>NW_005366214.1:2825226-2859880 GCF_000412655.1 Myotis brandtii
CCGCACCCTGCCATCCTGGTTGCCCCTAACTGCCCCCCCCCGCTGGCCTGGTCATCCCCAACTGCCACCCCTGCTGGCCTGGCTGCCCCCAACATTCCCCCCTGCCGGCCTGGTCACCCCTCACAGTCCCCCCACGAGCCTGCTCGCCCCATGCAGCCTGCTGCTCGGTCTCTTGGTCACCCCTCACTAACTCCCCTGCCAGCCTGGTCGCCCCACGCAGCCTGCTGTTCAGTCGTTTGGTTGTCCCTTACTAAGCCCCTTGCTGGCCTGGTCGCCTCACGCAGCCTGCTTGCTCAATCGTTTGGTCATCCCTCACTAACCCCCCTGCCAGCCTGGTTGTAGGCAGCCATCTTGTGAGGGAATGATGGTCAATTTGCATATTACCTCTTCATTCTGTAGGACTAGAGGCCTGATGCACAAAAATTCATGCATTCGGGGGATCCCTCAGCCCACCCTGTGCCCTCTTGCAGTCTGGGACCCCTTGGGGGATGTCCACTTGCCAGCTTAGGCCCACTCCCTGGGGGATCGGGCCTAAGCTGGCAGTCTGACATCCAACTGGCAGCCCGGGAGCCCTCGGGAGATGTCCGAGTGCAGCTTAGGACCGCTCCCCTGTGACCACCTCTGTGGAAGGTGCGGTGCTGGGACCGGGACTGGGCCTGTGTCACCGCCTCTCCCGCCACCTCTGTGGAAGGGGGGTGCCGGGACCGCCATGGCTGGCCTGGCGGCACAGGCTCGCTGGCCCTGCCCCCCACCTACTGGTCATCCCAGCAGGTCATTCCGGAAGGTTATTCCGTCGTCGGTCCAATTAGCATATTAGCTTTTTATTATATAGGATACGCTGGCCATACAAAATTATCAACTTAAAAATTAGCTTGTTATTTGGTCAAACATTTAATTAATTCACCCCTAATACCTTGGCAGAGCCAGACCAAATAATTTCCTGGGCCTTATACGTCTGTTGGGCCAGTTGTAATTGAGGAATTGCTGGAGACTTTGTGTGGACTAGTTTGAGTTAAAAACTCCAAGGGGGCTCAGGGGCCCCCCAGGTTTTCTGAGTTTTACCTCCAGAAACCCTAACAGATTCTCACTGTGAAGATCTGAGAAAACCTCCCCTTGCCCTCAAGGGAAACTATTTTATCAGAGCCTAACCAATGTTGGGGAAGGAATCACCCAATTCCAGCCCTCTCTAGCCTCCAACATGGGAGGAGGGGAATACTCAACTCTGGCTCACTGGAAGACTGAGACCTAATCATAGGACTACTATAGGATGCTTTCCCTCCTCCCACACCTTACCATATCACAACAGTAGGGTTTTTGTGTAATAACAGGGGATTCTAGCTAAAATAACTGCAAGCCTCAGACCATATTTAAAGAGTCAATAGGGACATCCAACGACAACAAAAGAAACAAAAACAAGAACCCCAGAGCAAATTTTAGCCTCAGACACCATAGCTACAGCAAATGAAAACACAGCCTAACTCCTAGCCAGATACACATAAAACTTTACAGTAAAGGCCTATTGTCCTAAGTTTCTTTTACCTGATACAATATGTTTGCCTTTCAACAAAAAAATTACAAGACATACTAAAAAAAAAAATCACAGTGTGAAGAGATAAATGGGTAGAGGACATAATGTGACACTTCTCCAAAGAGGACATACTAATGGCCAAGAGACATATGAAAAAATGCTCAACATCACTAATCATCAGAGACATGCAAATTAAAACAATGAGGTGCCACCTCACACCTGCCAGAATGGCTAGCATCAATAGATCAACAAACAAGTGCTGGTGAGAATGTGGAGAAAAGGAACCCTAGTACACTGCTGGTGGGAATGCAGACTGGTACAACCACTATGGAAAACAGTAGGGAATTTCCTCAAAAAAATTAAAAATGGACCTGCCATCTGAATATATCCTAAGAATCCTAAAAAACAAATCAGAAAGAATATATATACCTCTATGTTCATAGCATCATTATGTATAATAGTAAGATCTGGAAACAGCCCAAGTGCCCATCAGTAGACGAATGGATAAAAAACAACTGTGATACATTTATACAATGGAATACTATGCAGCTATACTGTGATACATTAGTACAATGGAATACTATGCAGCTATAAAAAAGGATCTCTTACCCTTTGAGACAGCATGGAGGGACCTGAAGGTATTATGCTAGGTGAAATAAGCCAATTGGAGAAAGACAATTATCACATGATCTTACTTACATGCGGAATATAATGAAGAAAATAAACTGATGAACAAAATAGATCCAGAGACATAGAAGCATGGAACAGATTTCCATGACTCAGAGAGAAAGGGGTGGGGGTGGGGGGGCAGGAAGAGATTAACCAAAAAACTTATATGCATATATGTGTAACCCATGGACACAGACAATAGTGCAGTAGGCCTAGAGCAGTGGTCGGCAAACTGGCTCGTGAGCCACATGCGGCTCTTTGGCCCCTTGAGTGTGGCTCTTTCACAAAATACCAAGTGCGGGCGCACACGTACAGTGCGATTGAAACTTTGTGGCCCATGCGCAGAAGTCAGTATTTTGTGGAAGAGCCATACTCAAGGGGCCAAAGAACCGCATGTGGCTCGCGAGCCGCAGTTTGCCGACCACTGGCCTAGGGGGTGGGGGAGTGGTGGTGGTGGTGGGGATATATAATACTTAACAATAAAGATAAATTAAAGAGAGAGACAGAGAGAGAGAGAGACAGAGAGAGAGAAAAAAACTGCAGAAAATAAGAGACAAAAATAAAATCTTGAAAGAAGCCTGATTGGGGTGAGGGGTGAGGGGGATGGTGAAAACACCTTATCTAGAGAGGGAGAAAGATAAGAATTACACTGAACTCCTCTTCAGGGATCACGCAAGCAAAAAAGAGTGAAATATTTAAAGTGTTGAAAGAAAAAATAGCAAACCAACTTAGAATTCTGTATCAAGCAGCAAAATTATTCTTCAAAATTGAAAGAAAACTAAAATTGAAGAAATTTGTTGGCTTGTGAACTGTTAAAAGGAGTTTTTCAGAGAGAAGAAAAATACTTTAGGTGAAATATGGAATATAGAATACTATAAAATCTGGAACCTACACAATAAAAGGAAAAGTGCTACAGAAGAATAAATGAAGGTAAAATCAATTTAAAAAATTTTGAAGGCTTTGTATTGTATGCATCTAACTATATGACATTCTAGAAAAGGCAAAACTGTGGGGACAGTAAAAAGATCAGTGGTTGCCAAAGGTTAGTGGGAGGAAGGGAGAGATACATAGGTGAGGCACAAGGGACTTTTAAGGCAATGAAAGTATTCTGTTTTGTACAAATGATAGGCTAGTACACACTTTACTTTGTCTAGGTGCTGAATTTATCTGATGCAACAATATTGTTTGGAGATGATCTCTTATCAGTTCATATATGTCTAATATTTTAATATTTATAATAAACAGATGTACTATGAAGTAGAATGCACAATCATAGAATTATAAAATAAAATATGTTAATAGAGATGAACAAAGATCTTTTGAATTTGATTACATGTAAAATTGTGTTTCTGTAGGCAGATTATCAGAGAGACATTTAACAGCTAGAAAGACAAACTTTTATATTATAGTTTGCTTGGGGAAAACCCTACCATGTTAATTTCCTTATCTATTTGTGAAAGCTACCAACACGAAATGAATTACAAATAGAGAGTATTGCTTTCTACCTGTATTCACTATTCTAACCAGTTAAAATTTATTTTTCTTTCCTATGTCCTTACTACCTTTAGAACAACTATTCTAATTTTGCATAGCATACACCACTTTTTTTGGCTGCAAGGACACAAAACCTCTTTGTTGTAAATAACTAACACTTTCAAAATATAGTTCAACCAGCTTAGCTTCATCTGATTTTTGTGAAAGTGAAGAGTGAAAAGTACAGTATGAATCTAAGACATATATAGTAGGAGTTTTAAGACTTCTCTGGCTAGATGAGTTGATATTATGTAATTATTCTTTATTTAGGGCCAAATTCAGAGTTGTTCATATATCTGTAGAGGAGAAACGTCTTCAAGTTTTACATACAGTCTGCTGACATTCTGCCAAAACGCTGCTAAAGGATAAGCTCTTGCTCTTCCAGAATTTCTGTGCATCTCCATCCAACTGTGTTTCTCTGCTACAAGGAAAACTTTTTTTTCATATAATAATACAGGCAGCCGGATGATGGAGGGTAGGTGAGAGAATCTCAAAGTAAATCTGAGGATGGAAGTGCTTATTTCTATAAACTGTTTGTGTGATACAGTCATTCTCTCCAAAACAACTGTGGTTTCTATCAGTAAAAAAACACACCACCAGAATATTAAAAGTGCCAGGGACTCTGGTATTTAAAAGGTACCTTCCTCTAGAATCTAGATGTTAATATTCACCACAAGTTGTGCCTTTTTTTATTCAGGGACTTTAAAATAACTGTTTTAAATAAAAAAAAACTGTGTTAGAAAAATTAAAGCAGAAAGAAACGAAGCCTCTTATATTGCTTAACATTTATCCTAGCCTGGTTTTCTTTCCATGTGCACCAAGCCACTAGCAACTCACAATTTCCAAATTTTGGGTGGGTAATGTTTTCCCTTTGATTTTTTTGTGGGTAATGCAAAAACATTAGCTGTTTGGCTCTTCTATTGGAAAACTTATAAAGGCTCTTTTGGTTCAGTATGTCAGAACTTGTCTACGAAGAACCAGAGGCAGTCACAAGAAGTTGATTAATTTATACCTGGACTTGCAAAGACAAGTTAGCTACTCTCCTGTGTGAGTGTAAATTACATGGCAATGCCAAGCAAGCCAAAGCTTCACTGCATTATCTTATTATCAGGGCTTCTGATATTAAACATCTACTAGGTGCCAAGGGTTAGGGTAAATCTTGGGAATTACAGACATTGTCTATCATTACTTCAACCAACACCTTCTAGTCTTGACCCTCACCTCCAGTCCCCACTTCCTGTCCACTCTTCTGGGATTGTGAAGGATAAAAGAAAGACAATTCAGTGAGTTGTTGAAAGTTTTTGTGTGTGGCCCGGCCAGTGTGGCTCAGTGGTTGAGTGTCACCTATGAACCAGGTCATGGTTTGATTCCCAGTCAGGGCACATACCCGGGTTGCAGACTGGATCCCCAGTAGGGGGCGTGCAGGAGGCAACCGATTAATGATTCTCTGTCATTGACGTTTCTCTCTCTCTCTCCCTCTCCCATCCTTTCTGAAATCAATAAAAATATATATATTTTTAAAAGTTTTGCGTGTAGATAGGTAAGTGTCTGGATCTATGAACTGTTCCCTCTACGCTCCCCTTGTGGACAGGCAGCAGAACATCTGTGATCCTTGCTACATGGATGTTCTATCCTTTGCAGATCCTGTTAGTAAGATCTGTGGCAATTAGGTTCAGGGACAAGAGTTTATCTCAAGGTCTTGTTGCTACTCATACTTCACTGATACTTTCTATTGGAGCAAAGACAAATCCCAGTGCTTGGCTATCCTAGGACTTGCAGAAGGAAATAGCTGAGAAGATTATGTGGTGTGAAAACAGGCATCCAATCCAAAACACTTTGATTTGGTGTGGTGGTAGATACACAGGTATATACATATTTCAAAAAGTACACATTGAACTTACATAAGACGGGTTTATTTTATTGTATGTAAATTATACTTAAAAAAAGTTCATTAGAAATGACACTCTCATAAGGAGGCTGACCACCTTCTGATTTCTGACCTTTTCCTTGGTATCATCCCCACCAGGCTACATTTCAACTATCTATATAGTCAACAGCCTAGCCTTTGGTTGTTCATCTTGGCTCTGTCTCTGGCCCATTGGCTCCTGGATCCCAGCTTCATTTTTCAGAGTTTTACACACCCCATTCTCACTACTTCAACTAGAAGAATATGTATAGTAGCTAATTGTCAGCTGGCGTAAAGGAGAATAATTCAGGAGGATAGGATAGCTGAATGAATTCCCTCTGCTCCAAAAGGTGGAGGGGCAATATAATGACTAGACACAGATGTTAAAAGCTGGCTCTTTGCTCCTTCCTGCTCAATCAAGAGGTGCTTCATGTTTAGAAAATGAAAGCAACCCAGGGTATTAGCAAGATATGTGAATTACTGACAACAAGGCAGATAGATGAGACACAAGGTAGTTCCCATATTGCATGTGGGCTTCCATAGGTATATTGGTAAATGGCCCAAGAACTTGGAAACCACCTCAAAGAAGTCTGAAACTTGAACAAGGGTCTAATGTAGAGAAGAAATGTTCCAATAGAGCCTCCCAACTAAAGAATTATACTGCCAAGGAGAGCATTAGCTGTGTGTCCTACAAGAGAACAGGTAACTTTTCTTTTATTTTTTTGATTTATCTTTATGATTGAGAGTATTTCAGATGTCCCCTCCCCATTTCCCTCCATTGTCCCCCTTCGCCAGGTTCCTGCTCCGCCCCAGGCCTTCACCACCCTATTGTCTATGTCCATGAATATAAGTTCTTTGGTTAATCTCTTCCTTTCTCTTCCCCTCCACTCAGCTGCATTCCCTATGAGAAGTTAGTTTCCTTTTAATACATATTTTGCCTTTATGCCTAATATTCAGTAGAATATAACCTCTATTATGGCAGTGATGCAGCTGCCTTGTTAAATGCTATATCTTCAGTGCTTTGAATAGTGCCTAGCACAGACAAGCAACTCAATAAATACAATTTTGTTGGTCTCCTAAAAACTGGGTTCTATGAGCACTAGTGTATAAAAGCTCTGGAAATAAGGAATAGTGTGAATAAATATCACATAACTTACTTGGAGGCCCAGTGAAAGCATGGTGGGCCACTGTTCCTGTTGAATAACCTCTAAAAGGGAAGGTGTAAATCCTTGAGAGAACTCTTCCATGATGTGGTGGAATGAGTACTATGTACCGACCAAGATCTTGGGTTCTTGACCTTTTACAGTGACACCTTCCACAGTCTTGATAACCTACCCTTCTTTGGGACTCAATTTCCTCATCTGGAAAAAACAAGGGATTTGAAATATGTAATCTCCAAAGTCCCTTCTAGCTCTGAAATTTTATGACAAAAACTCTAAAATAATTTATCACACATAGCCTTTAAAGCAGCGGTTCTCAACCTGTGGGTCGCGACCCTTTTGGGGGTCGAACAACCCCTTCACAGGGGTCGTCTAAGACCATCGGGAAACACATATATAATTACATATTGTTTTTGTGATGAATCACTATGCTTTAATTATGTTCAATTTGTAACAATGAAAATACCTCCTGCATATCAGATATTTACATTACAATTCATAACAGTAGCAAAATTACAGTTATGAAGTAGCCACGAAAATAATTTTATGGTTGGGGGTCACCACAACATGAGGAACTGTATTAAAGGGTCGCGGCATTAGGAAGGTTGAGAACCACTGCCTTAAAGGAATAAGACTGAGAAACAGAATGAATGTCATAACTTAGTAGGTGGTCAATTAAAGTCAAAACCCAACATTTTAACAAAACATTGTAAAAATAACAATCCTTCATATTTGAATAGTACGTTTAATATTTTCAAAGTACTTTCACACCTACCACCCCATTTGATATGCAAAGCCACCTTGGGAAAGTGCCCTATATTATAAAAGCCTAATATGCAAGTTGTCCCTTCCACCAGGAGTTTGACCACTAGCTATGACATGCGCTGACCACCAGGGGGTGGCTGGAACATGATGGGCGTTATGGTGCACACTGGCAGCAGGCAGCAGTGGAGGCACTGCACGACCCATGGGCCATGATGAGAGCGGGACCACAGCTGGATGGTGTAGCAGGTGAGCGGGCAGCCCCAGGCCAAGGCAGGTGCCAGCGGGGGCCTGATCACCCCACTGATCACCCTGCAGATGGAGAACAGCAGCAGTGGGGGACGGGGGCCACCGCCAGGCATGGAGGGAGCCAGGCAGGGGGCCTGGCCCCAACTGATCACCCCACAGATGGTGCCCAGCAGCTGGCAGGCCCTGATTGCCCAGTTGGGTCAGCCCGGGCTGGGACAGGGAACTGGGGGTGGGTGGCGGTGACCAACCTCCCGAGGCGCCTGGGCTGGAGGCTGCAACCTCTGGCTATCTGGGGGCAGGGGTGACAGGGACTGAGGTGCGGTGGTAATGCAGGGTGTCCGCCGAGCTTGCTCTCACTCCCCCTGGCTGATGCGGGTGTACAAAGGCACAGCCCAATTGCCCCATTCAAGTCAACTCTGAAAGTTCATCTCAGCTTTAGAGCTCACTGTTGGATTAGTTGAAGTCTCAATTGCAAACACACTGTGGCCTGGCTTCTTCCTCCACCCTGTTCTACTTTCCTCTCTTCTTTCTATGTACATCTCCTTAAGCAAACTTTGCTTATAACATGATTATTATTGATGCTGACTTCAGATAAAGTAAATGTTTATTAGCTCATACACACACACACACACACACACACACACACACACACACACACACACACTAGTATAGTTCACCTGAACAAGCACAACAAATATTGGTAGAACAGTAGTAGAGCTTTGTGGAAAGGTATACAGTTACATGTCATTTAACAACGGGGATACATTCTAAGAAATTTACGGTTGTGCAATTTTATCATTGTGTGAACATCATAGAGTGCACTTACACAAAGCCAGTGGTACAGCCTACACACCTAGGCTATATGGTATCACCTATTACTCTTACGCTCGAAACCTGTACAGCATGTTATTGTATTAAATACCGTACAGTATTTGTGGTATTTGTGTATCTAAACATACCTAAACATAGAAAAGGTACAATACAAACACAACATAAAAGATTTAAAAATAGTATAGGGTGATTTCCATGAATGAAGCTTGCAAGACTGGAAGTTGCTCTGGGTGAGTCAGTGAGTGAATGTGAAGGTGTAGGAAGTTAATGCACACTATCATGGACTTTATAAACACCGTATGCTTAGGCTACACTAGATTTATAAGAAAAATTTTCGTCCTTCAATAATAAATTAATCTTAGCCTACTAAAACATTTTTACTTTATAAACTTAATTTTTAAAAACTTTTTGACATTTTTATAATAACACTTAGTTTAAAACACAAACACATTGTACAGCTGTACAAAAATATTTCTTTTTTTATGTCCTTATTCTATATTAATAGCTGTGAGTAATTCATTGCACTACAATGTTGTGACAGCTATGATGTTTCAACGGCTATAACATTATGATGGCTGTGATTATACAACAGCTACGACATCACTAGGCAGTAGGAAATTTTCAGCTCTATTGTAATCTTATGGGACCACCGTCATTGTCATATATGCTATTCATTGTTGATAAAAAAAAAAAGTTGTTATGCGGCATGACTGTGTTTATCACTAAGTAGAAAGTTGATTGATTTTTAAGGGGAAATACAGTGAGGTGGTAGAGATAAAGGGCAGAAAGGACCTGTTCTTTCATGTACTTATTTCATGAATGTTGTTTTTAAAATAATGACTTTTGTTCTAATGGCTAAGAAAAAAGTGCTCCTTGTTTAAGTCACATTAAAAAAAAGGGGGGGGGGAATTCCCTCTAGACTTACAGTAGTCTTAAGACAGTGTCTTATCATTAAACACTTTTCAATTTAAGGTTTTTGGTTTATTATTTATTCTTTTAAAAATGAGCTCTTCAACTTTCCACCTGATAATTATCCATCATTTACAAAATGCACTTATAGAAGGATTGACCTAAACCCAGTCTGACTTCAATTATATTCTGTACTGTTTAGGAGGGAGAATACTGAGGTAACTTGCACTGAAATGGATTCTTAGCCTAGAGCAATTTTATGCTAAGTGGAAGCTATTAAGGCATTTTAAAAAAATACTTCTCAAGGAAACATAATAAAAAATACTGCCCTGAGACTAAAGTATCCAGCACATTGCATAGGCACACTGAACCCCCCTCACATGTATTAACCATAAGAATTGATGGTGCCCTAGTGCTTTGGTTTATAGAGCACTGTGAGGCATAGGGAGATCATTTTAACCAGTGCTTCTGTAAGCAGATTGTACTGCAATTATGCTTGATGTTTGTACAAATGAAAACCTTAAGAAAAGATTAAATCATGTATGGATAGTTTAGTATAGTATTGATTACATTCTCCCCAACAGTTCTCTAAATTGGTAAACACACACAGGTACATGGAAGCTCTGTTAAGCAGATGGTTCTATTCTATCACCTTGCTCTTTGGGTTGTTTCCTCCCATCCCTGTCGGCAAACATCCTTGTCAACATTTCACAGAGAAACTAGAGGCAGATGGACAAGAATTCACTCTACTTGTTACATCCTCTTAAATTTACCTATATCTACTCCTATCCTTACCTCTTTGTCTCTAGGAAGAGATCTCCCTCCTGCTTCCAGCAGCTAATCTCTGCTCTTCATCACCTGCCCTTTCTTCAGGAACCTGGAAATGCCATTTACCTCCTCTCTCACCTGCAATCTCCACTCTCATTCTTTCCCACTGAGTACAAATAGGCTCAGATGCCTCCCAACTAAAAAAGAGATTCTTTCAATAACCCTTCCAGCTGTCACCTGATAGTGCTTTCTCTTCACATCCAAATTTTCTTAAAAGATTAGTCAACACTCATTGTCTCCATTTTTCACTTCCTGCTCACTGCTTATTCCCACTGCCTTCTATTCTCACTAATCCAGGAACTGTTTTACCTAGGTTTTAAATTGCTTAGCTCACATGATGTAGCGTTCTCATCTCACTTTACTGCTCTGCAGAATTTGACACTGTTAATTGCTTCTTCCTAAGAAATAGCAGATAACTTCTGAGCAGATAACTTCCCTTGGTTTCTAGAATACTACCTTTTGTTGTTTTCCCATCTTCCTCTTGAGTGGCATCATCTTTATTTTATTATTTTTTATTCTGTTCTATTTTTCATTATTTTCTTCATCCTCTTCTCACTTTCCCCCCTTGACATTTTATTACAAAGAATTTTGAGTTGGAGAAAAGTGGGAAGAATTGTTCAGTGAACATCCCTATACCCATCCCTTTCTTACTCCAATAGACACTCCTATCCCATATACCCAGTTCAAACCATTTCTGAGATCAAACCTATCCAATCCAAATGGAGATTTCTCCTTGGTGGCCAAGAGGTATCTCAAACCCAACATAGTGAAATTGAACTCATAATTCTAGATTCACTCTTTATTTTTCCCTTTACCTTATAAGCCAGTCATCAAGTTCAGTCAATTCTTTTATATCTATTCACCCTGCCAAGCTCTGGCCTTAATCATTTCTTGTCTCAACTGTGCTTCTTGCAACCAGCCTTGCTCATCTTTAACTTATTCACCTCACAGTGGCCAGAGTGTCTTTTGTAAATGCAAGTGTGATCACATGATTTTCTTGTTTAACATCTTTCAGTAATTTCAGTTTAAGCTTTTAACCCTCTAGCATGGTGATTATACCTAGTTAGCCTCATAGTTCACTATCTTTCCTCTCAAACTTTATGAATCAGGCTTTATGAAGCAACCTTAAATTCCTGGAATAAGCCTCTCTATTCATACCATGCTAACTTTCCTCACTGACATGCTTTTTCTTATTTTTTTTTTTTACCTAATTTTTGTCCTCCTAACTTCTAGCAACTTTTCCAAGTTGTTCTTCAAAATACAGTTTCTATACTACCTTCCCCAAGATAATACTTGCTCAATTGTCCCTTCTTACCATTCTACCACCCCCAGGTCTAGGCAAGATGCTTCGGATAAAAGACCTTCTTACAGCATTTTGTGTTTATTAGTTAATTGAATAATTTAATAAAGATTTGAAGTCCTACAGTGTACTGAACACTGTGTTAGGTAACGGGAATAAAGCAGTGAATGAAATAGAGCTCCCACTTTAAAGGAATTTACACACTATTTGAAGATGTAGATCTGTAAAAGAACTTTTGATGAAGTAGGCATAAGAAGCTAATAAAAGACACTCTAGGGATGCTTAGAAGGAACACAAGTCCAGACATAGAGAATGAGTTACAGTTTCTTGGAGAAAGATTCATCTAAGGTATGAAGGAAGAATGGGAACAAGCTTGGGGAAGGGAAGAGGGAGGGAGGGTGTGGCTGGGGAAGAGGAAGGAGAGGAAACGTGGTTCAGGGTGCTAGTTAGTGAGAGCCTGGCTCGTTCAGGGAAGGGAGTATCCTGAGTGCATGCTCCAGTGCTTGACACAGCAGGCACTCAACGAACATACACTAAATGAATAAATGCATGAATGAATGAGTGAGTGAATGAATGAGGCTGAAGAACAAGGGGTCAGATTAGAAGGACCACATATGAAAAAGAGTTTAGATTTTATTCTGAGGACACAGCATAGGTTCTAGAAGAAAGATTTTAAGCAAGAGGTTGTCATAATCAGATTTGTACTTTATAAAATAAATTGGAAGGAGAGCAACAGGCAAGTCTATCAGTGGGAGATCAGTGAGGAGGCTAGTGTGGTAATTGATGTCAGAGATGATGGTGACCTGATGAAGGATGTGCGGTTGGGATGGAGAACAACTGTTTTGAGAGATTAAGGGGACAGAGATCAAACAACATGGTGATTGTCACATTGAGGATGAGAAAGCAATCAAAGATAATATTCAAGTTTTTGGCTGGGGCAATTGTTGGCAGCAATCATTACGGCAGGGAACAGAGGAGGGTGAAGAGGTTTCTGGGGATAATGTTGGGCTGCTAGAGAGATGAAGAGCTTAGTTTTGGACATTTTGAGTGAGTCTGGGACATATGTTGGTCTTGGGCCTGTTTGTCCACATGTCATTCTCCTAGATCAGTCCCTGTTTGTTGTGTGTCACCAGGAGCTGACTTGCTGGCTATGAGTCCCAGGCTCCCATGTCAACTGACTTCTGGCTTGTTTTGAGCAAAAGGAGGCACTGGCAAGGGATTAGAAAAGAAGAGGAGGGAAAAGCCAGGATATGATTCCCCTTTCCTTTCTACCTCGGCAGTGTCTCCTGCAGCAGCTGTGTCTGCTCTGTGGCCCCAGCTCCCTGCTGACAGGCTTGTCCCAGTCTCCTCTAGTAGCTCCATGCCCAGCATTTTGGGGTGACACAATCACCTTCCTTTGTCCCTCCAGCCTAGGGGTGGTAGTGGCTCCCTGTTATTGCCAGACTCAAGGTTCCCTCAGAGTCTCCTGTTGGTCCTCTCAGCTTTTCTCTCACCTGTGTAGCATTAAACTCTGTTTTAAATACTCAGAGTGGGTTCTGTTTTTCTAAGGACATCCTAATGAAGATATCTCAGAAGGCAGATGAGCATGTGGATAGGAGAATGGGCCAAGAGTCATCAACACATAGATAATGAGTTTCTATCATATCACTTACTTCCCTAGGGGCTAATTGTCTCCTTACTTGACTGTCTGGCACCAGCCTGAAAGATCCTTAAATGCAGAAAGACTATCTTATCTCTGTCCATATTGCCAGGGCCAACTCAACACCTGACACAGAATAGGGATTCAATAATGTTTGTTTATTGAATGAAGAAGAGAAGGTACAAATCCTTTGCATTATATTTAGGTGATATTAATTGGTGGATACATTTTTATAATAATGCATTTTTATAATAATCTGAATTAAGGAATTGGAATTGGCCTGGCCAGCATGGCTCAATGGTTGAGTATTGATTGACCTATGAACCAGGAGGTTTCGGTTCACTTCCTGGACAGGGCACATGCCCGGGTTGCGGGCTCCCCTGTGTGGGGAGTGCAGGAGGCAGCTAATCAATGATTCTCTCTCATCATTGATGTTTCTATCTCTCCCTCTCCCTTCCT
Organism: Myotis brandtii; assembly: GCF_000412655.1. Taxonomy (NCBI): domain Eukaryota; kingdom Metazoa; phylum Chordata; class Mammalia; order Chiroptera; family Vespertilionidae; genus Myotis; species Myotis brandtii. Next base: position 2,839,000 of record NW_005366214.1, read on the forward strand.
CTGAAATCAATAAAAATATATTTTAAAAAAAGAAATAGGAATCACTGAATATTTGTTAGCATATGCAGTTTGACTGCCCTCGGGATTGCCATGATACAAATAAATGAGCAGCAATAAGGTACCCCAGGTGTTAAGTCATCTACCGAGCAGATAAGAATAATTAGAAATCATTGCAGTTGTGTACACTGAAGATAGCAAGTTTGTTCAAGTGGGTTAAACATTCCCCTGAATCCTTTAATCTTGGGAACACAATCAATTTCCCTGGAAATGATCTGCAGAAGTAACCTTAGGCGGGCTCCACATTACCAATGCTGAATTGTAGCTGAGTAAACCGGATGTTACAAACAGGGCATTACGAAACGTAGGTGTTGACTTTGGCCCATAGGAGAATCAGGTCGGTCCCAGAGATCTTTGCTTCTGTCCCCAGTGGGCAGGTCCTTGCTGGGCTCTAGGGGCTGTGCATACTTGCATGCTGCTAGATCTGTCGCTGGGAGGGAAGGAACGAGGCCAGTGACAGCTTCAGTGTGTTCTCTGTCTCCTGGTGGTTGAGAACCCATCAGAAATATTTTTTCTTGCTACTTACATTGTGACATTATGATTGATAAGAAATACATATTTGGTCACTCAGATTTTATATGTATATTTGGTCTTTGTCCATAATTCCTAGCTCATAGCTCCCAGAATTCTTGTTATTTCCTAAGTGTTGAGAGGGTGTTGGTTTTTTCTAAGTGTCTTTTGCTATGTTAATGAAGTGACTTGGAAGGCACCTAAGAGTGGGAATTGTTTGCCAGGGGAGCCAACCTTGGAATAGAGGGTTGGAATGTTCAGGCCTGCTCTTTCATTTCTGGAAAGGGCAGAGGGGCTGGAGATTGAATAAATCGCCAATGGCAAGTGATTTAAGCAATCATGCCTATGTAATGAAATCTCCATAAAAGGACAGGGTTTGGAGAGCTTCCAGGTTGGTGAACACGTGGAGATGTGGAGAGAGGGATGTTCCTGGAAGTGGCAAAAAAGCTCTACAGCCTTTCCCCATATCTTGGCCAGTGTGTTCTTCCATCTGGCTGTTCCTGAGTTATATTCTTTTTCAATAAGGCAATGATCTAGTAAGTAACACATTTCTCTGAGTTCTGTGAGCCATTCCAGCAAATTAATCAAAACCAAGGAGGGGGTTGTGGGAGGCTTTGCTTGGTCAGAAGTGCAGGTGACAATGTGGACTTGCAATTGGCATTTTGAGTTGGAAGGAATGGTTGCAACCTCCAAAAATGTGGCCAGTCAGTCAGAAGCACAGGTAGCCTGGGCTTGTGCCTGGCATCTGGTGTGTGGCATCTGGTGTGTGTGTGTGTGGGGGGGCGGGGGTCAGTTTTGTAGGACTGAACCCTTAATCTGTGGATTTGGATGCTATCTCTGGGTAGATAGTGTCAGAATTGAGTTAAATTCTCAGATACATCGCTGGTGTCTGAGCATTCTTTGTTGGTATGGGGGAATTCCCCTGATACTGTTGTAGTTAACCAAGTTATTAATAATAGGAAAGGAGCAAAGGGAAGGCCAAATATTATAGGCATGCCCGGTAAGGTTGGGGGGAACTAGAAAAGGTGCTTGCTGTCAGTCATACCTGGGAATAGAGGTCATTGTTCAGAATAGGTGTGGGGAGATTTGAGGTATTTACTCCCCTAAAAAAGAAGTTCCCTCTCTTGGTCTCTCTTGGTTCCTCTTGGCGGCCCTTGGGACTCTTGTTACAGGGAGTGCACTCTCTTGGCTCCCCTGCATTCATCCACACGGCCCACGGCGGCCATATGGACCCCGCACACAATGGACTAATGCTGACGCTAGCCTGATGCTGAACTGGACCCGACTGAAACATGGAACGGAAACTCTGGACACTGGCTTTGCTTCTAGCTCTACTGAAGCCTGAACTGTACTTCATCCAAGACTGGATTAAGGGAAATGGGACTTTGGAAACCCAGGGATGTATTCCACGCCAAAAAAAAATCATTCATCCTCCCATGCGAGTCTCAGAAAATTCTTTCTCTCAAGATATCATAAGGACTGCACTCCCAGCAGTCAGAGGGGAAAAGGATACTCCACTCCCACCCATAGCACTCCTGTTCCCCACCCCATGTTGAAATTGGTCTGGTACATGGAAGCAGCCAAAGTGTCCTGTGATAGAGGACTGGATAAAGAAGATGTGGAACATATTCTCAATGGGATACTACTCAGCCATTAGAAAGGATGAAATAGTGCCATTGGCATGGACCTTGAGAACATTATGCTAAGGGAAATAAGTCAGTCAGAAAAGCTAGGAACTATATGATTTCACTCATATGTGGGATATACAACTGAAACTCTTGAACACAAATAGAATCAAATTATTATTAAGGCTACCAAAGAGAGAGAGAGAGAGAGAGAGAGAGAGGATTTGTGATGATTGCCAAATAAAATAGTTTTGTACATTCAAGTGCTGATATATCATTGAATGAATGATAAGGGGGACAAATTGCACCAAATCTGAGGGGGACTTTTTTGGTTATCAGGGTAGATACAGAGTAAACTTCTTAAAACTCTGAAACAAAAGAAAAATAATAATTAGGAAATCTGATTCTACTTCCTTAATTCACACACCCACACATGTATGCATATCATGTGTTGAGCGTTGTCATTCAAAAACATAGCTTTTTAAAACTCTTGTCTCTGATACTGTTAATTATATTTTCTCTTATGGTGATTGATTGGGGTGAACATATTTTCGCATCATTGCTTAGCATCACAGCACCAGTGAAAACAAAAGAAGAAGGAGTTAGCTTCCCCTTCCCTCTACTGTGGTATAGTGCTTCCTGTTTTAGAGAAATTAAAATTAGGTGTGAGTAGCCACTTTCTCTTGAAAATCATTCTTCTGTATATTTTGGGTGTGTACATGTGGGGGTTGACAGAAGGCCTCTATTACCAAACTTCCTATACTGTATTCTCTCGTAAGGAACAAAGACAAGCACTTGTACAATGAACATCACTTAGACACATGTTCCAGTGCATTCAAAGTTTTAAAAAAGTTAAGTTATGTAAAGAGAACAATTCTGACATCTCATAGGAAGCTGTGAGGCACTAATGAAATTATTTAGGCGGAAGTGCAATGTCTTTTTAATGATTGGACCTCATTAGACCCTGGCATTGGCAAAATCTTATCAAACCCAGAAAGTTTTGCTACTTTACCACACCGAGGGGCTGGGATGGGGAAATCTGTTCACAATAACCTTGCCCTTTGCTCTCTCCCAGTGTGATCTTTTACATGGACAGAAACATTAGGAAAGTGCCTAATCCTTTGTCAGATTTCTCTTCTTCTATTAGAAAAGTAAATCTACTCAAGATGGGCTCAGTAGACCTCTGTCCTGTGTCACTGACATACACTGAGCAAAAAAGAAAGGGTGGGGTCGTTGCTTCCAAAAGCTCCTAAGGACACTTTAATTAAAGCACTAATGCTACATGCCCAACAAGTTTAGCATGACCCAGCAAGGTTAGTCACTTATGTCATCCCACCCCAGGAGTATACAAAGCATGGCCAACCACAAGACCTTGGAGAACAGGGATACAAATCAGACTGAGTTAGCTGAACCGCTTCTTCAAATCAGCCGTGTTCCTGAGCCACAATCTGAGGAATAGTGCAGGCTGAGGGTGGCACAGACCACTGTGGACCCTCGTCACAATCTCTTTGTATTATGTTATCTTGTGTCAACCAAGTGTGTGCCAACCACCTGCACAGGGGGGCTGAGGCACACCTCCTCAGACAAAGATTCTGATTTGTATCTTCCATTTGGAAAGGACTTTTATTCTGTTCGTATTTGTGGCTTTTCTCTGTTCCATGAAGGACAAGTGAGTCCAAAGTATTTTAAGTGGGAAAAAAAAGCTCCACACCCCACCTTCATCAACTACATTTACTACCTCATCAATTTTGGATAGTAACTACGTAATTTAGTACTCACCTAGCATTTTCCCTCTGAAAGTGTAAGCCCCATATGTGTGATTTGCTTGCCTTGTCATTCTGAAATCTTTTACGCACTGTTCACACATCCTGTTTGTTTAGTGGGTGCAATGCCAATTTAATTGCTGTGAAAAACGTACTTCTGAGTTCTTCTGGGGGAAAAGGAAAATGAAATACAACACACACATGTAAGCTGTTGCTTCATTCCAGTCTAACACAGAGGCTGCTGATGAAATACTTTAACACCGTGTGGGGGATACCGCATCTTGTTTACTTTTTGGCAGGGGTCCTCAAACTTTTTAAACAGGGGGCCAGTTCACTGTCCCTCAGACCGTTGGAGGGCTGGACTATAGTTTTAAAAAAAACTATGAACAAATTCCTATGCACACTGCACATATCTTATTTTGAAGTAAAAAAACAAAACGGGAACAAATACAATATTTGTATTTGCATGTGGCCCGAGGGCCGTAGTTTGAGGACCCCTGCTTTTTGGTTTTATATTTGCATGTTTTTTAAAAAACATGTTATATTGTTTAACTGCTACAGCGCAGGGTGGAAGGACATTTTGTGTCTGAATGATGCATAGTCTCTTCACTCATGTCAAAAGTCTGAAAATTGGCTGATTCTGATAGAGGATTCAAGAAAACGAACATATGTGATCAATTTGTACTTTTTATGACTCAGCTTTGTGTTTCAGAGATGTTATGACCTCGTTAAACACAAGCAAACAAACAAACACATCTGCAACTGCTACAGCGATTCTGGAGTATGAGGTGTTTGTTGGTTTTGTGTAGGAGATTTATAATGTGCATGATATTACTCATCTGCATTTGTGGGTTTGGATGTGGGAAGGATTTTACCACTTGGTAAATTTTACCCCCTTTTGCTTCTTGGAACTTTTTTTATTCAGCTCAAAAATCTTGAATATCTGCTCCCTTGGGCTTTAGGTATCCCCTGGACTCTACATTTATATTTCTGCCTCCCCCTCCCCCCCACCCCCACCAACAACTTGATGAATGTTTTGGAAAGTCTTCTGAACAAATTCACTCTCCTCTGTAGCTGAGAGAATTTTTCCCTTCCTACCCTCTCCCACTTGATTTTCCTTAAACAAACTGCCCAGCAGCTTGTCCTGTGACATGTTTAGACCTCAGTCTTGCCCTGGTGGTAGGTAATATCTGAAATTCTATATATGTATATGTTGCTTTCTGACCACTTGGAAAATGTGGTCTTTGAGAAGTTGAGTTAAAACCCATGCAGGCTTTCAAATGCTAGTTGCTTTCAAATTCAACATCATTTCCTTTGAGGTTGTTGCTAGGAAATGATTTGACTAACAAGTTTAGTCATCATATCCCGATAACTCGCCAGGAAGATAAATTACTTCCTGTAAGTTCTGACAGTTCACCTCCACCCACGGCAGTTCATGATATTACCCAGTTGTCTTCTAAGTAAATGATAGCTCTGAAAATTGTTACACAGAATCTAATTTAAAATATACCCACAAGTACTCACCTAGCACAAAGACATAGTATTGAGAAATAAGTAAATTCAGCCTTTTCTCCCTTTAAATGTGTCAATTACTAAAGCTTTCAATGGCCTGTTGATCTAAAATGAGCCTCAGAAAGTAATTTAATCCATGCCCAGACATCTGGACAGACCAGCTAGCATTATGTTAGTCTTCCACAAATACTGCCAAAGCTCCTCATGGCCTTTACCATTTTGCTTTATTTGTGGGTTGTTGTTTTTTTTTCTTTCTCAGTTGAATATATCTGGTTCAGAGTATTTGGCCAATGACAGGTCCCACCTAAAAGAGTGGAAAAGAGAAAAACTTGCCAGAACAAACTTAACGGGAGCAAACACCATATTTTTATTTGGAAATTGGTCGCAGAGTGCACAACATACAAGCAGACAAGAACATGCACATTATTCTGAAATGCTCTAAGTGTGGCCCTAAAACTGCTTCCTAAAGGTTCTAATAGCCTGGCTGTGCCGTCTCCATTGGATCAGAAAGAGAGCTTTCACTGCATCCTTCTAACAGCTGTGTGTTGATTGCAGTTGAGGAGTGACCTGACATTTGATCCTTGTCAAAATGACCCAGGTGCTAGGCATGTTTTAAGAAGGGAAAAGACAGGTCACATAATATATAGCAAATTTGTTCCTTCTCTGGCCCAACAAGTTGGGCAGGCCTACCTATGGCTATCTCCCAACGCTGTGTGCTTATCTCACGCAGTTTCTTCCTGCATGCTTGAATCCTTCCACCACTTTTCAATGTCCAGATGAAATTTAGCATGCCGCCAACAGACTGTTTGTGCTTGTTGTTTTCTATAATGTGTTTGCTTGGTCAGTCAAAGAACATCTTTTTCACTTTTAACCCAGAATCCTATTTATTTCGGGCCAATTTATTCACTTTGGCAATATTTGTGTGTGTGTGTTTTTGTTTTGTTATTTTTTTAAATATAGTCTTATTGATTTCAGAGAGAAAGAGAGAGGGAGAGGAGAGAGAGAGAAACATCAATGATGAGAATCATTGATTGGCTGCCTCCTGCACGCCCTCTACTGGGGATTGAGCCCCCAACCCGGGCATATGCCCTTGACTAGAATCAGTCCACAGGCCAAAGCTCTACCCACTGAGGTAAACCGGCAAGGGCAATATTTGTTTTTATTGTCATAAAAAGCATTGATTTTTTTTTTTATCCTGAAGGGAATCTATTTAATCCATTCCTCTCATTTCAGGGTTGAAAAAACTAAGTGAACTCTCTAAAGTTAACAGACTCGGGGGTAGTTGACAGAGCTGGCACTAGAACCTAGACTAGAGCCTTGTGATTTCTAGTCCAGGGTTTTCTTTTTGTTTGTTTGTTTGTTTTGTGTGGGTGTGTGTGTGTGTGTGGGGGGGTTCATCACCTAATGTATTTTACCATAGAGATTTCAAAAATCCTACTGATTGTTTAAATGAGTGGCTAATTTTTGCTGATTATTAAGATTATATCAATAGTTCTTAAATGATTGAAAATTTAGGGCAAGTGGGGCTTTCTCTCACTTGAAAGTAGGGACAGCATTTTTCAGACTCCCTCTTCTGGGGGCTACTGAAAAATAAGCAAAATATTTACACTTGGATGTATATGGTGTTGCACCATTTAACTTGCAAGTAATCCATCTGGACCCATACTTGGAATAGCTTTATTCACATTTTACCTTGTCCTTCCAGAGAGGGCCAAGAATACAAAGCCACTCCCATTTACTTGCTTAAATCTCACCAGGAAGAATTTTAGAAAAAAAAATCAAATATATGGTGCTGAGAAATTCAAACTGTATCAGCAAAGTAGGTAGAACATACACTTCCAAACCATTGCTCCAAAAATGTACCTTTTTGTGTGTGAAAGTACTCCATTTATGAAAGACCTTTTGTAAACTAGTCTCACATCTAAAACCAAACTAGCATACAAATCCAGAAACAACTAGGGGATACAATAAACAAAATCTAGATAATGTAAATGGAAAATCACTTTCCTAACCTATTTGGTTCTGAACAGGACCTTCTGCCTGACCTTTGTACTAGCCGTGGTACCTGATATTTCTTCCAAAGGGAATTAATTAAGGCTCTTTATTTAGGGTGGGAGTATCACTGACTAATGCATGTGGTTTAATTTATATTGATGTTCACTACATAGTAATCATCTCAGAAGCAGAAATAGGGCTTTTCTGGATTTGGATCCATTTTTAGAAAGTTCAGGTGCAGGTGGGATGAGTTAGAACCATAATCTCCAACCATTAGTCACTTGCCAATCACTTTCATATTGTGATTTTTTACCAGTTACATAATCAGAGAAAGAGAAACATTGATTTGTTGTTCCACTTATTGATGTTTGCCACTTACATAATCAGAGAGAGAAACATTGATTTGTTGTTCCACTTATTGTTGCATTCGTTGGTTGATTCTTATATGTGTTCTGACCAGAGACTGAACCCGAAATCTTGGCATATCGGGATGACACTCTAACCAACTGAGCTATCCGGCCAGGGCCTGTCATATTTTTCTTTAAGTTGGTTTAATTTAAAAGTTAAATGTTTATTTAAAAATAAAACCTTATCCCTCCTATAAACGGGAAACCAGCATTACTTGTCATAATAGATAGTAACTGTGAAAATAAAATGAAAACCAAATAATGATATTATATTTTAATTAAATACTGTCTCCTCCAAAGGCTGTGATCCCCAAATCTGCCATCCTTTTGTTAAAAGGTAGAGTAGTGAACATCAGAAGACTGTTAAGCACACACTTGCTTCAAACTGAGACCTTTCTCTTGAGACAATCGGAAGAACTGCAAGAAAATCAGAAAGGGGGAAGCCTGTCTTTGCAATGTATTTTCCTGCCACTCTCTCTCCTGAGCACCCACACCAGTTCCCGCGGCCTCCCTGCTATTCCGCCCAGGCCTCACGCTGGCCTCAGCCCCTTCACACGCTGTTCCTCCCACTTGGTGGATTCTCCCTACATCCTTACCAGCTCCCTCTCTAACTGGCCTCGACTCTGCTTTTCCAGAGAGGTTTTCCCTGACTGACTACACTCATTAAAATAGCTTCTCATTTATTACCCAGCTATCGATCCTGCCATTCTCTTGCTCATTCATTCATTCATTAATTCATTCTGCATTAACTTCCATTGCAGTCCATCTATCCTGCTTCCTTTCCTATCTGACTCTGTTCCTCCCTGAATGGCTGGGTTCTCTTTAATGTACACCAACCAAGCAATAAAAGTAATTTATTCTCCTCTTGTTAGCTAAATAATATTATATGTCATGTACAGTAGGATTAATTTTATAAGAAAAGAAATATGCAAATGCAAAGAGTACCAGAGTGTGCAAAACCTCTTCGGCATTTTATCTCCAGATAATGCAAGTTATAGTGACTTTCATTTCCTTTGTTATACTTTTATTCATTGACTGATTGAATTCCCAGTAAAATATCAATCAGAGATGACACAATTTCTGGTTTTGCAATCAGAAAAAAACAATAGTGCTAGTTCCATGTGGAAAAAGGAAGGATGTTAAACGTTAAGTCCACAGAGCATTCAACTAGGGAGCCAGCACAAAATCAAGCTTCATTTTGGTGAATAAATTGAGTGGCAATCTATTCTACAGAGCTCAATTTAAATCCTAACTCCAGGCAGCCATTTCATAATGGGTTTCTTTGGTCATAAAAGGTGACCGTGGGTCACATGAGGTGATGTTAGAAAAACAGATCAGGGCTTCAGTGGCGCTGGTGGTGATTCGTTATCTTTCTCTCCCAGGAAGAAAGGCTGCCCTGTGATGCCAATAAGCTTGTCAAGTCTTCAGACACACCCACCCCTGGCCAATTCTATGTGGAACATTACAAAGCAGGCTAATGCTTCAAAGTTAAGATCTGTTAAATTAATAACTCCATTTTCCCCAATTAAGAATTTGTTTTGCACTTATGAAATTGAACTATAGCCTCATGTTTATTTTTAATGCAGGGAAATTCTAGTGAAGCAAATTTGTCTTCTTCATTTATGTATATTGGAGCGAGGTTTATTTATACTCAGTGAAATAAAAGCTTTTTTGGTCGTTTCTCCTTTTCCCAGGAAAGAAACCTTAATCTCCTTTCTGAAAATGATTCTATTTGGGCAGCAAATCCTACATTGAAAATTGTTCCAGATCTCAAGTTATGTAACCTGAACAGATGGCATACGCATGGCTTTGACATGTCAGGCTGCAGTCACAAGAGACGCTGAGGAGCCGGGTCTGGAGCCGTGCAGTGAACAAGCAGGCGGATCCCGTGAGCAAGCAGACACGCGTGGGATAACATGAACTGCACTCTGGCTCAGCTTCCCATGTTCACGACCCAGGAGCAAATTCCTCAGGATCGTGAAACAGGTACACATAGTCCTGGACAAACTAGTGGTAAATTTGGTTGAATCGTAAAAATAAACAAATCTCTCCTGTGGGAGCAAAGTCTCTCAGGGAATGTTATACCAGAAGAGAGAATTCGGTTTGGTAATAGTTGAAATGTCACAGGCAAATGGATATTGAGCTGACTGTATTTTAATTGTGCCTTGGGCTTGGAGCACAAAGGGGCAAAATGGCTAAAAATCCCCATCTTCACAGAGCTTGCAATTCAGTGGGGGAGAAAGACAAGCAATCAAGCAATCAAACAAACAAACAACAAATGAACAAACAAACACACGACAGTGTTAAATGTTAAGGAAAAGTATGATTCAGAGAAAAGGCTTAAGAAGAGGTTTGTAGGAAATTTAAATAGGGTGGCCACAGAAGTCCTCTTTTCTTTTCTTTTTCTTTTTTCCTTCTAATTCCTTTATTTTTTCTTCTTTTTTATTTTTTTATTTATATATTTTTATTTTTTAAAAATTTCTTTATTGATTAAGTTATTCCATATGTGTCCTTATCCCCACATGATCTCACTCATTTGTGGAATATAATGAACAACATAAACTGATAAACAAAAACAGATCCAGAGACAGAGAAGTATCGATCAGACCGTCCTCTTTTAAAAAGATGACTGGAGTAAAGATCTGAAGGGAATGAGAGTGCAAATCTTGTGTATGGGAGAAAGCATTTTAGAGAGAGGGAACAGCAAGTGCAAATGCCTGGAGTCAGGTGAGACCTGGAGTCCAAGGAACCACAAAAAGTCCAATGGGGTTGAAGCAGAGTACATCAGGGGAGGGTCGAGCAAGATGAGATTTGAGAGATAATGTGAGGTCAGATCACACGGAGTTTTAAAGATCATAGTTTGGAATCTACCTTTTATTCTCAGTGTTATGGAAACCATGAGGAGGGTTTGAGCAGACAAAACATATGGTGTTGAATTATTATTTAACAGGATCACTCTTTGTAGGAAATATACTATAGGGCAGTAAGGACAGAGCTAAAGGGTGAGGGTAGGAGGTTATTGAGAGAGAATGAGGTAAGGGACAGTGGTGGTTTGAGGCAGCAGTAGAGGTGGTGGGAAGTGGGCAAAGCCTGGCTGTATTTTGAAAGTAGAGCCAACAGTTCTGGTTCATGGATTAGGTGCAGCAGTATGTATGGTAAAGAGAGGACTCTAGGATCATGCCAAGGTTTTGGGCTATGTGACTGGAAGATGGAGTAGAACTTAGAAGCTTAGTGAAAGGGAGAATGTGGGAGAGAGGAATAGGTTTGGAGGATATTAGTAGTTCAGTTTGAGAGATATTGTTTGAGATGTCTATTTGACATCCAGTAGAGATGTTGAGTGATCAGTGGGATGTATAAGTCTGATGTGTCAAGGAGAGATTTGGGTTAAAGAAAAACATTTGGAAGTCATAGGGATATACATGGTATTTAAAGCCACAAGGCTTAATGAGTTTACCTAGAGAGAATGAGAATAAGTGAGTGTGGAGAGAATGAATGTTTCTTTTTTGGTTTTGGTTTTGTAATCCTCACCTGAGGATATTTTTTCCATTGATTTTTTAGGGAGAGTGGAAAAGAGGGAGTGAGGGAGGGAGAGGAAGAGAAACATTGATGTGAGAGACATATTGATTGGTTGCCTCTTGCACGCTTCCCTACAGGGGCCCAGGATCAAACCTGCAACCTAGGTACATGCTTTTGACTGGGAATCAAACTCGTGATCCTTTGGTAGTTAGGCCGACACTCTAACCACTGAGCAACATCAGCCATGATGAGAGTGACCATCTATCTGTATGGAATGCTGCTGTTAAGTAAAATAAGTTGATGATTAGATTTAGCCATATACAATTTATCATTGATCTTCATAACAGCAGCTATATGGAGTTTAGGGCAAAAGCCTTTCTAGAGCAGATTCAAGAGAGAATGGATTTAACACTATTTTGTATTAGTTTTACATGTACAGCACAGTAGATAGACATTCATATAGGTTACAAAGTATTCCCTCTGATAATTCAAGTGCCCACCTGGCACCATAGATTGTTAATACAATATTGTTAACTATATTCTCTATGCTTTACCTTACATCCCCATGGCTATTTTATACCTACCATTTAGTACTTCTTAATTCCATCACCTTATTTCACCATGTTCCCCAATACCCCCTTCACTCTGGCCTTTGTCAGGTTGTTCTCTGTATATATACGTCTGTTTTGACTTTGTTCATTTACTTTGTTCTTTAGATTCTGCATATAAGTGATATCATATGGTATTTGTTCACTACTTCCAATTTCTCCATTCTCTCTTTAACATTTGTTAAAATTATTTTTTATGATTTTATTTTTTGATTATAGGTTGCATTCAGCACTCAGCTTCATGGGAAACAACTTTACTCAGCTATAATACAGTTTGATGAACATTTTCTTTTGCCTTTAGTCATATAGATTCCACCTATTTCCAAAATCACTTAGGTCAGCACCTTTCCCACCTACCTCTTCCAGTGAAGTTGTTTATATATTTTTTAAAAAGTTAGATTGTATCTGTTACTTCCTGCATTCTATTCTGGAATCCCTCAATCTCAAGTTTGCATACATTAAGGTTCACTCTTTGTGCTGTAAAGTTCTGTGGGTTTTGACACATGCATAGTGTCACGTATCCATAATTACAGTATCATACAGAATAGTTTCACCACCTGGAGAAATTGCCTGTGCTTAATCTATTTAACTCTTCCACCCCTGGAAATTACTGATCTTTAAACTGTCTCTCCAAAATATCATATAATTGGAACCAACAGTATATAGCTTTTTCAGACTGCCTTCTTTCATTTAGCACTAAGCATTTAAGATTCAGCCATGCCTCTTGTGACTTGATAGATTATTTATTTTTACCTCTGAATAATATTCCATGAGATGTGTGGATGTGCCAAAGTTTATTCATTTACCTATTGAAGGATATTTTGATAGCTTCCAATTTTTGGTGATTATAAAAAGAGCTGCTATAAACATTCACGTGTAGGTTTTTGTGTGGACATAAATTCTCAAATCAGTTGGGTAATACCTAGGAGTGCAATCACTGAATTACCTGCTAAGACTATATTTAAATAGCTACCATATTTAATAACTTTTTCCACTATTCAAAATCACCCCTATAATCATCGACAGCCATCACCATTAGTTATCTCATTCTTCTATCCCCATTCCAATTTTCAGCACATGAATATTGTTACTGAGCTTCTTTCCTGTGTCAGAATAACTATTCGTTATACTTCTGAAAGTCCTTTAACCTACACAATCACAGTAGCAGTATAGTAGTCAATCTGCTCAAGGGAGAATCCTGACTCTGTCCTTAAACCATGCCCTGACCCTGAGAAAGTATCTTAATCCTTTCACCTGTAAAAGGGGATGCAGCCCTAGTCTGGCTGGTATGGCTCAGTGGATTGAGCATCAGCCCATGGATTAAAGAGTCACAGGTTCGGTTCGATTCCAGTCAAGGGCATGTCTGTCAGTTGCAGGCTCAATCCCTGGCTGGCCCCAGTAGAGGCGTGTGAGGGAGGCAACTAATCAATGTGTCTCTCTCACATCGATGTTTCTCTCTGTCTCGCCCCCTCTCTTCGACTCTCTCTAAAAAATCAATGGAAAATATCCCCAGGTAAGGATTAAGAACAACAACAAAAAAAGAAAACAAAAAGGGGGGATACTAATAGCACCTATCTAAACCTTGCTCAGTATGTTGTGAGGATTTCATGTGCTTAGAGCAGTGCCCTTCTTTCACCAAGCCCCACTGCTGTTTGGAGGCTCAGCCGAGATTAGAATGCAAATCTGCTAGTTCCTATTCCTATGCTTCTTCCACTAGAGAGGAGATAACACCCAACTTTAAATACTTTTTATTTATTTTTTATTGATTTTTAGAGAGAGAAGAAGGGAATGGGATAGAGAGATAGAAATATTGCTGAGAGAGAAACATCTGCTTCCTGCACATGCCCTACTGGGACTGAGCCTGCAAGCTGGGCATGTGACCTGACAGGGAATAGAACTGGTGACCTCTTGGTTCATAGGTGACTCTCAACCACTGAGCCACACAGGCTGGGTGATAACACCCAATTTATTTTCCTGCTACCTTGCCAATATGTGGATCTCAATGACACCAAGACAACTGATGTAACTATTCAATTTAGGAAAGCTTATGGTAATTTTTGTGTATAGGTGTGATAGGCAAAGGATCTGTTTTTAGTAATATAGTAGAATTGAAGTTATTGGCAGAAATTGTCTTTTATCTTCTTTAAATGAAAGGGTAAGATCAATAGATTTCATTTTAAGGTATAGGCGCTCAGATCAATGAATGGGCTAAGCACTGAAGTAGTTTAATGATCCATGAATTAAACTGTATGGACATGAATTGTGCATTAAACTCTATGGACACACATGGATCTGTTTAGAAACAAGTTTGGGCAGTTCACATCTGGTACGTAGTGTTTTCAGAGTAAGGTTTAATTATTTTAAGAGGTTTGAGAGCTCTGTATTCCAGCCAGAGAATGCTTATCTGTTTTATGCTATTTTTTACCTGCAGAGTTTTTGTCCCTGTGATATCATTTCTTTGCTCCTGTATTTTTTAAATTGCACCCAAGGATATGTTTTTATTGATTTTTAGAGAGAGGAGGAAAGATAAAGAGAGAGAGAGAGGAAGGGAAAGAGAGAGAGAAACATCAATGTGAGAGAGAAACATTGATTCATTGCCTTCTGTACTTGCCCCGACTGGGGATCGAACCCATAACCAAGTTATATGCCTTGACCAGGAATTGACCTTGAAACCATTTAGTGTATGGGATGATGCTCCAACCAACTGAGCCACTGGGCCAAGGCTGCTTCTGTATTTTCAAGTGCATCGTACAAAGGTTGTGACTGAGTATGCTGGCAGTTACTAGGAAAAATTTAATAAGTATGTTATTTCAAGATAGATACACTAGGGTTTCCCCTATATGGTCAAGTTGACTTTCTATGATTATTTAGTTGCTTATGTAAAAGGTGAATGTGCAAAAATTATCAAGGACTGAAATGCAGAGATTAATATTATGTAATCAAAATAAGCAAACAAAAAATTCACAAATGCTTTCACACATGTACACACATGCACACATATATGCATATACGTGTATTCACACATGCATGCACAAGCACATTTTTGTTGCAATCTGTTTGGCTTGGACTAGATGTATGTGTAGCACATGACTGGAACTATCAAAAAGGATCACCGGGTGTCCAAATCACTTGCAATAATTTGCATCAGTTAAAAATGCTTGAATTATCCAATTAATCAGGGTCACAATCTAGTTTGGAAACCATTTATAGATAAAAATTCCAGACATAACAGAAAAATTTAAATATGTAGACATCTTTATAAAGATACTAATTTTTCAGCTAAATGCTAATTATATCCTAGTTCTTTTTCAGAGAAGAATTCTGATCAAATCATCCAGGGTTCTGTTTACAATGATAATGTGAAGGATAGCTCTCCATTGGGGGGCATCAAATGTTTGCACCTTGAATATTGGTATCAGAATTCAGAAGTATTTACTGACCTATATATGTTTATCAGGAAAGCAGAAGGTGTGGAATTTTTGCTCATTAATTCACTTACCTCATCATTCTACAAATATTCAGCACTTACTATGTACCTGGCATTGGTCTTCACACTAGAGAACAGACAATCCAATAGTGTTTGGGGAATTGAAACAGTTATAGAGCCAAGTGATTTGATTGACTAAATGTTTTTATGTGAAGTTGAAGACTTAGGTGAATTACAATGGCCAAAAAGTTTTGACCAGTTTTACCTGTGTATACCCAATATGACCATAGCCACCTTCCACTAAATCTCTCTTGCCTGCTTTCTAACCATTGGCTAGTGGCTGTAACTCTAACGAGTCTATTGGCTATAGTTGAAAAACTCAGTGACTTGTAACTGCAAACAACCTTCTCTAAGTGCATTGAGAGTCACACAAATGTGCCATTTCATACCATAAAATGAGGCATGAGGTTTTAAATTTTCACTTTAAAAAAACACAAAATGAACCCCAAAATGACTCTAACAGAGGTGGGGAACATTCCTTAGAACCTCTTTCTACTGTCCATTTCTTGGCACTGTTTTCCTATAATTTATTTCTTTTTCTGTATCACAGACAACTATTTGGTAAGTGTATTTCATTCCCTTGCAATTATATTTGCAGAACATATCATTTTATTTTAATGAAAACGTTTTTGAACTGCAGCCAAATTGCTGTAGGACAAGCAGATTTTGTTTTCTTACAATTTCATTAGTAAAAAAATGAGAATACCAATATTGAAATGTCATAAATATGAAGTTTTAAGTTAAACATCTGTGTCCCCTTAAAGGAGAATATCATTTCTGAAGCTTAGGAACTTCTATTAGTCAACAAATCAGTTAAACATACATTTGCAATGAAAGGAAATTCCCACTGGCTTGGTTGAATTCTTTTTGGTTTATTGCAGGATTATTTCATCACTATAAAAATAGGAACAAACACATAAAATTATAGGAAAATAAGAAAAAATAGCTAAATAGGCTCCACTATGTACAGGATTCTGATGTGCTTCACTGAACACAAGATATAACATGAGTCCCCAAGAAACCTGTTCCTCTCCCTGGCTTGACAGAGCATCTGTTTCTCACAGACGTCTGAAAGGATAGCCAGCCTCTCTGGATGGCTGAGGTCCATTTCCGCTCATTGCACTGTTGTGATTACACTTACTCTCTCTGTAAGAGATGGAAGGCTGTTGGTGATCGTACTGAATGGACTTCAAATTCAATGTATGCTCAATGCTATGGACTGAATGTTTGGGTCCCCCCAAATTCAAATATTGACATCCTAATCTCCCATATGATGATATTTGTAGGTGGGGCTTTTGGGAGGTAATTAGGTCACGAGGGTGTAGCCCTCATGAAGGGGATTAGTGCCATTATAAGAATAGACAGGGGAGAGATGATCTCTGTCTCTGCCATGTGAGGACACAGCAAGAAGGTGGCCATTTGTAAAGCAAGAAGTAGGCCCTCACCAGAAGCCAGCCATGCTGGCACCCTGATCTCAAACTTCCCCCAAAGGGATGAGAAATAAATTTCTGTTTAAGTCACCCAGTCTATGGTATTTTGTTGTAGTAACCCAAGCAGACTAAGACATTCTTGTACCCAAAAGAAAAGTCACACTTAATTCATGGCCCATGGTTGTACAAACACTGTGTCCAGTACCACCAACAAGTGAGTAAAAGGAAATAATAAACTCTTACTTAGATATTGTGAAAAGCTTATATCCAATACGATAGAAGGGGCATCTGCTCCTCTTAGTTCTGGGGATTGTTATCCTATATAATAAAAGGCTAATATGCAAATTGTCCCCTTGACCAGAAGTTTGACCAGGGGCCGGGGCCGGCCGGCCAACCACCCGTGGTCCTTTCCTCCGGCCGGCCCAGCCCTATTGGCCCTGACTGGGGTGGGCTGGCTGACCCCACCCATGCACAAATTCCTGCACAGGGCCTCTAGTCTTTAATAACTTAAGAGAGACACAGACAAGCTAGGGTGAGAGTATGATTGTTGTGTTCCCCACTGAATCCCAGTCCTGGTGCAGAGCACTCAGTGGACACTCAGAAATACTTGAGTGAATGAGAGGAGAGCACCTAGAACTGTGGTTTCTAAAACGGGCCATGTGGTTGAAGAAATGAAGATATTCAGCCAGGGAGGAGGAGACTCAGTGGACCCAGTAGTTCTCTTCAGAGTATTTGAAAGAAATTTTCATGTAGAAGAAGACTTTTAGACTCAATCTAGGGAACAAAAGAAGTGACTGCATAAAGAAGAATTTAGAGTTACAGCTGCCCCAAATGGAAGAGTAACCACTGTAATAACTATTGATAACTCTCGACCATTCTAATTCTTAATTAGTTGCCCCATCTTCTTGTCCCTGGAGTCGCTCATTTATTCATCTACTCATTCAAAAATACATATTGAGCACTTTCGATATACCAGGCACTCTATTAGGTGCTGGGGAAACAAGAGTGAACCCAAGAAACACGACCTCTTCCTTCCTTTAGTTTATAAGCTAGTGAAGGAAACAGACAAAAATGAAATCATACACTGTAAGTGAATTGCTTTAACAGGAACTGCATGTTCATTTGTTAAGGATAGCAAAAAGGGAAATTCTGAATCACATGTAAGGACTAAATCCAAGGTAGGGATTCCTGGGATTCTACATTTTCTCCCTGAATTCCCATCTTCATTCCCCTCACCTCCACTTTAAGTCGCCACTGGGTCTTTACCACTTTAAGTCTAGTTCCCACACCCATATCACAAAGTCATCCCCATGGCTGCTGACACCCCCAACTGGGTTCACATCTCTAGTCCAGCAATGTACAAATGACAGTGCAATTATACTCCCTTGCAATTATATTTGCAGAACATATCATTTTATTTTAATGATAAAATGCATTCCAGGAAGTCCTAATGCAGCTGGTCTGCTTGTCACAGGTTGAGAAACAAGATTCTTTTGTGTAGTGGGCTGAATGGTGGCTCCCCAAAAGTTATGTCTACACCCAAGTCCCTGGAACATATGAATGCTACCTTATTTGGAAAAAGTCCTTGCAGACATAATTGAGTGATGAATTTTGAGATCAGATCATCCTGGATTCCCCAGGTGGGCTCTAAATGTAATGACAAGTGTCCTTACAGGAGACAAAAGAGGAAACCATACAGAAGAGAGGGTGACTGAAGCCCGAGGCAGACTCTGAAGTGCTATGGCCATAAGCCAAAGGGAGACAGGGATGGCTGACAGCCACGGGAGGCTGGAAGAGTAAGGAATGCTTCTTCCTGACACCTTGATTTGGGACTTCTGGCTTCCAGAACTTGGAAAAAATAAATTTCTGTTGTTTTAAGCCACCCAGTTGGCGGTATTTGTTACTGCAGCCCTGGGAAACTAATGCATTATGCCTCCCACCATCCAACACAAACAACTCTTCACAGAGCTGTCAGGGGGATCTTGTTAAATGCAAATGTAACCACCTCACACTCCTGCTTCAACCCTTTGATGTCTCTTTGCAGCCTGTAGCAGCACTTCCTTTCCAGTGTTCACTTGAGTGACACACTCCCCAGGGGTACACAGGTGATGCTCAATGGAGTTAATGCCACTTACCCTCTCACTCAAGAATTCCTATCAGAATGGAACTGAGTGAGATGAAACTTTTATAGGGATAGATGCTCTAATTGAGTTATGAAAACAAAAGCAGAAAAGAAAACGATTTTCAAACTACTGCAGGCCAGTAGATTACTTGGAACGCACCCCTGCTGATCACACTTTGCTGACTGCCTGGCATCGCCTGGTGTCCACCTCCCTCTTCAGACGTCTCCCCCAAGCTTGTTATGCTTCAGAGTGCCAACTGGCTTCCAGGTCCTAGGACACAACTTGCTCTCTTTGCCTTTGCACACACGCTTCCCTTTGCTTGGAATGCCCTTCCACACTTAGCCACCACCTCCTAACTCCTATTCATCTTTTAAAGCCAAGTTCAAAAGCCATTTACTCTAGAAAGCCTTTGTATGCCCACAAAAGTTTTGATCATTCCCTCTTGTATGCAGTGACCTTACTTCCTATACAATATAAATCTCATTTTACTTATTGTGCTATATTCTAATCCTTTTTTATGTGTCCCTTTCCTTGAAGACCAGGCCATTTAAAACTCATCTTAGTATTCTGAGTGTCCAGCACATAGAAGGAACTCAGTACCAGTCTATTGAATTATATTGATTCAGAATTCATGCTCTGGCATCAGTAATCATATTTGAGGCTTGTAATACTTCTTTTGTGAAGAAACTAGCACAAATATAAATATGTAATGACATTTTTCATAATTTCAAGGCAGTGGTTGTGAGAGGCTGGTAAAGATGGGGAAGAAAATGCATTTATTCCTTAGGACACTCATTTATTAGGCAGCTGAACTGGGTTTCTTAGAATCAATATGAGAACTGTTAACATGATCATCTATTCTACAAAGACCTGGTAATAAAATTGAAAAATAGATACTTTTATTCCCACAAAAAGACAAAACAAAACAAAACACCTAAATGTAGTTTTGAGAGTGAGACAGCATTTTCTCCTCATGTTTCACATGCAGATTTGTCCTGGATCCCAGCCCTTGTAAACTGTCATTTGCCTGTGTCTCTTCACGTAGCTTTCTCGGCCCTCCCAGAATAGCCCGGCTTCCCACAGAGACACTGAAGGGCATTGTGGCTCAGGGTTCCTTTGGGAATGGATGCTGGGAATAAAAACATAACAATACCATTTCCACAAGTCCTCTACCATGGCTTAAAAGGAAGCCTCTGGGTAAAAGCACTGTTTCTATCCCTGTCCTGAAGCGGGGGTTCTGCCTGAGCTATTTTCGGCCTTATTGCCAGTTGCCGCTGGCCAGTGGCAGGATTTCACACTCGGCTGCCACTTCTTATTATTGCCCACTGCTTCCTCTCTCAGTAAGGCTTTATCTCCCTGGCAGGCCAGGCCGACCTGCCTTTCTGGGCCAGGTGGATGCTGTTGGCCGTCTGGTGTATTTGCATTTGACTAGGTAGACTCTGAACCTCACCTTTCAGAAAAAAAGATGCATTCTCCCCTTCAGCTGTGAGTGCAGGAGATTTAACCACTTTCCTAGGAAGCTGTCGCCAGACACGTATGGAGGTAAATGCAAACAAAGTAGACTCCTCTACCCTGGGACACTGAGCCTAGAGGTTTACTTGCACTCTGGCTTCCGGTGGGGCACAGCCAATGGGAGCCACAGAAGTACACTGGACAGAGAAGTGAGGACAAGGCTTATGTCCCATGACTCTCTTCCTGTGAAGTCACCTCAGGCTAGGTATGTTTCTTGACCTAAGTCACTGCTCCTCTCAAGGTGTTTCTCTCTTGATTCCAGTAACTGGTACCAGTAACTTTGTTCTTTGGGGCACAGGTGTGTTAAGTGCTCTGCGGTTACTAAACTTGAGTTTT
>NW_005366214.1:2859976-2874808 GCF_000412655.1 Myotis brandtii
CCCTCCACACACACCTTTATAAACCTTCAAGTTGAATGTGCCGTTGGAGCTCTTACTAATACATTCACCTAGACTGGAGTTACACTAAGAGGTTTCATGAACAAGGATCTTTTTGGTTTTAAGGGATTATTTGGTTTCAAGGAACAGAGACTCACTGAGACTTCGAATGAAAAGAGGATTGATTGAAAGGATACAAGGAATTGAAAAACAAATGAAATACAACAAGGGCAAGTCACCCCCTGGGAGAACTAGAAAGATTCCTTTTATTAGTCTCAGATCTTGCTTCTTAGTTTCTTATTTCTATCATCTCTTACATTTTCTCTATAGAGCATCTTCCCTTGTCTTGATTATTCCTTCACATCCTATCCCATAACTTCATCCTGTGCATGATTTTGGCTTGCTAAGAAACTGACTTAATTTTTCACATCTGACCTGGCAGTTGCCCTTAGAAACGAAGTAGAAATTATTGGATCATAAAGCAAATCAATAGGAAAACTAACAAGATTGTAGTTATCCCAATGAGGAGATGAAAGCAAACTGAAATCTTTTTTTTGGAAGAGGTAGTACAATGAATGTTTTGCAAATAATGGGAAGTTGAGTTGATAAGATTGCCACCTAACTATTTCTAGAGTCATAAATGGTGACCCCTGTTTTCTATGTCTCCGGTTTCTCAGAAATGAGAGTCGAGTCTTCCAGGCAGTTGAAGAGAACATTGCTCTCAGTCACGATACTTTAGGGACAACATGGAGTGGGAGGATGGAGTGTTCTGCACATAGCAGTCTGGTGGCTCTGCCTCCCTCAAGCTGGTCTGAATGTCTCTGGGAACTCAGGATATATTTTTCTGAACCTTAAAATGGTGATAAAGAATCCACAGCAGTTTCATAATGGTTGAGTTTATTAGGTTTCAAGAGAGACTTTGAGTAGTCTATGATGGGACATCAGACCCTTTCTTCTGCTGTGCCCAGGCCCTAGCAGTGAATTAGAGAAATGAGTAGACGGCCAAAACTGGGTTGCTTTTAGCCAAGATGCCATTTATTGCTAAAAAAAAATCATTTACTTTAATGTCCTTATTTTCCATGAAGAAACCAAGGCCCACGAAATTTAAATGATCTACTCATAGTCATAGCCATAGTCATATAGAGAGTTGATGTATACTGTCCCAATTGCTCTTCTTTAATTGATTATCTACAGTACCGGAGGCATTTTCAGATCTAGGATGGTCAGAGAGAGGCAGATTTCAGTGTTTATGGAACACCCTTGAAAGAGTGACTTCCACACGGGGCTGATAAGGCTTGGGAGCATCCATATAATTTACTGTCCCAACTGGGGCCATTTTGAGAGTGAAAATGAGAGCTGTTCATAAGAGGGTCAGAACATCAGGCATAATCTGAGAATGTCTCTCTAAATAAGAGGTCACAGCAGAGAAGCCAAGAAGAGGAAACTTTATGTTACTGCATAAACCCAGAGAGGCCAGAAGAATAGGCACCTATGAGACGTGATCTTTGTCAGCAACGTTTGCCAATGTTCTGAGCCTCTGGTTACTGAAATCTAGAAGATGGACTTGTTTAAAACACAAAGCCTTGGGCTGAGGTTCTTTATGTAATTGGGGGTTTACTGTTCTCTTTGATGGGAAAGGGGAGCCATTTGTCTCTCAAATTACAGACCACTAGTCTGTTGGATAGCTCTCAGAAGCACTCAATGTCTTCTCAAATTATGGGGTTAAGTTTTTCAGTCTAGTACCTTGTGTGAGGAACAAAGAGGCTATGGCATCAATTCCACTAATGATTTTGCTCTGTTCCCTTTTATTGCAGAAAAAAATAGCCACAAATAATGGAAGTCCTTTTATAGTACAGGTCAATTTTCTCATTTATCACACTTTGTCGTAAACAGGGGACTAAATTATTTAATCTGTCTCCAGGTTACTGGCCATTAATGCTTCTTCTATGTCTGTGTCATGGCATCATTGTCAAAGTCTTGTGCCCATTGAACTCCAACCTAAATTATAGAAAATAGGGCCGTGTTCTAAGTCCTTTGTCTCTTTTTTTCTAATATATATTTAAATTAACTTGTTACTATTATGCAAATGAATAGGATCTATGTCTTCCAGATAGAGCAAAAAGGACATCAAATTTCTGTTGAGGGCTGGTTTTATTTTTTCAAAACAGAAGCAGATGAACCTACTGACTAATAATTTCCAGAAAGAGCAATATGGCTAAACTAAATAAACTAAAATCTCTCCATTGTTAATCTTCCTCAATTAGTTGAAATAGAGAACAACTCCATCAAATAGATAATTCATTCAGCCATTTGTTCTTTCTTTCCACCAGTAACCTTGAGTTCTTTTGGCCTGATCCTGTGCTAGATTAATTTATCATGTTAATTTTTGGTATATTTTTCTTTTAATCTATCTGCCTAACCCAGTGGTTGGCAAACCGCAGCTCGCGAGCTACATGCGGCTCTTTGGCCCCTTGAGTGTGGCTCTTCCACAAAATACCATGTGTGGGTGCACACGTATAATGCGATTGAAACTTCGTGGCCCATGCGCAGAAGTCGGTTTTCGGCCTGGGCGAGTCTATTTTGAAGAAGTGGCGTTAGAAGAAGTGGGGGGTGTCGGTCAGTTGGGAGACTCGGCGCAGGCCGGCTGCGGGATACGCAGCGTGGGGGAGGCGCGCGTGATTCATGCAGGAGTTGAGTGAGCCAGTCAGTCAGCAGTCTCATTGTACAGTGGTTAGTGCTAGTCGCGTCTGCAAATCGCGCGGGTGACAAAAGATAGATGAAACAAGTATATAAGACGAGTGTGGATGGGAGAGTTGGAAGGGGTCGACCTCAGCGAACATACCTCAATCAGATTGAGGACGTTTTCGGCAAAGGCCAGCTTAGGAGTACCCTAATTAAGTTAATAACAATGTACCTACCTATATAGTTTAAGTTTAAAAAATTTGGCTCTCAAAAGAAATTTCAATCATTGTACTGTTGATATTTGGCTCTGTTGACTAATGAGTTTGCCGACCACTGGCCTAACCTATCAAGACAAAATAATATGAAAAATTAGATATTTTCCAGAAGATTTAGTGAAGTGTCATCATCATCAAGGCAATCAATTGTTAATCCTACTTTTAATACTTTTTCATGTCAAAATCATATTTTCCACGTTGGTCCAGAACTCTGCAGTGTCAACCACGTACCTAGCACGTAATCATGGATAGATTTTAAGATTTTTCTTTTGGAAAAACATTAACCTAGATTCTAGGCACCCTCATAGTGTTGCCAGCATTGAAGAAGAGTGACTTTTTGGCCAGCTTTGAATGACAACTCTTCTTCCCTCATTCCCACTTTCTCAGGTGCCTGGCTAAATCTCCCTGCATTTAAAAATAGGGTTAACACACACTTTCCACTGTCAGAAAATGCCCTTTGACATTTTCCAAGGTTTCCCTTGTGACATCTGATATGTAAAGGGGACAATCCAAAGGAGATTACCTGGTTCTTACATCAGCTGGAAGGCATTCCAGGACCTCATTATTAATGACCTTATTTAATGAAACATGCTGTATAACAAAGAAATTTAATGTTTAAATACAAAATTATAGTTATATATCATTGTTTATCCTCTATGTAATAAAAGGAATCATTTTTTCATCATTTACTTTTCTACTTAAGAAAAGGGTATTACTCCCTCCTAATCCTTCAAGTCTAAGTTCAAGTCAGGCTGTGTCATATTTGACACCACTGGGAAAATATCAAAAGGAGGAA
Source organism: Myotis brandtii (assembly GCF_000412655.1). Classification (NCBI taxonomy): domain Eukaryota; kingdom Metazoa; phylum Chordata; class Mammalia; order Chiroptera; family Vespertilionidae; genus Myotis; species Myotis brandtii. The sequence continues at coordinate 2,863,727 of NW_005366214.1, forward strand.
ATCATGGAGAAGCCAGAGTTAGGATTTTTAAATTTGTGATACTTCGTAGGTAAATTGTAGTTTTCCCTGAGTCATTCTCTCCACTCCTAGTTTTGGGAAAGTAGGGGCTATTGTTGGACTACTCTTTGTGTCTTAATTCCTACAAAATCCAAGTAGAGGTTTTTACAAAGTTGTCATTTGTTATTAATGCTACTATAAGTAGAGGATCGAGTAAAGTTTAGTAAAGTTTAAGGCAAGACCACAATCAAGATATGGAGTTTCTTGGAGGTAATTCTTTCTATTCCCTTTTATGAGAAAACATAAGGGTTGTATGTACTAAGAAATTAAATTGTCAATACATTTTGATCCTCATGAATAGATAGTAAATAATCCTATTTAGTACATGTTCATCACTTAAAAATTAAACATAGACTCTTTAAACAATTCAATAGTTAAGTTGAGAGGGATCATGGGAATGGAAGAAAGAAGGACCATTTTGGAAAAGAGCTCATGTTGCAAGTAATTTGGTATTAATCAGCTAGAGCTGACGTTTGCCAATGGTTTACTTTATTTTCTAAATTCAAACAGTATTAAGATGGAAGTGGAAGAGGGCACAGAGAGGATAAATGGTGATGGAAAAAATGGAAAAAAAAGTATTAAGATTATACCCACGATAATGTCCCCCTAACTTGCACTTAAATGTGCTCTCTTGAGTGGGAGAGAAACAGAGGAAAGAGATGCAGAGGGAATTAATTATCCATAACTAGAAGTTTCATGGCAATGTGTTCTACTTGTAAGCATATATGTACTTTTGTTTTGATGGAACCATAGAATTAAATCATTATATAATTTCACATAATCTTTCCAATAAAATGCCATCCCTGAGTTACAATTTCATTGTATGTCTCCAGGCTTTATATAGGATCACTATATGAAAGTTTTCTAGAACACTTTCCTAATTTTATAAAATGGTAGTTGGAGGTATTGTGTCCCATTGTTTGAGGACCATACGATAATTAATCCTCGAATTCAGGTTAAACATTTTTATATTTACCTGAAACATCCTTTTCTTAGACAAAGGTACAATATAGCCCAATATATTTCTATTTTTGTCAAAGCTACTAAAAATCTTCAAATTAGATTCATTGCTCAGCTGTAGCAAGTCATTTAATTCAAGTACATGGTGACTCTTATTTCTCTTATTTTAAAAGTTGACCATATATTTTTAAATATGATGATTTATATTAGCCACATTGAAATGGAAAAAAGGTATACATATAAAATAGATCAGAGTAGGCATTGACAATTATAAATTCTGTTTTTAATTGCTCTTTAAAAAACTCTCATTATCCACGAGTTGTAATGTTTTATTTTGTTTTTGACAAGATGGGCACTACTTATAAGGCTGAAATATAACTTATTTGATAGTGTAAACAGGTATCATTATAAATAGAAAGGTTGTTGAAAATATATATTTTTTTTTCTGGCAGAATTATTAGAAGTGATCATAAAAATAACTTCCAATCCTTTGCCAAATCTGCTAATGGTCAAGAATAAATATTAGTTGCTTTGTTAAAGTGTTTATTTTCAGAACTTTACGATCTTCCAGAGATTATTGGCCTTAAAAATAATTATAGGTATGGGATTTTGTTCAACACTTTAAAGTTCACCTTGGTAAATTAATGCATGCTTTCCTTTACCATGTCTTTATGGGGAAAAGGAATATATTTGCATGAAGTAAGTAGCATATTGCCTGGGGAGAGATGAGTCTTGACTGAAAAGATGGAATTAGTTCTATGTGACAGCAGCTGTTCTGCAATATGTGTAGCAATATTAACTGATTTTGATTCTTGGAATAAGTATACTCATATTTCTTCCTGACTTCCAACCAAAAAAATGCTTAGGTAGGGACTATAGTTCCACAGGGAGCACACATCTTCAATACTAATTGTAATAACTCTAACTAAAAAATGTATATGACTTTATGGTTTACAATATAAATGGATAGGCAGGCAGCCAAAAATTTTGTCAACTTTTATGACAGTTATGATTAAATTTGGCTACACAGACAACAACACTAAAAGAAGACACACACACACACACACACACACACACACACACACACACACTCACACACACACACACACACACACTGGTTAAAGTAAGTAGGAGGGTAATTCTCTCTTAACCTAAAAGAAGATCTGAAATAGGATGTTTGTGGTTCATATACTGGCTCCAGAAAATCTTGCTGCTATCTCAAGCTTATTATGCCACTTCATGATCCATAGCAGCTACTTGCACTCCAGCCTTTGTGTCTGAATTCCAGTCAGAAGAAAGGAGAAGTAAGAGAAGGACCTGCCTCCCTCCATTGTAAGGAAACCCCCCAAAATTACTACATAGCAGTTCCCCTTATACACATTGGTCAGAATTTAGTCACATGGTCATACCTCACTGCAAGAAAGTCTGGGAGCTATAGTCATTTAACTGGGTACATTGCTGCCCCATAAGCGCAGGATTCTGTAACTAAGGAGGAGAGAGGGAATGGATATTGTTCCAGGCACCATTTTGTTCACTGGATGAAGAGTATCATGTAATGGTTAAGGGTATAGGCTTGGGTTCAGGATGCCTAGTTTCAGATTCTGGCTCCACCCATACTAGCTTTGTATCCTTAAATTAATCAAGTAACATAACCTTTTAAAGCAGGGGAGGGGAACCTTTTTTTTTTTTTTGCCAAAGGCCATTTGGATATTTATAACATCATTTGCAGGCCATACAAAATTATCAACTTAAAAATTAGCCTGCTATATTTGCTCAAACATTGAATTAACTCACCCTTAATGTGATGGCTGGAACTGCTCCTCTTTGGTGAGGGGGGTGATGTTAGCTGGTATTGATGACCTTGCTATTCCCAACTGCTTTTCCAGGTTTGTGACAGTCAGTCTGGAGCACAGTCAAGTCTTTGTGATGCTAAGTTTTGAAAAGAACTGCTCGCAGCAGTAAGTTGTTCCAAACATAGATGTGCATTTCAATGCATGTCTCCTCAAAGTGGGAAATTCATCATTGCTTATGTAGCCTTTATAGAACTCAAGCAGTGGGAGGTTGTTGTACCTAGCTTTCAGCTCCTCATTGCTTTGCAGCTGAATGATTTCCTGTTGTAGGTTATCAGGCACATCAGCTGGTTCCTCATTGAACTGTGCAGCAAAGATGCTCAATTCCATTTGTTTACTTTTCAAGTCTTTGAATCTTTCGTTAACCGCCTCAATTAGTTTTGCACATTCATCAGCCTATTCAAGTGTCCTAGGAGGCCTTTGTCCTTCCAGAGTGGGGAAACGCACCGTGTTATTCCTTTCGAGTTGCACTTTCCACAGCCTTGATTTAGCGTCAAATGATTTCACGTTTGAAAGCAGGGAGCTGCGAAGCTGGTTGGGGCCCTGCAGCTTGATGTTCAGCTCTGAGAGGTACTTGGTAATGTCCACCACGAACGCTTGCTTTCACTGAGTTCCCTGACAGGCTTTCCCTTCATCTCCATGAACTGCTTGACTTCATCCTGCAGTTCCTAAAACCTTAGGAGCATGTTCCCGAGACTTAGCAACCGCCCTTCACAGTGATAAGCAAGTTCACTGTACTCAGAGTCAAGATCATTCAGTAACTCCTTAAACTGGCCACTGTTAAACCCTCTGCTTTTGACAAAATGTATGCATGACACTACTGTTGACAACACACTGTTGAGCCTCGACGACTGTGCACAGAGACTTCCTTGGCATGTAATTAAATCACTTGGATCAAGATTAAGACGATTCAGCTCTTTCCTGACAACTGCAATGAACCCTTTTCGTGAGCCAATCATGGCTGGAGCTCCTAGGTTTATTGAATTTCGAGTCCCACCTGAGGTTGCCTTGGCAGGGCCAGATGAAATGATTTTGTGGGCTTTATATGGCCTGCAGCCCGACATTCCTCACCCCTATTTTAATGCCTCAGTTGGTAAAATGGAGTTGGCAATGGGATCCCATCCCTGGGTTTATTGAAAAGAATATAAATCACTTACTACAGTGCTCACACATAGAAAATTAGCAGTGATAGATATTAATGTGCTTCTTATATATATTATCTCACTGAGTCTCCAGGACTCTATGAAGTACACATTCTTATCCTCATTTCACGGATGAAGATTCTGAAAGCCATAGAGGTTAAGCAATCCCTTTATGGCACTCAGTCAGCAAATGGCAGAGACTAGACCAGAACCCAAGTCCCTTACTCTTTCTATCACACAGACTGTTTTATTGCTAGGTGTCAGTGATATGATATCTTAATCTGGGTTTCCCAGGAAGCAGAACCCCAGGTAAAATACGAACAACACTTTATATCAAATACAACTGACTCCTTAATCCCCAAAGACTGTTTTATGAAAGGTCATATGAACTACTGCATCTTAGGACAGCCAGTATTAGAGGAGGAAGGGAAAAAACTGTAATCGCCAGCCCCTGTCTCCCACTGGTGAAAAATTTCCTCCATAAGTAGCAACTGGACCTCAGAGCATCACATTTCAGCAGCAGTGAGAAAGCCCCAGGGTAGACGGTCAGACACATGTATTATGGACACGAGGCAAGGCATTTTCAGGTTGTTCCTGTGCAAAACTGACTAAAACCCACACAGAGCTGGTACCACAGAAGTGGCTGGAGCAGAACCAGTGTCCATGGGCCCTGGAGATAGGTGAGGTCTAGAGGATATGAGGAATGCATAAGAAATGTTCGACAAATATGGCAACTGATACTTCCTTAATAAATCTTTTATAACTACTCGCTTGTAGGTGGGCCAAACAGGATATTGCTTAGAGTAATTGCCTGGTATGTGCTTACCGTTCCAGGTTTTAATACAGTTAAATATAAACAGCAGTAAATGTACTGTTGACTAAAGCACCATGTAGCTAAGGTTGCCAGGTAAAGTAGAGTAGAAATTAAATTTGAATTTCAGACAAGCAATGTATGTCTCAAATATTTCATGGGCATCCTGTTGAATCTGACTTTCAGGTAAACAACAAATACCCACCTCCCCTTTTGTTTTTACTGCAAATATGTCCCAAATATTGCATAGGACATACTTATATTTAAAACGTATGGAAAAGAAATTAGCCTTAAGGTAAGAGAATCAAGATGCTTGCTCCCTTATCTTAAGGTAAAGGAATCAAGATGCTTGGTTCAAGGACAATGGATCATGTCCCAAGGACAAAAGATAGAGACATGGATTTAAATTTAATAAAACTTGTTCTCTATTCAGTGTCTTAAATGTTTGGTTAAATCCTAGAAAGAGAGGGCAGCAATAAGAATTCAAGAAGAAGAACAACAGTGACAAGTTATATTCCAAAACCCTTGTTAAAAATTGGGACCCCAAGATAGGTCTGTTTTGTGAACTTATATCACAAGGGTGGAGAGCATTTGCCACACCTCCACAAGTAGAGGCCAACAAGTCTTGATAAGACATCACAATAACTGGGGTCAAAACTTAGGGTCAAAAAGGGCAAGTCAAGGCTGGAGAGGAAGAGGTGGTCAGGATCAGGGAAGAAAGCACCCATATGGGCACCCCAGACAGGTTAAAAATTTGGCATCTCTTTCAATTGACATATTGTGATATCAATTCCTTAGGGGATAAAGTCCTGGCTACATGGGGAAAGGACTGCATGTTCATGAAAGGTTCTAGTTAATTTTGGACAACTTACAGACTTTGAAATGCCTTGTTGAAAAGCCAAACTTTCTGACATTTTCTGGAAGAAAATGTACCCAACAAGCAACACAGGGATGTTATTGTGGATTAATAGGTGTCCATGTAGTGTGATTGACCGGCATCAGGAAAGGGCCTCCTCACTGTACCTTGAGATAGTTTATCAGATAATTAGAAATTTCTTTATATGGCTTAGTGCTTTGTTGTTTCTTCTTTTTATTTTCCTTGAAAAATGTAAATGTCCTAAGAGTTAGAACATCATTCATTTATTTAATTCTGTCATTAAACATTTCCTGGTTTATTATCTCTTAGTACTTGTTAAACATTGGAGTAACAAACATAAACAAGACAGTCCTTGTCCTCAAGGTGCTCAGAATCTAATGGAGATTGGACAAAGTAGTTAGGAACTCCAGAATTAGTTGGTATATGCTACGGTAGAGGTATCACGAGATACTATGGGGGAATGTCTAACTCTTTCTTAGAGGATAGAAGAAAGGAAGGAGGGTGGCAAGGGTGGAGAAAGACTCTTCACAACTAAAATAATAGAAGGACTGAAGATAAATGAGAGTGAACCAGGTGGATAGAAGTGAGCGTAGAAATTAGAATTTGCAGGAAAAAAACGAGCCCTTCAGATCATATTCAGAGGATAAAACTAGAAGATTACTCCTTGAATGCCATTGCAAGGAGTCAATTAAGGGTTAAGTGGAGGCATGCTCCTTTAATGACCTACAGAAAAAACATCCTTGAGACAGTTCAGAGGATTGCATGGAGGCAAGACCAGAGAATGAATCAGTTAAGAGGGCCTTGTAATAGTTTGGGCAAGAGATGAGAAAGTGTGAACCAATGAGGTGGCAGTGAAAGTAGAGAGGATGGAGGCATTCTCAAAATATTTAGGAGGTGAGCTAAACTGAGCATGACTTTGTAACAGATTCATTGTGGTGAAGATAGGAGAGAGTGTGAATGATTGAGGAAGAAAGATTAGAATGATACCCATGTTTTTGTCTTAGGTGACTGGGTAGGGCCTGTAGCATCAACTACTAGCAGAGGCTTTGCACGTCTACAAAGGAAAATGATTGAGTTTGATTTTTAAATATCTTGAGATAAAGCCTGGAAGAGGGGTCTGAGGGTGTCAGAGATGGGCAGTAATTATAGCAGTGGGCCCATAGGAGCTCTTCTCCACAGGGTAAGCAGAGAAGAGGTTTAAACATTAATCAATGGGAAGCACTTATATTTGAGGGAAATGCGAAGAAAGAGGAATGCATAGATGAGAACCAGAGCTAACTGGGGTCATGGAGAAAAGAGATTTTATGGGAAAAGTGATCTATAATATCAAATGCTACAGAGAGAGGGTGTATTAATTGGGATGCCTTTGGCTGCAAGTAATAGGATAAAAGTGACTTACATCATTACAAAGGACTTATCAAGAAGTCTGAGGTAGGTCTCTCGATGAGTTTTGTGACCCGGCAATGTTATGGGAGACCCCAGCACTTTCCATCCTCTGCTCTGCCACCTTCAGTGTGTCAAAGGTTTCCCTCGGGACCACAGGTTGGACATGCTAAGCAACTGAGAGCATTGCAAGCAGACAGCTAGGGGGGTGGAGACGATCAGGCTTTCTCTTTGTGTGCTTCATTTGCTTTCAAGGAGGAAAACCTTCTCAGGAGATCCATCAGACTTCCCCTTATGTCTCATTAACCAAGGCTCATGCCTACTCCTAGATTAATCATTGGGAAAGTGAATGCGCTTGCCGTGACTGGCTTAGGTTAATCATGACTCATCCCAGAGGGCTAGGCAAAAAATTAAACAAATAAATTTAAAAAATAAAATAAAATAAAAAATAAAAATAAAATAAATAATTCTGTTAGCAGAAAGGATGGGAAAATAGCAATGTCATTCTCCTACAAGAGTGTAGTAAGAATAGGACTGAGGAGTGTCTCTCAGATTTGGCAATTAGGAACTTGTTGGTGGCTTTAGTTCGAGTTGTTTTCATGAAGGTGGATTAGGGATTAGCACTGGAGCCAGATGACAATGGGTTTAAGAGTGTATAGAAATGGGCCCTGGTTTACTTTCCAACTAAATGTAAATGTCTAATCCTTTTCTCAAAACATATCTTGATGAATGGAGAGATGACAAGAGTTATCTATTGGTTCAGGGAAAAAGAAAGAAGTTGGAATGTAGAAGACAAACGTTACCCAATTCATCATTGAACAAGGACCTCTCTTTGGCAAGGAAGATGGTTTTCTCCCAATTTGAATTTCTCCTCATGGCTAGGCTCAACCACAGACTAAGTTTTACAAATCTGAGTCAGCAACAAGGAAGGGAGGCTGTTTGGAACTCTGAATAGAGCCTTACTATTCCACAGCTGTGTACAATTGGGGAGTTAGGGGGGAATGTGCTTAAAAGGTTTCTATAAAGCACTGAAATTAAATTAGCTAGGAGGAGATTCAATTTTGAACTCCTTCCAAGATTTCTAATAGAGAGATTATATATTTCATTAAAAAATAAAAAGAAGGCAGAGGATGGAGTGATACAACTAATTGCGTAAGAGCATAGATTTTCTACTAAAGCCAGGCGCTGTGTTTTTTCCTCGGGCCTCAGGAATAGTTTGTGGGGACCTGTTCAGCCTCAAAATGCATCTCTTCCTCCGTCTGCCCATCAGTAAGTAGAATGGTAGGTAGCCGCCTCTTCCTATCAATCAGCTGGGAACAGACAAAACCAGCTAATCTTTTTGGTTGATGGGTCTCCTTTTGGCCTCTTTTGTTCGTTTATTTTTAATAGACTTTAATTTTTAGAGTAGTTTTAGGTTCACAACAATATTGAGCAGAAGATGCAGAGATTTCCCATATATCCCCTGTCTCCCGCACATGCACAGCCTTCACCATTATCAACACCTCCCACTGAAGTGGTACATTCGTTACAACTGGTGAACCTACACTGACACATCATCACCTAAAGTTCATAGTTTACGTTAGTGTTCTTGATATTGTATATTCTATGGGTTTGGACAAATGTATAATGACATGTATTCATCATTATAGTATCATACAAGGATATTTATGCTCTAAGAATCCTCTGTGCTCCTTCTATTCATTCTTCCCTAAAACCTTCTAGCGACCACTAATATTTTTACTGCCTATAGTTTCACCTTTTCCAGAATGTCATTTAGGTGAAATCATATAATATGTAACCTTCTCAGATTGGCTTCTCCCACTTACTAATAATGCATTTAGGGTTCCTCCATATTTTTGCATGGCTTGATTTATTTTTATTTTATTTTTTAATATGTTTTTATTGATTTTTATAGAGAGGGGAAGGAGAAAGATAGATAGAAACATTGATGAGAGAGAAACATCATCGAGTGGCTTCCTCCTGCACACCCCCCACTGAGGATTTAGCCCACAACCCGGGCATGTGCCCTGACCAGGAATCAAACTGATGACCTCTTGATTCATAGGTCAATGCTCAACCACTGAGCCACACCGGCCAGGCCTCATTTCTTTTTAGTGCTGAATAATATTCGATTGTCTGAATGTACCAGTTTATTCATTCACTTACTGAAGAATATCTGCTTCTAAGTTTTGCAATTATGAGTAACGCAGACATAAAACAAACATAATCAGCCAGTCTTCTTGGTTGATGAGTTGTTTCTTATGCAACTCTGGTCACTAGAGTCTTGGCTTTTGAGCTTAAGAAAATGTAAAGCAGTAGGAGAAAGGTTGTGGCTTGTAGATAAGGTTACTGGGTAGAGTAAACAGATGACCTCATTTCCTGGTTGTATGGTACTATCTCCACACTGCATTTTAGTGAAAAAGTCTTAAGTACAGAGAAGTTAAATACAGAGTAAGTCAGTTAGACTCTAACCGACTGGCGCCGTTTTGAGCTGCTTTGACCAATTTGGAACAGAATTCACTCTGGGTTTTAACAATTTAGAAGTAGTGTATCAGAGATGAAGGAACCTAAGCAATCAACTGATTGATATGAGGAGACAGAGACCTAGTAATCTCTGTCAGATATAGACCCAAACCAGAACCCGGGTCTCCTGACTTCCAATTCAATGTTTACTCTGTTTTACCTGGTGGCCTTGGTTTCATAATGTCTTATTTGATTAAGATAAAATCCTAAGAAAATCCTCAAATCTAAACCGTTGTCAACCTCACTTTAATTTTCAGGCCCTTTAAATAGCTTAAGATGCATGTTGACCTTGCAGCTCTTGGTCTGGGCAATGACAAGCAGCCTGCTCAGAAAAGCTTATATGTGAGGAAATGCTAAAGGAAGGTTAAGCTGCTATTTACATATTTATCCAACCCCTCAAATTTCTTTCTTTCTTTTTTTTTTTAAAATTGAAAGGTAAAGCCTGGCCTGTGTGGGTCAGTGGTTTAGCATTGAACCTATGAACCAGGAGGTCACGGTTCAATTTCTGGTCAGGGCACATGTCTGGGTTGTGGGTTCAAACCCCATTGTAGGGTGTGCAGGAGGCAGCCGATCAATGATTCTCTCTCATCATTGATTTTATCTCTCTCACTCTCCTTTCCTCTCTGAAATCAATAAAAATATGTTAAAAAATAAAGTTAAAGAGTACTCCATCTAGGTCTTATAATTATTCTTTCTTGCAATAACAGGCTAAAAGCTAGGCATTGTACCGGTCAAGGTTCTTAGCTCCCAATAAGAGATACCAAACTCTGGCTAATTTAAGCAGAAAATGGACTTTAATAAAAAGGATATTGGATAGTTCTCAAACTTTCTAAAAGGCATAAGAATCAGGTTTAGAAACAATGCCGGGAATCATGTCATGGATCTTGTTCTGAGCACACCCGGCTCCTGCTGCTCTGTGGTAAACATTGCCGATGGCATTCTCAGAATCATCAGAATTAGACCTGGATGTTTCTACTTTCCCTGCTGATTCTGCAAATTGCTTGTAGCTGCCATTTCTGGCACTACCCATTGCCACAACAGTTTTTGTTCAGTCCCCTCTTTGCATCTCTAGTTTCCAATGTAGTGTCTGTGGCAACTGAACCTTATTGGCAGAACCTTGGTCACATGCCAATGTCCTAGCAGCAAAGGAGGCAGGAAAAGTGAGTGTCTGGAATACTCAGCTCCCATAGTGGGAGGTTAGCTCTTCTTCATAAGGTGAGTGGTTCAGATGCGGGGCAGCCTAAAGAAGGAGTAATATTGATTATAGTGACCTGTTTATCACAGTAATTTTAATATTTTTACTATTATTTATAGTAGGTAATATATTCATATGTTGTCAAATTGAAAAGGTAAGAAACGATATACATTAAAAAATAAGTCTTCCTCTCCCCCATCTCCCAGCCATCTACTTAGCCTTCCTTGCATCGTGGATTATTTACTATCACCAATATTCACCTCCTCTCTCTGGAATATTATACC
>NW_005366214.1:2874833-2900594 GCF_000412655.1 Myotis brandtii
CATCCTTTGAAGTGAGGTTTGGCCATGTGATTTGCATAGGTCAATGACATGTAAGTCTATCATCACTTCTGGGCAGAAGCTTTAAAAGCTAGTTTATGTTTTGCTTCATTATCTTTTCTCTACCATGTTGACCAGCAAGGTTCCAGATGGTGCCAGCCTGGGTCGCAGAGTGTACTAGACATTTTGTCTTTGCCCCTACACATTCCACTCTGTCCATGATGCTCTGTGCCCTGGGAGGCTGCCTTTTATGGACTGTAGCAACAGGTCCTTTTGTCCTTTGTCCTCTAGTTCAGTTCAACTAATGAGAGATACTGGCCAGGGATCAGAGGTCAGACAGAAGGAGGGTGACGCTGAGATATGTATTCTCTCACTTTCTCCTTTCCAGGTCTCCATGGGCTGGCTGTACTCCTCTTCCAAAGATCTCCAGCTCCTGTTGGGCGGCACCTGCTCTCTTAGGGTTCTGGTAGTTGCTGTACCTGGCCCCGGGGTACTGCACCATCTTTTGTTGACTTCTCTCAACCTGACCCTTATCTTTGTAAACAGTCCTTTTATTAATCTCTCCTTAATTAATTATGTGAATATGTCATCTGTCTCCCACCAGAATTCTGACTAATACACAGCGTGAAGGACAACTATCATGAGAAGATGACCCTTCCCCCAATTGGTATTGGTCACATAGGATGAACAGTGATTTTTCTGGGTTGTTCATTACCACAGCACAACCTTACCTAAACTGACTAATATCCTCCATATCTAGTTTCTTATAATGCGGCTATTATTTTAACCAGCAATTGGTGTCACAGTCAGTATAGAGCTTAATAAAAATATACAGACTCAGGTTTTATTCCTGGAGAGTCTAATTCAGAAAATCTTAGGTGGGCCCAGTCTTTGTATTTTTAATAAGCTCCAAACCATTGGTTTTGAGGATTTCTAGTATTAAGAATATTTCTAATATTGGCCTAGGTTTTTCTCAGAGATGTTTTATAACTTGTAGTATATGAGAGGCATCTATTAGGGTTATTCAGAGAACTAGGTGTGTGTGTGTGTGTGTGTGTGTGTGTGTGTGTGTGTGTGTGTGTGAGAGAGAGAGAGAGAGAGAGAGAGAGAGAGAGGGAGAGAGAGGAGACTTATTTTTAAAAAATGCAATTAGGAAAGCTTCAAAGTCTGAAGTTCAAATATGAAGGCTGTCTGCTGGCAGAATTCTCTGTTGCTTGGAGGAAGTCAGTCTTGTGTTTTATTTAAGCCTTCAACTGATTAGAGGAGAACCACCACATTATGGAAGGTAATTTTCTTTACTCAAAGAGCACCATTTTTTTTTAATCCTCGCCCCAGGATATTTTTTCCATTGATATTTTAGAGAGAGTGGAAGGGAGAGGGAGAGACAGAGAGAAACACTGATGTGACCTAAGTATGTGCCCTTGACCAGAATTGAACCCGGGACCCTTTAATCTGCAGGCCAACGCTCTATCGACTGAGCCAAACCGGCTAGGGCAAAAGAGTACCAATTTAAATGTTACTATTATCACCTAGAAAACATGGCTCAGTGATTGAGCATTGTCCTACGAACCAGGAGGTCATGATTTGATTCCTGGTCAAGGCATATCCCAGGTTGTGGGCTCGACCCCCAGTGTAGGTTGTGCAGGAGGCAGGAGATCAATGATTCTCTCTCATCATTGATGTTTCTATCTCTCTCTCCCTCTCCCTTCCTCTCTGAAATCAATAAAAATATATTAAAAAATAATAAATGTTTCTATTATCCCAAAACACCCTCATAGAAACATCCAGAATAATGTTTGATCTGGCAGCATGGCTTAGCCAAATTGATACATGAAAATTACCATCACAGGGGGTTATATGACATATGGGTAGAATTAGATGCAAAAGATCAAAGGAAATGGTAACTTGATTCCATTGACAGAGATGTTTTAAAAAATTAGATACATGTCAGTATCTATACCTGTCGGTGTCAGATTAGACACTGGCTAAAGTCTAAATAAAATTTCTACATTCATTACCCGTATATAACTTCACTTATAATTGATACAGAAATATTCTATGCAGCTGAAAGTATGGGCTTTAGCATCAGACAGACCTAATTTTGAGCCTTAGCTTCCCTCTTTGCTTGCTGTGTGGATTTGGACAAACTCCTTGAACTAGTTTGTTTTGGCTTCTTCATCTGTAAATTTTTTTAATGTGAGGATTCATTCAAAAATGTATATAAGGCGCTTAGTACCTGAAACACAATCGATGCTAATATGAATATTGTTAATATATAATCTTCAAAAACTATTGAGTGCAAATTGCATTTCAACTCATAATTGCATGAGAAGAGACAAATCATGGTGAAGTCTTACAGACTTTATTTTATTTTTTTTTAATTGCGAAATTGTGGTAATGACATTCACCAATTCCAGACTTTTTTTCTGATATGCACGTACCATGAGAGAGGCAGAGAAAGGGGGCTCGGCTAGGTCGGGGAGAACAGCTCAGCTGCCTTAGCGTTCATAAACCTTCTGTCTGGGAACAGTTTCAGATTTGGGATAGTTACACGGGTGTATTGGCAAAGAACCCTTCTCTCCTTTAACTAAGCACAGATGATTCATTCCTACTCTTAGTGAGAAACAAGAAAGGAAATGTGAGCCCCGAGTTGGCAGGAGAATCTATGTACACTGTCTTCTGCCTCTCAGCAAGCCAGACAGAGACGTGTTACACAAATCTAGGCCTCTGCTCGTGCACAGGACAGGAATAACTGATGCCATTGAACCCGGGCTTTAGCATCAATTTAAGACAAGAAGTGGTCAGGGAAGAGATGAGTAGCAATCTTGTAGCTTTTATAGGCAGAGGCAACCAGAGCTAACCATGTGCTCCCCTCCATCATGTTCATGACCTATGCCTCACCATTTTAGTTATTTGCAACATATCTTCTGGACAGCGGCTAACATTCCGAGATCATTAGTCTGTAACCATCACAAAGCATGTCTTTGCTAAATTGATTTAATCCCATGTTGCTTTAAAAAACTGGATCCAAATCAGTAGTCCTGAAACTTGGGAGGTAAAATTCCACAGCTTCCTGCATTGCTCTGCTACTGTTCGTTAGAGAGCTTTCAGATAGAACAACCAATACGTGTTTCCCCCTTGGTGTAATGCTCTTAACTCTTTCTTTCCTCATCGCATTTCCCTTTACCCTGTTGTTTACCTAGGTCCTTGGAAATTGGCATCAAGTTCCAGTAAGAATTGCTTTGGCTCTTTCAAGTGTCTGGTCATCTTCGAAATGCATTCACACAAAACACTGATTGTTTTCTCTTCAGAAACACTCTGCTGTTTCACATTTTCCTGCTCTTAAAAGTAAAAAACACAGCCCTAGCTGGTTTGGCTCAGTGGATAGAGCGTCGGCCTGTGGACTGAAGGGTCCCAGGTTCGATTCCAGTCAAGGGCATGTACCTTGGTTTCGGGCACATCCCCAGGAGGGAGTGTGCAGGAGGCAGCTGATCGATGTTTCTCTCTCATCGATATTTCTAACTCTCTATCCCTCTCCCTTCTTCTCTGTAAAAAATCAATAAAATATATTTTAAAAAAAGTAAAAACCCCAAACAATGATCCCATGAACTTAGTGCCAGAGAATGTCAGTTGGGTGTGAATATTTCACAACTATACAATATTTTATCATTCTTTCAGAAGGTCACTAGTTATGTTTTTGAAAGAAACACCCCTCTAGAAGGATCCACACCTCACTTTTATTGTTGTCAGTGTTCTTTCTTCTTCTGTTCCTTCCTTTCCTCCACTACACATTGCTCTCCTCATCCACATGGTCTAACATTTGGGCTCTGCAACTACAATGGACTTTCTGAGACACAGTAGAGTTATATCATCTTTAAGTCTCTCCAGCTCTATAACTCCATGAACCCCATGAAGTATGTGCAGGGATGTTCCTTTTCAAGTGAGGAAATACTAGGCTTACTTAAGATGTTGCTTCACAGCTATCCCGTAGTGGGACATAATTTTATCCATGTTTTTGAAGACCTGGGTATTATTTATTGACAGTTTAAAAATAAATAGTTTTAAAAATATTAATATACAACTGGTTACTGTCTTACAGGGTTATCTTTTTTTGGAATTCTTTTATTGCAGTAAAAACCACATAACATATAACTTGCCATCTTAACCATGTCTAAGTGTACCGTTCTATAGTGTTAAGTATATCATTATTGTTGCAAAACAAATATCCAGAACTTTTTCATCAGGCAAAACTGAAATTCTGGACTCGTTAAATGTTAACTCCCTCCTTTCCCCAGCCCCTGGTAGCCACCATTTCACTTTTTTTTTCTATGAATGTAACTTCTTACGATACCGCATGTAAGTGAAATCATATACTATTTGTTTTTTGTGACTGGCTTATTTCACTTCAAGGTTCATGCATGCTGTAACATGAGACAGGATTCCCTTCCTTTTCAAAGCTGCATAATACTGCATTGTACGCATACATATATCACATTTTGTTTATGCATTCATCCATCGATGGACATTGGGGTTGCTCCCACCTCTGGGCTATTGTGATAGCCCTGTTTTTTACATATTGAAATTTAATTTAACTCTGACCTTCTGATCCCCTCTGGTGGATTTAATAAACACAATATCATGTGTAAGGCCCGTGTGACCATCAGGGAGAGTGTGAAACAAGAAGAATGCTGAAGGCAGAATCCCAGGGAACCTGGTTCTTTTAAGATGCCTGCAGGTGGAGGAGGAGGCTGAGAAGGAAGGACTGGTGGGAAAGAAGCAGCCCAGGGGATGGGGTATTTCCAAGGGGAAGTAGACAAATGGCAGAGATTGCAGGGAAGCCGAGTTAGACAACCACCAAAGGGTGTCAGCAGTGACAGAGCTGGTAAGATTGTTTGCAATTTCAGAAGGGGGTAGAAGCTTGGCTGAAGTGAGCGGAGGAGTGAGTGGGAGGTGAGAAAGCAGAGAAATCTGTTGAACACCACTTAAGCAGCTTAGCTATGAGTGAGGGGAAAGAGATTGGGTCGTAGCTAGAGAAGGATGCAGTGTTTTTTGTGGGGTTTTTTTGGTAATTGTTGTTTCTTAAGCTAAGAGAGACTTGGGAATGGTTAAATGCTGGTTTCCATTTAGCTATTTGTTACATTAAAAACCAAAACAAACAAACAAACAAACAAACAAACAAAACCACTATCCCAAAACAGAATGGCTTAAAACAACCATTTTACTTTGCTCCAGGATTTTGTGGATCCAGAAGTTGAGAAGGGCTGGCCTGGGTGGTTTGGCTTTGACCCCCATGGTGCCAGCGGTGGGGAGTGGGATTGGAAGGTCAGTCCATTTTTGAGATGGCGATGTCATCCACAGGTGGGTGCCTGGGTGCTCCTTGGAACCACTCTCTCTTCCAGGGCCTCCCTATGTCCGCAGGGCTCCTCACAGAACGGCAGTCTCAGGATAGTCACAGTCATTACTCAGCATCTCCCTTGCAGCAGCTGATATTCTGAGAGACTCAGATGGGAGGAAGCAGTGAGGTTTCTTCTGACCCGACTTGAAAGCCAAAGAACGTCACCTCCACTGCTTCCTATTGGGCACACAGTCACGAAGGCCCCCCTGCACTCAGCAGGAGCGAAGGACGGGGCTGGCTCAGCCACAGCGAGGGAAGGACTAGATGGCAGCCACCACGGAAACAAGAAGAGAAAAAAAGGGGTTGAACTTACTAAGATTCCTGCAGTTGCAGGAGTGGGTGAGACTTTTGAGATTTGAAACCAAATATGGGTACATTGAAAAGTCTCTGGCAAGAAGAGGAAGTTTTTTTATGGCGCTATAACTCTTTACAAACCACACACTGGGAGGAGACCCGAGGATGCCTCTCAGATGCTGCAATGCGGGGTTCCTCTGACCTTTCTCAAGCACCTGGCGCTCTCTGGGAGGAATCCAGGTACTTAGGGCCCTTTGCTAAGCTGCAGGATACTGTGGAGGCCCACAGGTAAATATACTAAGTGGTCCACTCCCATAAGTTGACCTTCTGAACTCTCCCATCTCAAGCGCCTGCTGAGGAAATCTCTGAGGTCAAAGATGTCCCTTGCTCTCTTTACCTGCCTACCTTTATGCGTGATCAGCTGTAACACTTCAAATAAAACTATTATTCTCTCTCTTTGAGAGCAAGTGTAGTGTATTATCCCCAGAGTTAAGCTAAGTACTCCATCTAGTACTTATGTGACATTGGGGCAAATTATTTGACCTCCTAGCACAGTTTTCCCATCTGTGAAATAGGCACCAATAAACTCAAAGGGTTGTTGTGAGAATACAATAATATAATTCATGTAAAGAGGCACTCAGTCAGCCCTCAAAAAAAGGATTGGTATTTTGATTATTACAACTGTATCTTAATTCATGTAAAGAGGCACTCAGTAAGCCCTCAAAAAAGGATTGGTATTTTGATTATTACAACTGTATCTTCAGTTGAGCTCCTCAGCTTTATCTTTGGGTGGGAAGCAGAAGTTAAGATCACTAACAACCAGAAGCATTTGCTGGACACCTGGAAATCATTGTGACTCACTGTCTACCAGCAGTGCACTTTGAACAGGAGTGGAATTTTACCTGGTGAGCCACAGAGCGTTACGAGCTTCTCCAAGGGCTAGTAATTGGTTTTACCAATTCTGTAGAAGGAGAGAGTATCTCAGGCACTTACATAAGACAAAGCTCACTGAATCAGAGGAGTAAGAAAGGAACTTTGGCCCTAGCTGGTTTGGCTCAGTGGATAGAGCATTGGCTAAAGGGTCTCAGGTTCGATTCCAGTCAAGGGCACATGCCCAGGTTGCCGGCTCAATCCCCAGTGTGGGGCGTGCAGGAGGCAGCCAATCAATGATTCTCTCTCATCATTGATGTTTCTATCTCTCTCTCCCCTCTCCCTTCTTCTCTGAAATCAATAAAAATACATATATACTTTTAAAAAAAAGGAACTTTGAGCATCTGTCTAGTTTGCTACTGCCTACGCCACCCAGACATGTGAAAATCTGCTTTTGTGCAAACAGCTTCTGGGTTTTACCAATTCTGTCTCTTCTCCTTCCTCCCCCAGGCAGCCCGGCTCTCCCTGGACCCAGTTGGCCTCCAGGAGCCCAGTCTGGCCCGAGTTAGATCCCTGGGCCTCCTTCTGACCCAGGAGCAAAGTGAAGACAATGGTGTTCATCAATCTTTTGCCTTATTTTAAAATGAGATATGACAATAGAGCGCTTTGGCTAGCTTTTGTAGAAATGCTATAAAAGAAAATCTTTCTTGGGTCAGTTTCAAGAATTCAGGGCTTTGTGTTGCTGAGTAATGGTTCAGAACTGACTTGATCTCTTTGTTTTGGCTGCCAAATGCCCCTGGTTGGTTCTAACCACCTGACTGGTTCCTCAACCTCCCCCTCGCCCTTCACGTATTCAGCTTTCTGCAGCTAGAGTAATTTCTCCGCATGACACCCTGAGCGCCCCCATAGCCGGCCATTACCGTCCGGAGTCCAATCTAAGCATAGCCTGACCTTGGAGCTGCCCCAGTGGCTGCTTTCACCTCCTGCACTTGCCGTGAAAGGACATGGGACTCAGGTGGATCCTGGATGACTTCCCTCCAGCCTGTGCCTGGCCAGGGCCTCTTCCCTCCTCACCTAATAGGAAGGGCTTTCCGACCACTTCTTCCATTCTCACCCTCTTCATTCCCCAGAATGCCTGACCGCTCTGCAGTTAACTCACCCTCATAAACATGGGGCTTCTTTGTATGCTTAAGTTCTGGGCTTTTTCTTGCTAGAAAAAAAGAAAGAAACCCTGATTCTAGCTCTTAATCCAAAATGATTCTACCAAGGCCATCAGGGAAGGGAAATGAAATGATGGGGGTTGGGTGGGCAAGTGGGTAGGTAGCAGGGCTATAAGTAGTATCAGTGAGGTTGAGAGTGGCAGGACTCCCCAGTCAGGTTGATGACTGGTGTTTGTCTCCGGGTCAGGAGCCCCTTGTCGGCCAGGCTTGTGTCTGTTTTTAAAAATTAATATTTTATTATTGTACAGATCACACAACTAACTGAGGTTAGAATTCATTTTTGGCCAGTCAGTCTAACAAATGAAATATTTTAATTTTTATTTGTTTTAAGTTTGGGTTCCCCCTGTTCATAGTCTTCCTCAACCATTTTTGAAAAGTAACCCCCTGAGGAAACTTTTTAGACATTTTTTGTTAGTCACCCACCCTCATGGATTTTTAATACCACAGGTATGCTGTAAATTTGTTAGCATACTCTGTGTATATCCGTGCTTTATACATAAAAAGAGTATGGATTTTTTTTTATCTCCCAAATAACCAAGTTTCATTCCTTGGAGACTATTAAGGATGTATGCCTCAGAATAAAGCAGAATCAAACAAAGACAGGCAGGTAGTTTACTTAGGAGATGAGGAACATGCTCATGAGGAGAGTGGAAAGTGAGGTGGAGAAGACAGGAAAGCAGTAGAGTGTGACCTAGGGCTTGTTGCCACTGTGGGCAACTGGGGTCCTCCTGGGACCAGGGTGCAACACCCACCTCTAAGAGATTTCAACCGAGGGGCTGCAACTCTATCCAGCCACTTTCATCAGCCATGGGTGGCGGATGGCTCCCAGGAGGATATCCATTCTCCGGGATTTTGTTTTCTCCCCTGCGTAGGCAGAATGGGCTGTAGAGGACAGAGAGGGTCCTCAGGCAGCAGTCTCAGTTGCTAGCTCAGGTGCATGAAGTAAAGTGGCAAATGCTGGGGAATATTGGGAGAGGGGACTGGCATTTGCTGCATTATTTCTTAAAATAGAGTTTATTTTTTAGAGCAGATTTTGGTTCACAGCAAAATTGAGCAGAAAGTACAGAATTCCTATATATTCCCTATTCCCACTATCAACACCCCCCACCAGAGTGGTGCATTTGTTACAACCGATATGCATACATTGACATATCATTATCACCCAAAGTCTATAGTTGATATTAGATAGTTACATACATCACATCACATAGTTCACTCTTGGTGCCGTACATTCCATGGGTTTTGACAAATGTAGGACATGCATCCACCGTTATAATGTTTTGCAGAATAGTTTCACTTCCCTAACAATCCTCTGTGCTCTGCCAATTCATCCCTCCCTCCCTGATGCATTACTTTTTGTTTCCTTCTGATCTATGTCACCATGTTACACAATTTTTACATAGTTGTAATTACAGCAGGGATATAATTTTGTACTGAGTTTTTTTCACTTGAAGTATTTTTCTGGTTGATACAGTTTTCCATAATTATCACTTTTAAAAACCGCATAATTATGTTTTATATATGTATACCATAACCTTCCAAACCATTCCCCTATGGTCAAGCATTTAGTTTACTATTTCCATTTTTTCTTGCTATTATAAATAAGTGGCTAGAAAAGAAAAATCAGAAGGCGCTCATTAAAACACAATGAAGTGCTAATAGATTGTCTGTATGTGATAGAATTCCAGGCTTTTTATCTGTTCTGCCTATTTTTCTATAATTGCCTTTACAACAGGAAGAATAATGGTCTTCTGTGTTAATTTTGCTAGGCTAACCCCAGTAGTTCCATCAAACATTAATCTAAGTGTTGCTGTAAAGGTATTTTATAGCTGTGCTTAACGTCTGCAATAAGTTAACTCTGGAAAGATTATCCTCAATAATCTGGGTGTACCTGGTGCAATCAGCTGAAAGGCCTTGACTGAGTTTATGTAGAGAAGAAATTCCGCCTTGGACTGCAGCCTCGGCATCTGCCGGAGTCTCCAGCCTGCCCTTCCGGATGGCCTGCCTGTCCTGACAGCCAGGCCTATGGATTTCGGACTTGCCGGGTCAGCTCCCATAGTCCCATAAGCCCATTCCTTGCGATAAACATATATTCCACCCTGGTGGAACTGTTAATGACCCGATGACCTCTCACTGCCCCTCCCCTACTTCTTCAAAAAGGAACTGCAAAGAACAGCTTAGGTGTTGTTTCTTATGATGTACTTTTTTGTCTTCCCAGGATTGAGATTTCTGGATGTGGCATGAACATATTCCATGAACATACACAATGAATATAAGAATGGAATCATTTTGGAAATGAGTATAGTTGAAACTGAATTCTTATACTAATATTACTCATTCCTGTGGCATCTAATGGAATTATTATGTATCTGCAGCTTACTGTTGAGCTTTCCATTCCTTTGATCCAAGAGCATTCAGGGCAGAGTAAGCAATTAAAAATACATGAATACATGGTTGATGAGACATTTTTAGCTTGGCTTTCAGACTTTTGTTGACAAGCTACCTTCTGTTTCTCTATTATTTATATATATCTTTTTATTTAATGACAACTTTTACCAGATTTTTAAAAAATGGTTTATGCCTATTAATTTATTTTAAGTGGAGTAAACTATGAAAATCCCTCTCAGAAAAAAAGAGCCTCCCGTGTTAGTCTTGCTAGATCTACTAAGATCTGGCCAGGATGGCTGCGGATGGTTAGTGTGTAAGATATGCTTTGACAAGTTAAGAAATATGTTTTGACATTTCCAGTAAGACCACTGCTCTACATTTTTTTTAGGTTCCTGTTTGTCTGCTATACACAATAACCTTGGCTTTAAAATTCATTCTCAAAGTATTCCTCTGAGCTGGGAATATCAGTAAGAGTTCTTGACTGCAAATAACACGCTGACTCTGGTTAACTGAAGCAGAGAAGAAATTCACGAGGAGGATATCAGAGAGCTCAGAGAATCAATTGCGGGACCAGAGAATCAGGCTTGGCAAGTAGAAACAGCTAGGTAAGAAGGCCAGACTTATAGCCAAGGTAGCAGGACAGGAAGCGCACCGATACCACTCCTGGCACCATCACCCCTCCCACAAGAATGGATCCCAGACGACCTTTGTGTCTTTGAGTCATTTGCTCCAGATTCAGAGTTCCAGGTGGAATTCTGCTGTATTTGATGGGCAGGCTTAGGTCAAGGCCATTGCTCTGGCTGCTGCAGCTCAGAGAGGCACAGCTTAGAGTGGGGTGAGGCGCAAAATTGAAGGCACTCACTCTCAGAGTCTTTAGTTTTTAAATAATTACCATTTTGATAAAGAATAACTTTTAATTTTAAACATTCAAATTCAGTAAAATATGTCACGCATGAAATGAAATTTGCACATAAAAATATTACAACATGTTGCTTGCAATCTGTTTCATTGTCTTAAATTTTAAACACAAATGAAAACTCCTTATGGTCAAATACAATGGAAATAACTCACAGTCTGCTTCTTTGTCTAGATAATTGCTGTTCTATCATTGTTTATTTCAAACCTGTTTAAATGTAGGATGGATAGTATCATGGGGGAGGGGGTTGGAGACACAAAATGTACCCAAGGGAGCTTGGATGATTCCAACCTGTTACAAACTTACTTTCAAAAGGAACACCTGTGGCTGAGTGTACCTGCATCAGAGGCAACCATTGTAATTGTTTAGAGCTTATAGGGAGGAGTATTTTATCATTGTCACTTTAAATTGTCAGCATTGGTGATAAGTAGCAAACTGGCTTGTTGTCAGTTTCGTTATTGTTTTAGATTTCTCCACAGCAGTGCACCCCCTTATTGCCTGTAGCCTCTCTGGCATCTCTGGCCCATCACCCTGCCATTGTATGCCACTGAGTGGACCATTACACGGCAAGCTGGTAACAGACCTTGAGTCCAGGGAGGAACTCTGGGGTACAGTGGAGGGAAGGAGACTTGATTTGTATCAGGCCCTTCTATTACCTGTTCAAAAGACAAAAATTAAGCAACATGGCTTCTTAGGGGTGTATTAGTTCTAGCCCTTTCTCTTTTTTTAAAAGTATATTTTATTGATTTCAGAGGGGGAGGGAGAGGGATAGAGAGATAGAAACATGAATGATGAGAATCATTGGTCGGCTGCCTCTTACACGCCCCCACCGGGGATCAAGCCGGCAACATGGGCATGTGCCCTGACCGGGAATCGAACCGTGACCTCCCGGTTCACAGGTCGACGCTCCACCACCGAGCCATGCAGGTCAAGCCTCTAGACCAGTGGTTCTCAACCTGTGGGTCGCGACCCCTTTGGGGGTCGAACGACCCTTTCACAGGGGTCGTCTAAGACCATCAGAAAACACATATATAATTACATATTGTTTTTGTGATGAATCACTATGCTTTAATTATGTTCAATTTGTAACAATGAAAATACATCCTGCATATCAGATATTTCCATTACGATTCATAACAACAGCAAAATTACAGTTATGAAGTAGCAACGAAAATAATTTTATGGCTGGGGGTCACCACAACATGAGGGACTGTATTAAAGGGTCGCGGCATTAGGAAGGTTGAGAACCACTGCTCTAGACCTTGTTGCAAAGCCCGGTTTCATGAACCGTGTGGCCCGTGAGCTCCCCCAGCCCAGCGCTGGCCAGCTGCCTCAGAAGTGAATGCCTCTGGCCATGGTGGCAACAGGGGCGGGCGATTGGTCAGTTCAGCTCACATTCATTGCCACTGTGAGAAAGACCAGAAACAGCACTCAGTCTGCCCATGAGAGATGGAAAGCTACCGATTAAAAGCAGATTCTATCCTCAAAGCAAATCTTCCACTAATTAGGCACATTAGTTTTGTGCAAGTTCGGGTGTTAAATAACTTTCACTTCACTCATTTCAGAAGACGGGGCTGATGAGGGCAAGAGGATACGCCCCACATAACGAGAGCCATTGTTCAGTTCTTCAGGAAGGCGGCCCAGTGCAAGGCAGTGAGTTTTTCACCGCTGGACTCGCACCCCAAAAAAGATAATTTTACAAATAGTGTTCTTTTAAAAATATTTTCAACCTCACTAGAAAACATAAAAGATGCCTAACCCCCAGGTGAATAGACATAACGGATTCCCAGATGCGTAGACTTGGCAATAGCTGCTTCACCCTTGAAAGGGGGCTTTGCACTAAGCGCTTCTGACACTAATGTTCATGCTTAAGCAAACACATTACCGAGAGAGAAGAACGGCTCTGTCAGCCTGCCCGGGCTGGGCTGCTCGGCACCATGGGAGCCGCAGCTGCACTGGGTCTCATTCAAACGGGCGCAGGAGACCCAGGCCCCTAGACATACAGGGATGCTCAGTCAGATTCGCACACGCTAGCCTACACATCACACACCATCAGCATCAAACAGCTGACCCCAAGAAGTTCCTGAGGAGATAAAGAAAATGTTGCTGGTTATGAATAAGCCTGAACTCTTTGCATCTCTGGATTCTCTGCCATTCTTTCTCTCTTTTCTGTTGCTTTTACATGAAAATGTTCACATTTGTGAAAAGAGGCCTGTTAGAGAGAGCGGGCGCTATATTTGGGACCATTTCTTAATCTTTTCCACTGTAGCTGGTTCCTTGGAGCATCTGTGTTCACATTAGCATTTCTGTCTGGGGCTATGAATTATGCTGTCAAAAGGAGTTGCAAACTGAGTTTGTTACCTGGATACCCACAAGTATGCTGGTCTGTTTGTATAAATCTGAAAAACCTTCCTTGTCCTTAGGAAACCAGGCCATTCTGCATATTAGGAAAGGGACCGTGAAGCGAAGCTTCCCTTGGTGCTCTGGGCCGTCAGGGGCAGGGTGCCTGGGTAAACAACAGTGGAAGGGAGCCCGGGGTCCGTTCTTGGCGAGGGAGGTTGTATTCCATTCACTAGGAGGTAAACGTCCCTGTGGCCGGAGGCACAGGGTGAGTGTGCCATTGGACATTTCTAAAGTCAAGTTTAAGACCACTTCATGTCTGCCTGCAATCAAAGCCGTCGCTCTTAAAAATCTCCTCCATATGGTGCACACTATCGCACAAAACAGTCCAGCTGTTGAAACACTGGCCAGAAGCAGAGACCAAAGGAGAAGGGCCCAGCAGGCACCGGAGGGCTGGAAGTCTTGCAGCTAAAGTCCTGGACCATCTGCGCACTGAAAGGGCCCTCCAGGAGATTGGCTGAGAGCTGATGATTCAGCCTGCGCTTCTCTCTTCAGGTCAGACTCAAGCATTTGCATCTGACAACCTCTCACACGTGTCATTCTCCCTCTTTTCATAGCCACCCTCCCTCCGCCCCCAAAGAGCTGTCTGTGGGTGAGGGCGGATCCTGTGGAGAACAGGGCCACTGGAGGCACCACGCCCACTTCATCCTTGTGAAGAAGATGCCTCTGGGGCTTCCTGTCCACAGATGCTCCCCCCAGACGGGTGTTGTCAGTTTCCATCACCCAATCCCTCCAGGCCAAGCCTACTGGGATTGGCTCACACAAAAGGGAGGGGAAGAAAGGCAGCCCATGCTGATGGGGCCAGGTGCTTGAGCTCATCATTTTCCTTGCTGCGGGTGCTGCACAGATGTTCTATTGCCAATGCCCCTGCTCACTCACTTCCTGTCACTCTCCTGGCAGCTTGATTTTACCTAGTTCAGGGCATCTCCAAGTATGCCCGTGGTCCATTTACAGGACTGTGGCCGGAGGCACAGGGTGAGTGTGCCATTGGACATTTCTAAAGGCAAGTTTAAGACCACTTCATGTCTGCCTGCAATCAAAGCCGTCACTCTTAAAAATCTCCTCCACATGGTGCACACTATCCCACAAAACAGTCCAGCTGTTGAAACACTGGCTAGAAGCAGGGACCAAAGGAGAAGGGCCCAGCAGGCACCCGCCCCCAAAGAGCTGTCTGTGGGTGAGGGCGGATCCTGTGGAGAACAGGGCCACTGGAGGCACCACGCCCACTTCATCCTTGTGAAGAAGATGCCTCTGGGGCTTCCTGTCCACAGATGCTACCCCCAGACGGGTATTGTCAGTTTCCATCACCCAATCCCTCCAGGCCAAGCCTACTGGGATTGGCTCACACAAAAGGGAGGGGAAGAAAGGCAGCCCATGCTGATGGGGGCCAGGTGCTTGAGCTCATCATTTTCCTTGCTGCGGGTGCTGCACAGATGTTCTATTGCCAATGCCCCTGCTCACTCACTTCCTGTCACTCTCCTGGCAGCTTGATTTTACCTAGTTCAGGACATCTCCAAGTATGCCCGTGGTCCATTTACAGGAACAGCATCCCTAGATGTTTAAATGCAGGTTCAGAATCTCTGGGTGTGAGGCCCACATATTGATTCTTTCAGCAAGTACCTCTGATGATTGTCATGCTCATTAAAGTGTGAGAGACACTGCAGTTCTTCGGCCACTAGCCCCATGTATTTCTTTTATTTCATTTGGTGCTCAGGGAAACGGAATAGAGTTCATCACTCATCGGTTCAGGCATCACTGTAATTATCCATCTACCCTCTTTACTGAGGTGTATATAGTTGACATACAGAAATTGTACATTTTAAAGCATACAATTTGGTAGGTTTTGACATATGTATACACCTGTGAAACTATCACCACGATCAAGATAAACACTGCTCATCCTCATTCTTCTCTAATATAGGTTCCGACTTGAACTTCTATGTATCCTTCCAACCCACCTCCACATGTTAGATATATATTCTTAAAAATATACCATTTGGTGCCATTTATTTTTGTATGTGTTCTCACTTCACAATTAATGGTTCTGGGCTATAGAAGTCTGCTTCTTACCTATTTTGTTCATTATTAAGCTTTGGTGACCCATCTATGCTGCTGTTTGTAAGTCTCCTCTACTACTTCTGGCTAGCGTGTGGCCCATATTGTTTATGTTATAGTTAACTAAACCATCACCTTATTCATAAACATTAGGTTGCCTCTAAGTCCTCACACACACACACACACACACACACACACACACACACACACTCATGCTGTAATGAATGTCCTTTACACTGCAGTATCCTTTTGATCTGCACATTAAAGTTGCACTGGTAACATACTCAGGGCTGAGATGGCATCCGTGACTTTTCTTGGGACCAACTGCTCTGTAGACTGGCTCCTCCAGTTCACACTCTAGCAGTGCGTCTTTGCTATACTTGATGTTATTTAACTTTCTGTGAAGTTAATGCTTTAATTAACCTCTCACTGATGCTTTAATTTGCATTTCTCAGGTTGCTGGTGATGTTACCGAGAGAGAATGGCATTTAGGACCACCATCACCATCTCTTCATATGTGGACTGGCCATTCAGAGATTTCCCCTTCTATGAATTACCTATTCATACCTGGTGCTAATTTTTTTCTATTTTTCCTTGCTAAATTTTTTTCTATTTTCCATGTCTATTTCCTAGATATAGATCCTTTGGTTTGGGATGTTAATAACATCTTTCAGCTTACTATCTACCTATTGATTTTGCAGTATTTTTTGTCATAATAAATCTCTAATTTTGTTTATTGACAAATCCATCAATTTTTCTCCTGCGTATGCTTTTGGGGCTTTCTTTAAGTTATAGATCTCCTCTCAAAAGTCACAGAGATAGTCACCCATATTTTCTTCAGTTACTATAAACTTTTACTGTTAACATTTAGGCCTTTAATACATTTGGAGTTTTTTTATTTTTTAAAAATATATATTTTTTATTGATTTCAGTGAGGAAGGGAGAGGAGAGAGAAATAAAAACATCAATGATGAGAGAGAATCATTGGTTAGCTGCCTCCTGCACGCCCCCCTGGGATCAAGCCCACACACCACCTACACATGTGCCCTGACTGGGAATCAGACCATGACCTCCTGGTTCATAGGTTGATGCTCAACCACTGAGCCACACTGGCCGGGTTTGGGGTTTCTTTAAAATGATTGCCTGAGGGGAAACTGATGGAGCCAATTTTCCTAACACTATCTGTTAATTACTCTATTGCTTCCCCCCCGTGATGTGCCAGACCCTCTCTTATCATATACCAAGATCCCATCTACAGCTACGTCTATCTCTGGGTCCTCTGATCTGCTCCATTAGTCATCTTGCCTTCTTCCCCCTTTCTTTAAGTGTGGCTTTGTGACATACCTTAATATTTAGTAAGACAGATCTCTTTTTTGCTCACATCATTGTATTAGCTGTTTGTGGATGTTTTTTCTTCTATATACATTTTAAAATCAGTTTCTCAAAGTCCCCAAAATTGGAGGGGGGCATTTTACTGGAATTACATTGGATCTGTGGTTTAATATGTGAAGAAGAGATATTCTTAAAATATTAAATTGTCCCATATAATTGATGTATCACTCCATTTATTCAGGCCTCTGTTTATGTCCATTATTGGAATGAAATTTTTCTCCAAAAATAGTCTTGTACATTTATGTTAGATTTTTTACTAGGCAATTAAGAGATTAAAATTTTCCATCCCTGGTTCCTCTGGCTCTTTCTGCTGCTGACTGTTTGCTTGGACTTTTCCTCCAGCCTGGTCTTGTTTTCCCCTTTGATTTCTCTTTGCTTTCCTGGCTTCAGCCTCACTCCTCTGCCTCTTCAGTTCTGCTTTCTTATCCCATCCCCTTTACCTGTGGCTACCTGGTCACCAGCTGTGACCATTTGGATATTCTTTGTTCAGAGGGCTTTAGAGATGTTACCAGAAGAAAGGCATCTCTGACCTATTAGTGAGGCCATGGCTGAAGCAGACTGTACTTATTTGGGAGTAAAACAGGGCCATTGATCTGCTATCCTAGCTTTAGGTCACAGAATGCATATGAAATTGAAGTTGTTCCAAAGTGTATCAGTTAGAAAAAAATGGCGCCTATAATATGAAACTCAAAAAATAATAGTTGCCTAAATAATGAAGGCATGTATGATCTCACATAACAAGAAGGCTGGAGGTAGTTCCATGGTTGGCGCAAAGTTCAATGAGGTCGTTTTGGCATATCCTCGGGCCTTTCCCTCATGGTTGCAAGATAGTTGCCATGGTTCTAAACATCACATCCTCACCCTAGCACTTTTAGGAAGGGATTTGGGGCCGAGGAGGCCAAAAAGACTTCTCATATTTTTCTTTCTTTTCATCAAAGACACAAACCTTTCCCAGAAGCCCCCTAGATGTCTTCTTCTAGCTCACTAGCCAGAATATTGTGGCATAACTACTCTGATCCATTGCTGGCAAAAGGGAATGGGATTGCCATGATTGGTTTAGACCGATTCATAATTTAGTCTCTTGGCTGGACATTTTTCCAACAAAACAAAATCAATGCTCTGATAGCAAAGAACACATGGAGAATGGTTGTTAGGTAGAAAACTAACAAAGATTCCTAATGTGGATGAGAAAAGACTTGCACAAGACCTTCCATGTTCTTCAATCTTAGGGTCCTGAGGTTAGAGCACCTGTTATCCTAGGCACGGGAATGAGCAAAACTGGACAGAACAACACCACCACAAGCACTGCAATGTTGTATGGGAGCAAACGTTAAATGAATGTTCCCACACAAATATGAAGTTGCCAATTTAGTAAAGTGCTATGAAGGACTGGAACAGGAAATGAGGGGAGTATGTAATGAGCGCACCTGTTCTGAAGCAGCAATAATTCCCTCACATCCCAGTGAGAAGATGTAGAAGGGCTAAGAAGGCTGGTGGCCAGGCAGAAGGGGGAGAAGGGTCTATGGGACTAGAGGCAAGAGGCTGAGGCTCTGGAATCCAGTGGTGAGCACCAGCCCATGGAGCCCAAACAGCCAGATGGGACCAAGGATGCATCCATGCTCACCTGCCCAGCGAGCTGACTTCTCTAGCTACTCCACAGCAGAAAGCAGAAGGGGTTGGGTTTAAGGACCCTGCCTCGCCTCTGCTGTCACAGGGTCACTGACCCAGAGACCTCTCTTCATATACCCAGAGACCATCTTGGAGGAAAGAAGCAAAGGCCTGCCATTTAGTCCCAAAGCACTGAGATTCCTAAAGAAATATTTGAGCTCTTAGATCAGTATAAAATGATTGGATTGGACAAAAATGAAGGTTCTGTCCACATTCCTCAGCAGAAGGAGTTGGTGAGGAAAACTAGAGCAGGTTAACTAAAAATTAAACACATTTTTATTGCAACTGAGTTAGTGTGAGTATATGAAAACAAGCATATGGGGAAAGTACTATTGTTGCCTCCGTTTTATAGACAAGGAAGTTGGGGCTCAAATAAGATAAGTAACTTATCCAAGGTCATGTTGCTAACAAGTGGTTGATCTTGAATTTTAACCCAATGTGACTTCAAAACCTCCATGCTTTCAACTACTGACAGGATGCTACTTTATAAGGTTGTAAGTGCAATAAGCACAGATAAACTTTTAGGATTATGTGGAGGAGGAAAAGTGACTTCTAGATATGGAGGGCGGAGAAAGCTTCACAGTGATGGACTCCATCTTTTCCTTTTTAACATACAATCATAGTTAATTGACAGTCCTCTCAGCTCAGTTCAACATATGGATCACTTGTGTCTGTCTTTTTTTCCCTATGGATTTTCAGTCATGTGATCCTGTCTTTTGGAGGACATAGCAAATTTTAATTGAATGCCAGACATTGTGTATATTAAGTTGTAGAGACTTCAGATGAAGTCTTATTTCAGAGAGAATTTACCATCGCCCTGCTGTCCAGACGGAATGGTGGGTGATCAAAATGCTATTCCATTTAGCTATTTGCTGAGTCAAGGCTGACGTACAGCTCTGGTGAGTCTCATTCTTGCACTGGTTTATCTCTGACCTGCATTTTCAACAGAAAACCCAATGTATTCTGCGAGCCCCTCCCCACAGTGGGTGCTAAACTCTAACCTTGGTCTCACAAGAGTGGAAAACTTCACTCTGCTTTTCAGAGGCAGGGTTTCCACTTGCATTTTAAAACCCCCGCTCTGAACAGCCTCAGTATTTGGTGAAGTTCTCAGGGGGAGGCAGTCTGAATGCTCTAGGCCCTCCCAAGTCTTTCACCAAAACGCTGCTGCTCTCTCTCCCTCTGTACCTGCCAGACTTGCACGTGCATCTCGAGCTGGGATGCTCGGCCTCCTGCAAATGCCCTGAGTGTAAAAGTGGCTGCGGAAGCAAATCTTTCTTCTCAAGTTTCCCCTCTCGGATGCCTCAGAACTTCCCGGTTTTCCTTGCCCCAGCAGTTCTCAGCATCCTTCAAAGACATAACTTCTGTGTTTTATTTGGCTTTTCCAATTATTCTGTTGGGAATGCTGATCTGCTGACAGCAACTTCGTCCGCCCAGAAGAGGAAGCAATGGGCCTGGGAAGGGCCATGGATTTGAATACGGGAAGTGACCTGCTCGAAAGAGCAGCCCTGGTCTTCCCGTCACCAAACCCGCTGGTCCTGGCGATCTTTCTCAGGGACGTCATCTATTCCTTCCATTTCTCCTGTAGTTTCCCCTCTAGCTCCTCCTTCACACTTTCCTTTATCAGTTAATACAAAGTTCAGCATCCATCACTCTTCTTCCTCTGCACATTCTTGTAAATCAGCTCTCTGGGCGTCAGCAGCCACCTGTGTGAACGGCCCGAGTCTGTGCCGAGAGCACTGCCCTGTCTCTGGATCTTGTAAATCAGCACTCTGGGCGTCAGCAGCCACCTGTGTGAACGGCCCCGAGTCTGTGCCGAGAGCACTGCCCTGTCTCTGGATCTCACTCTACAGCCACTCACCTATGCCCACCTGGATGAGAGTGAGGACTGATGGACGGAGGAAAGCCATGCGCAACTTCTCCTTAGAGGGGAAGAAGAGGGACAAATAATCTCAAAAGTAGGGGTATTATGTATCTGGGAAAACAGAAATACTGACGCTAAGAATGTGAGAGAGGTTTAGACCAGGAACTGGCCTGCAGAGCACAACTTTTGTGTCTTAAATAAAAGACCTGTTGTGGTTTTTTTTGGTTTTTTTTTTTAGAGAGAGAGAGAGAGAGAGTTTTAGATTCATAGCAAAACAAAGAGGACGGTACAGAGATTTTCCATACACCCCCTTGCCCCCACACATCCATAGCCTCTTCCATGATCAGTCTCTCTCACCAAAGTGATATATTTACTGTAATTGATAAACCTACATTGACATACTATAGTCACCCAAAGTCCATAGTTTATATTAGAGTTCACTCTTGGTGTACATTCTATGGGTGTGAACAAATGTATAATATTATGTACCTCTCGTTATAGCATGTATTTTCACTGTCCTAACAATCCTCTGTGCTCCTCCTGTTCATCTCTCCCCTCGCCTCTGCAGCCCCCACCCCCTGGCAACCATTGATCTTTTTACCTTTCCATAGTTTTGCCTTCCCAGAATGTCATACTGTTAAAATCTTACAGTATGCAGTCTTTTCAAATTAGCTTTTTTCATTAAGTAATATGCCTTTAAGATTCTCCGGAGAATACCGGAAGGAACGGTTACCGACCGAAGGGGAAATCTCGCGAGATGTCAGCCGTGCGTGCTCACGTTCTCACGTGCTCACGCGGTTGACCGTTATTGACCGTTATTTAGCCGTTAAACCGCCCCCTCACCTCGTCACATCACTCCGTCCCGCTGTCGGCGCAGGTGGAGCGGTGTCCCCGCCTTTTCTGAAGTTCGGAGGCCGCCGTTCTGGTCATCCCGACTGACCGCACGAGAGAAGATGGAGAAACAGAAGCCGTTTACCTCGTTCGTTCCGCCGAGGGTGAGCAGCCGCCAGGTATCTGCAGTGAAGCCGCAGACCCTGGGAGGAAAGTCGAATTTCTTCAAGAGTTTCAACAAAGATATTGAAGATGGCACTTGTTTTCCATTTGCAATGACTAATCTCTCCAAACATGGGAAGAACATTGATTCCGATGCTACTTTACAGAAAGTTAACTTTTTGCCCATGCTTGAACAGAATTCAGGGCCAGAGAGCAGACGATATTTAAAATTGATGAAGGAGATTGAAAAGATTAAGAAGTGGAAAGTGAATATACCCTCTGAACGGAAGCAGAAAGAAAATGAGTTGCAAGAAAATAGAAAGATAGTTGAAGCACAGCGGGAAGCCTTTCAAGAACGACAGGTGCGCCCTGGGCGGTCTGGCTCAGCGGATAGAGCGGCCGGCGGAGTGAAGGGTCCCGGGTTCGATTCCAGCCAAGGGCATGTTCCTGGGTCGCAGGCTCGATCCCCAGTCGGGGGCGTGCAGGAGGCAGCCAATCAATGAGATTCTCACTCATCAATGATGTTTCTATCTCTCCCTCTCCCTTCTTTGAAATCAATACAAACATATATTTAAAAAAAGGAAAAAAGAAGATTCCTCCGTGTCTTTTCATGGCGGACAGCTTATTTCTTTTTAGTTGTGAATAAAGTTCCATTGTCTTGATGTACTACAGTTTATTTAGCCATTTACCCACTAAAAGTCATCGTGGTGGCTTCCAAGTGTGACAGTTCAGTGATGACGGTTATGAATAAAGCGGCCGGAAACCTCTGTGTACAGGTTTCTGAAGTTCCCTGATGACATAAGATACGGGGCATCTTTTCATGTACTTATTTGCTATCTGTAGATCTTCCTTGATGAGATATCTGTTAAGGTTTGGGGCTCGTTTTTGAAATCAGATTATTTTCTCTTTGTTGAGCTTTAATATTTCTTTGTATATTTTAATGTTAGTGAAGTCTAGCTTATTATTTCATTCATAGATTGTGCCTTTGGTGTTGTACTTTAAAAAGTAATTGTCATACCCAAGGTCACCTATGTTTTCATCTGCATTACCTTCTAGCATTTTTAGTTTTGCATTTTACATTTATCTCTATAATGCATTTTGATTTTTGTGTGTGTGAAGGGTATAAAATCTGTATCCAGATTTTTTTTTTTTTTGCATGTGGGTGTCCAGTTGTTCTAGTGCCATTTACTGGGAAAACTATTTTTTCTCCTTTGTATTTTCTTTGCTTGTTTTTCAAAGAGCAATTGACTAGATTTATTTGGGTCTATTTCTGGCTTTCTACTCCATTTTGTTGATCTATTTGTCTATTCTTTCATCAATACCACACTGTCTTTTTTTGTTGTTCTTTTTTGCTTTTTAAAAAATTGACTTGAGAGAGATAGAAAAACATCGATTTGTTGTTCCATTTATTTATGCATTCATTGGTTGATTCTTGTATGTGCCCTGACCAGGGATCACACCCACAACCTTGGAATATTGGGTTGATGCTCCAACTGAGATCTGGCCAGGGCTTACTACCACACTGTTTTAACTGCTGTCGCTTCATAGTAAGTTTTTTAGCTGCGTAGTGTCAGTCCTCTAATTTTTCCCCCCTTCAATACTGTGTTGGCAATTCTGGGTCTTTTGCCTCTCCTTATAAATTTTAGAATCCGTTTGTTGGTATCCACAAAATAACTTGCTGGGATTTTGATTAGGATTCTACTGAATCTATAGGTCAAGTGGGGAGACCTGACAACTTGACATTTTTTCCGTTTATGAACAGGCAGTCTCTCTCCATTTATTTAGTGCTTTGATTTCATTCACCAGAGTTTGATAATTTTCCTTATATAGATCTTATGCACATTTTGTTAGATTCATAACTAAATATTTAATTTAGGGGGTGTTATTAAAACTAGTATTATGTTCTTAATTTTAAATCCACTCATTTATTTCTGATACATAGGAAAACAATAGACTTTTGTATATTAACTTTGTATCCTGCAACCTTGTTATCATCACTTATTAGTTGCAGCAATTGTTTTTGTTCATCTTTAGATTGTCTATGTAGATGATCATGTTATCTGTGAATAAAGACAGTTTTATTTCTTCTTTCCCAATACCTTTTACTTCCTTTTTTGGTCTTACTAAATTAGCTACAACTTCTAGTACAGTGTTGAAAAGGAGTGACGGCAGTGAACATCCCTGCCTTCTTCCTGATCTTAGTTGGAAAGTTTTTAGTTTCTCATCCATTAAGTATGATGTTAGTTGTAGGATTTTTGTAGATTTTTTTTTTCAAGTTGAGAAAGTTCCCCTCTATTCCTGGATTGTTGATTTTTAATCACAACAGAGCATACATTTTAAAGCAAAGAAGAGAAAGGAAGTAAAAAATTATAAAAATGTGATTTTCTAGTGAGACTGGTATGAAATCATTTTAAGATTTATAAAGATTTTGAGGACAGTTGTTACAAGGGGAAATGTTTTGTTATAAACTATGACATAAATACCTTGGAAATATAGATATTATAAAGGCAGTATGTCAAATCAGTAGAGAAAATAAAGATTATTTAATAAATAGTGTTGGAATAACTGTTTAGCCATCTGAAAAATAAAATAAAATTATATCCAAACTTAAAAAACTTGAAATCAGGATACATTTTAGATAGATCAACAATTTAAAAGTTAAAAATAAACCATAAATATGTAAAAAAAAAGAGGCCATTGGAGATGACAAACAATAAATTGGGGAAAATGTGTACAGCTAACACCATAGATAAATCACTATATAAAAAGGTCAATAACATGCTAGACAAAAAAGAGTTAGGGCATGAACATCTTATAGAAACAAGTTTACAAATTAAAGGATTCTCAATCTCACTCACATAGAGAGAAATATACAATTTAAAACCATAGTGAGACATCGTTATTCACCTATCACATTCACAAAGGTTAACAACTTCTTTTTAAGAAGTTGGCAACACACTGTATTAGCAAAAGTGTGAAGAAACAGGCACTTTCTACATTACTGATCAGTTTTTTAATTGGTATAATCTCCAAAAGGGGAAATTCGGCAATTTCTGTGAAAATTACAAATGCTCATATCCTCTTATCCAGCATTTCCCCTTCTAGGACTTCAATCTTGATATCAATTTGCTAAATAATGTATTAATTGTGGCACTGTGTGTGATGGAAAACTTTGGACAATAAATATCCACCTATAGAGAAACTGGCTAAAATATGTTTTATTCATACCACCGAGTAGAATGAGATGCAGCTGTAACAGAATCATGGGGCTCTTTTGCACAGGTGCAGAATATCCCGAAGATGTATTGTCAATGTTGAGATGCAGAACACAGTGCGTATAGCATGTTACTCTTCATGTAAAACTTTCCACAACAGAACATATGGGTATACTTATATATTTGGAAATGTCTAAAATAACTCTAGAAGGGCAGAAAAGAAACTAGGACTTGCTTTTCCCTAGGACAGGGCCATGGGTGAGAGGGAAATTTTCTCTATATATCCTTTGCTATCTTTTGAATTTTAAACCACATGACTGTATTTCCTATTAAAAATAAATTACAAAATATCTTTGGAAAAGTAAACACATTTTAAAACCTCAGTGAAGTCAGAAGGGAGTTTGCCAGAGAATGTATTTCCGCAAGGTGGGGGTTGGGTGAGAGCCTGGATGTCTTTTAAAGGACATAGTTGGAGAGTTTTCTCAATAAGGAAAAGAACACAAACATATGCAAAGTCCTCCTCAGATTGTGAGTGTTTCTTCCCAGGCCCATAAAAAACTGTTCTCCTTTGCTGAGTTCACAGAGCCGCACTCATTTCCTGTCTCTCTGCTTCCTGCACTAACTGGTGTCTGACCTAAACGACCTTTACTGTCAACCAGGGTGAGGGTGGTATTACTGAGAAATGCCTGAACTTCTCTTTGAAAGTTTAATGCTGAGTAAGCTGCTCCTACTGAATGTGCATGTGTACTTGTGATGTTTCCTTTAAAATAAAAATAAATGTATTGGGGTGACATTGGTTAATAAAATGATATAGGTTTCAAGTGCACAATTCTATGATACATCATCTGTATATTTCAGTGTGTACTCATCACCCAAAGTCAAATCTTCTTCCATTACCATATATTTGGCTCCCTTTGCTATCCCTTCACCCACACCCTTCTTCTTATATTACACTAGAGGCCCAGTGCATGAGAATTCATGCACTGGAGGGGGGGTGCCTCAGCCCGGCCTGCCCCTCTCACAGTCCGGGAGCCCTCAGGGGCAGGAGGCGACCCAGCGATCAGGGGAAGGCGGCGCCCCATCACCCCTCTGCTGCT
>NW_005366214.1:2901461-2924472 GCF_000412655.1 Myotis brandtii
TTAAAGGTAGGCCTGTAGAGCTATAAACTTCCCTCTCAGGACTGCTTTCACTGTGTCCCATAGATTTTGGATTCTTGTGTTTTCATTGTCATTCATTTCCAGGATGTTCAGTTACGTACTTTTTATGCCAGGCAGTTTAATCCTAACCTGTAGAGCTTTTAAAGCTTTGACAGTAATTATATTTTTCAAGTTGAGGTAAGATGTTAACCACTTTGCGTAAATATGACTCTTGAGTGTTTAACCTTGTCTACAATATTGTTTGTTTTCTCATTGCTCTTGTCCTTTAATTATGTACAATAGTATCCTCCTTAAGCTGCTAGATATATTTTGTCAAAATTAGTATAGATAGGAAGTAAAGAGTTCAGGGCTACCCTTGTGCCACATTTTTGTGTGAAATGTACCTCTTTAAATGATATTGGCAATAGAATTATAGTGATTTTAGTTTAAAAAATAAAGCAAGATAGAGAATGTTGGTATATTATTACACTTGATTTCATCTTTAATCATTTTTCTGAAAGGTACTGAAGGAATACTTAGATAATGTCCAGTTGGGTCATATTCTTGAACGCGAAGGAGGCTGGGACAGTGTTCAGGATTGGATGGATGTGCTCAGTGGTGGAGAGAAGCAAAGAATGGCAGTAAGTATACTCCGAAGACATTGCACAAAAATACACCTGTTTGATTAATCAAGGCACATATTTTTACTTGCATATTTTTTTTAACACAGATAAAAATTTATTTAATCTTAGAATAAGAAATACCCTTCCAAGCATGATCCAAAAGTAAAAAACAAGAAAGTTATTGATATATTGGCTACTTAAAACAAAAGAAAAATATCTAAACTATTTACTTGAAGTTATGAAAAACTGTAAAAAAAAGAATTCACAACATATATTTTTGAATTATGAATAACTTTTAGAAATCAATGAAAAGATTTAAAAAAACATTAGAAAATATAGTTAAAGCATGGTTAAGCAAGTTAAATCAAAACGGAGAAATACAAATGGCCAATAAACATGAAAAATATTTTACCTCACTAGTAATAAGTGAAATGCCAATTAAAATAAAAATACCTTTTAACCTATAAAACTGGAAATATTTGAAAAGAATGATAATAACTAGTGTTGATGAGGGTGTGAGATAATAGCTACTTTCATACACTTTAAAGAGAATATAAATTAGTTCAAACTTTCTGGAGGGCAATTTGGCAAATTGATACAGCATTTTAAAATGTGTATACTGACATTTAATTGTTCACTACTAAGAATTTATCCTAAGGAATTAACAGGATAAATGCACAGAAATGCCTGTACAAGAAGTTTCTTTAGTGTGTCATTTAGCAAAACAAAAGATTGGGAAACCTAGCCTGCCCAGCATGGTTCAGTGGTTGAGCGTCCACCTATGAACCGGGAGGTCATGGTTCAATTCCCGGCAGGGCACATGCCTGGATTGCAGGCTCAATCCCCAGTGTGGGGCGTGCAGGAGGCAGCTGATCAGTGATTCTCTCTCATCATTGATGTTTCTGTCTCTCTCTCCCTCTGCTTTCCTCTCTGAAATCATTAGAAAAGAAAAAAATTATATAAAAAAAAGATTGGCAAACCTAAATATTTGCCAGTTAGGGGAACAGGAAGTTATGTAATAATGCAAGAAGATGGACGGAGATGTCCTCAACATATTAAGTAAAACAAAAGATTATGTAATGGGGTTTGGGGAGTAGCGGGTAACATGCGGTTTTCGGTCACCTCCGTCGCCGCCATCCTCCATGGCCGCGTATTCCGCCGCCTGGGCCTTGGTCCCCAGTCCCGCATCCACCTGCTGCGGAGCTTGCTTACGGGACCAGTGCGACATAGAGGCGTCCTGGGCGCTCGTGGACGAGATGAGGGGTAACGCTGAGAAGCTCATTGACTATGGAAAGCTGGGAAACGCCAAGGAAAGAGCCATGCGCATGGCTGACTTCCGGCTCACAGAGAAGGACTTGATCCCAAAGCTGGTTCAAGTGCTGGCCCCTCAGCACCAAGGTCAGCTACAGGAGAATGCTGCAGATTCCAAATCGGAATAAGCAGGATGGGGCCAAGATGGCAGTGATGGAGTAGAAAGGCAACTGCCTCCCATCCCTGCCCCTGCCTCGCAGAGACAGCCGCCTTACACGTCTAAACCAGCTCCTTCGTGGGCTGCGGCAGGACCGGCAAGCAAGCATCCACAGCTCCCACACACCTCAGAGACCAGGGATTTAACTGGAGCCAAAGAGTGTGTAGTAGCCTCATCAGTGCCCATGAGCATAGGCCTTTGGATCCCTTCATCTCTAAGAACTGGAGCTAGAGTTGTGAAGTGGACAGTGTTAATGGAGCCCAGAACTGTTGGGTAGCCATATAACCTTCTCTTTGCACAATAGGTAAAATTCCTTGTATGAATATATGTACACTGATTTTTTTTCTCTCACCTTGGGATTTCTGAGAATGAGAACTACCCAAATGCTCTGTCTTCATGGGATAGTAAATTCATAACATATGTTTCTGTCTCTTAAATCCAGGTTTTTTTTTTTAAAAAAAAGATTATGTAATGGAATGTATAGCATGATTATCTCTATGTACATTTTTTCTAAATGTTTATATTAAAATATAAAATCAGAACACCAAATGTTAATCACTATCATTTCTGGATGTTTCAAATAATAGGGAATCTTTACTTTCTTGTTTATGGCTATCTGTATTTTCTGATTATTCAAAAATAATGAGCATTTATTATTTTTATTATTGGAGAAACAATAAAACCATAACCCTCCTTCCCAAACTGACGTACGATCCTTAGAGATAAAAAGAAAACAATGGTAGATGAGCAATGCAGATATTTCCATGACATGGCTTTTGTTACCATAGCAAAGTGCACACAGGAGTAATGTGCAAACTAAGCAACTGTGTGTCTGTCTGTCTGTCAGCTGTTTCAGCAAGATTTGCTTCCTCTATTGCAGGTGAGAAGCTGAATTTTCCAGTGAACTTCCAACAAAATTGCCACTTCACCAGGTGGGTTCCAGAAATAATATTTTGAACAAGATATGTCAGGGAGATGGTCTTTGATTTCCATTTTCCACAGAGAAAAGACGTCTAAGGCAGAGGCCACATTACACTTGTTCCTTCTGTCTCGCTCACTCACTTTCGTTACCCACCCCACCGCAGCCTCACTTCCTCCATTTCTTCTTGGACCTTTCCCTCTCTCTTCTTTCTTCTTTCCCTTCTCTCCCTACTGCCCCTTGCTTCCTTTTCAGTCATTTTCTCACCAGACATTTCCTGAGAGTTTCCCAGGTGCCACGTACTGAGCTGGGTGCTGAAAGCAACTTCAGACTCACCAAGGGGCATGGGAACAAGTCCTGTCTCCACTCCCTGCAGGTGCTGCCAATTCCAAGGCAAAATGGAAATGCTGGGATGTCGTGATTTGCTGCACTTAATGCTGAAATCCTGGCATGGGTACTGTTATTATATTTTTAAATATTCCATTTGAAACATCAGTGAAACAATATGTTTCAAAAGCACACATTTACAAGCCTGTTTCAACACATTAAGCAAATACGTAAGTTATTAAAGATATAAACATTAAATGTTTAGTATTAAGCTATTACAAATTAGCAGGCAAATGAACAATATGAGATAAATAAGCACTCAAAGTACAAATTTAATTAAATTTGAAAAATATATAATTGAAATATCATAGTTATGTTATTTTATTAAGTGCTTTGGTGATGTTATTGTTGAAGCGCCAGTGTATTTTTAAAATGTTGAAAATACTCTTTTTAACTCTATGCTAGTGAGTGAATAGTGAAAAACTATTATAGAGTAACTATTTCCTTCTGATTCATAGACCTTCAAGTGTAAGATTTCTTGCTTTATAACTGAGGAGTTCTGGGGGCTCTCAAGAGTCTCTTGATGTGTTGTATATACACATATGTGTTTTGTGTGTGTATATGTACATATTTGTGGTATGTGTGGGATATGTGTGTATATGTGTGTTGCGTGGGATATGGTGTGTGGTGAGTGTGTATTTGTGTGGGTACACATGTATGTGTATGTAAAGTGTGTGGGGGTCTGTGTGAATGTATGTGGTGAGTACGTGTGGACAACTATGTGTGGTATATGTTCATGGGGAAAGTATGTGGTGTGTATATATGTGGTGTCCAGGGTGTGGAACAGGCAGAGTTCCTAATTCTGCAGTTTGTCTCTGAACGTGGATCTTTCCC
This sequence comes from Myotis brandtii, assembly GCF_000412655.1. Taxonomy (NCBI): domain Eukaryota; kingdom Metazoa; phylum Chordata; class Mammalia; order Chiroptera; family Vespertilionidae; genus Myotis; species Myotis brandtii. Next base: position 2,905,690 of record NW_005366214.1, read on the forward strand.
CACCTAGTCTAGGCTGACTGTGATCATGATAGGGGCATAAATGGAATGCTGGGGACCAGCTATAATTGTAAGAAATATTAATCATGCTCTGTTAACCGTGATTGTTTTATTCTGATTAAAAAAGGCACATTTTAACCTGGCTGGCAGTTTCACTCAGGGCGTGGGAGCTCATCTGGAAATGCAGCCCATCCTCCTCATCAGGAGCTGCCTATTATCATGGAAAGATTAACAACCCTGTTGCAGAAACCAGAGCCACCAGGCATTTGAAGATCCCCAGCCCTTTGCATATCACTAGCCCTTCAACCCCCAGCCTTTGCATACCCACAGGCCTTTGCAAATATCCAGCCCTCATTACCTGTAAACTGCCCATTTGGCATACCCTTCCCCATATAATCGTTGTCCTCCTCCCCAATACAAGCGGCTGGCTTATGGTGGGGTGCAGAGCAGATTTTTGTGGATGACTTGCTGCTCTCCCATACTGCTGGCAGTATTGGAATAAACGCTCATATATGAGTCAACCCTGGCTCTGCCTAGTTAGCAGCCCAGACCCATTGGTTGTCCGATTACAATCAGAAGGAAGTCCATGTCCGTGCTTTGTTTATCCAGGCAGGGACACAGTGACACAAGCCCAGTGCCCATTTGTGAGGCTGAAGGCCTGATAGAATGCGCCAACCTCCAAGTCACCCTGCAGCTGCCAGGTGAGGGGAGGGCTAGGCAGCTGCCTTACTAAAAAGAAAGCCCCACGGGCTCTGGGAGTCCCCAGGGAGGTCAGAGAACTGGGCCTCCGAGGGTATCCTTTCCATGTTTGTCAACCTGGGGCTTTCACATTGTAGTGGGTAGCAAAATCCCTTCAGGGGACTGCAAAACACTGTTTGTAAAAAGTAGAATAGAAAAGTGTAGATTACGCTAGTAAGAATAAGTACAGATTCTTGGAACTTTTATTTTAAGTGTGTGTGTGTGTGTGTGTGTGTGTGTGTGTGTGCGTGTGCGTACACATTGGGATATGATGTAAGAAGAATTTGTTATCATTAGCTGTGGTCACTTTACATTTTTACTTCATAGTGAGAAAGTGGAGGGTATCTGAGGAATGTAATCTGCCTTCTGACATCACAGCTAATTAGTGACGGGAACAGTCCTTCCATTACCTTACATGCGGTAAGAGCCAGCCCTGAGTCACTGGGAAGGACCGGAATAATAGCTTCTCTCTTCCTTTAGTGGAAAATAGCATGTTTAGTCTTTTTAAAAAATATTATTGCTCCTCAACATTTTCAAACTTTCTGCAATTTCCAAATGAGAGAATTGAACAAGTTGGCTGATGTTCAAGGTTCCCTTCAACTTTAAAAATTCTAGAGTTCTATAATTTTAAGGGAGAGAGGGAGCGAATATGTAGGTGACTCAGTACTGGTCTGTGGGAAAAACCATTTTTATCGAGAAATAGTGAGTGTGGTCTCAAGTGTCCCCTCTGGCCCTGTGGACATCTTCCCCACTGCTCAAATGCTCTGTTTCACAGCCACTTTGTGGGAGTCAAATGTGGTCACTGTGTGAGGTGCTCAGGAAAGCACTGGAGAGAGGCAAGAGTTGCCTTTGGTGACCTTCTTTAGCGTCTGGTCTGGTCTTTGCATCCTGTCTTGGAGCCAGGCTGCAGGGCATGATACGAACACCTAAGACCAGCCTGGGCACCCTTCATGTCCCACACAAGGTGACTTAATGTGCCTATCATCCTAGTGAGAACTGCATAATGTAACCAGTTATTACGTATTTAAAGGATTTTTTAGATTGCGAACATGCAATGATAGGATTCTCTTAGGAACCTTAAAGCCAAAATGAAACCTGGGACTGGATGAAACACTGTGTCCTGACTGTGTCGGCCACTGGGCCTGCTCACATAATGACCCTTATTGCTAGAACTACCCTGCCCACCTCTCCAGTCTATATTTTGACAAATTCCCTTTATTGGCAGATTCTAGCCACACTGGCCTTCCCTTCAAACATTCCATGCTTCATCTTTGCCTTTGCACATGCTGCTCCCTTAGCCTGGAAAGCTCTTCCCTCCTCCATTTTCCTCAGATCTCAGCTCAGTTGTTTGTTTTCAGAGGCCAAGTTAGGACGCCCGTGGTAAACTCTCACAGCACTATGAACCTTGCCTTTGAGTGGTTTGGGCTGTGATTTTACATCCATTTGTGGAATTGTTTCATTATGTGAAGGCAACTTGAGCCCCCGCAACCTGCATTCGGATGCATATGCTTATGAGCCCCAACCCCCTTTCCGCTTATGTCCTAGCTAGCCTTGCAAAACCTGTTTTCCTGAATGCTTATCTTAACAGGAGCTACAAACTGTACAGGAGCTACAACTGTACATAGCCCCATAATGGGGTCTGACTGCCGGCACCAGATGGGGTCTTGGTTGCCATCTCACTTCCCCCCTTATAACCATCACAGGGGCTGCAAAAGCCCATGAAAAGTCCAGAAGCCTGGTCCATATTTGGAAGGCAAAGAAACTAAGGGGGTAAAAGGAGACTCCCCCCCACCCCCCAGCTCCGCATTCGGCGCTCAAATTTGGGAAACTGATTCCCCTGAGTCACAGAACTGGTGCATTTCCTGATCTTCCAAGTGCCTGGCTTTTCTTGTTTTCCCGTCACCTGGTAACATCTGTAACAATTAACTGTCCATCTCTTCACCTTATTAGCTCCACGAGGGCAGGGAAGTTTTCTTTCTTTACCTCCCACTGTGCCCCAACATCAAGGACAGTGTATACCATGTAATTCAGTGCTTTAATGGCATGCTGAATAAATGAATAGATCTGCGGGTCTATAGGCCACACTCAGAAAGCATGTATTTCATGCCTATTTCTGTATGATTACTATGCACATGGTTACAGAATAGGCGCTGAGTGAATAAGGCAATTCCCAAAGACGATTCTTCTGGAGAAAGCCAGCCTGGACCTAAACCTCTTCATTGCAGGAAGATTCTGGATGCTCAATAGGCATATTTTGCATTTTTCTGACTTTTAGATGCTACAGTTTCTTTCTGGTGCCCTTTGCCCCTCAGTAGCTATGCGGAGAGGGAATGAGAGGCCCTTTGCCGGCCATGTCCTCTTTATTTCTGATCCACTCCGTACAGTGCAGATTCCAGTCCTGTTGGCATTGGTCTGATAGGCACCGCCCTATTGCTGGTTTCATTGTGCATCAGGAAAAAGTACTTGGGTGCCTGTCTTTGAAATATTTTATTTTTTTTAAAAAATATATTTTATTGATTTTTTGCAGAGAGGAAGGGAGAGGGATAGAGAGTCAGAAACATCGATGAGAGAGAAGCATCGATCAGCCACCTCCTGCACATCCCCCACTGGGGGTATGCCCGCAACCAAGGTACATGCCCTTGACCGGAATCGAACCTGGGACCCTTCGGTCCCCAGGCCGACGCTCTATCCAGTGAGCCAAACCAGCCAGGCTGTCTATGAAATATTTAACAAAGAACATTTATGTAGCATTTCATAAAGCACCACTGCCTATGTTACCTGATTTCAACTCCATAATAGTTACTGTTCTGAGAAGATAAGATTTTCCAAACTTACACACAATGGGACTAAAAAATGTTAAGTGGCTTGTCCCAGGTAACAGAGAGAGTACTGTGGAGAGCAAGTCTCAAACCCAGGTCTTTAAATTCCATCATTTTATATGAAGATATAATACCCCTTTTGTATGCATGTCTCATAGGTTTTAGAATACTTCATAAGTGTACCTTATATTTTATGACATTTTTATTTTTGCAAACATACCACATTAATTCTTGTAATACAATAATTTCCTGAATTAATGGGCAAATATTCTTCCCATTTTTACAGGTAAGTAATACTGAATTATGTGGATGGGCCCAGTATAATCACAAGGGTCCTTATAAGAGGAAGTGAGGAGGATCAGAGTGAGAGAACAGGATGTGATGATGGAAGCAGGGGTCATAATCAGAGAAAGAGAGAGATTTGAAGATGCTCTGCTGCCAGCTTTGTAGTTAGAGGAAGGGGCCACAAGCCAAGAAATGCAGATGGCCTCCAGGAAATAGACACTTACTTCCACAAGAAACACAGCCCTGCCAATACCTTGTTTTGAGGTATTCTGACCCCCAGAACTATAATACATTTGTGTTGTTTTAAGCTACTAAATTGTGGTCATTTGTTACAGCAGCAATAGGAAATGAATATGTTCCTCTCAACAGTGATTGACTTCAGCAGATAAAGAAATCAGACTATTTCTGGCATATTCCAGACCCTGGGCCTGGAGAGAAGAGTTGTGACAGGTAAGAGAATGGCCTTAGGATGTGGAGAGAGGTGACTATGCTGCAAACCTCTGCTCTCTCAGGGGGAGATGTGAGGTTTTGTGGCCCTCTGTAAAGTCTTCCAATGCTTCCAGGACATGGATGATAAAACCCAAACTCCCTGGCCCAGCCTATCTCTCTGGCCTCTTCTGAACCCATCCCACTCCCACTCACAACACTACCGAGACACTTACCTTCTTCCTATTCTTGGAAGCCTTGGCACTTTCTGTTTCCTCCACTTGAAATGCTATCAGTCTATAACTTCACAGGGCGCCTCCTTGTCACCTCTTCAGAATGTGTCTGACCACCTCTCCACAGTGCCCCCCTCCCCCCCAGCCATTCTCTACTTTCCTTTATCACACCCATCACTACCTGAGACTATCCTCTTTACCCATCACTCATATTGTCTGGGCCCTTCACTAACGCATACATTCCAGCTCATAGCTCTATCCCAAGTGCCTGAGTGTATTGACTAGGGCCTAGTCAATAAGTATTTGTTGGTTGAGAGGACGGACCAGAAGCAGCCTTGAAACAAGAGCGCCCCGCTTCCCTAAGCCTCTTCTCTAACCAGCCCTCCAGGAGGCATTTCTGCTGAGAAATGAGTATTGCAAGCCCTCAGAATTCTCCTTTCTTTCCAGAGTCCCTGGCTGCCTTCACACACAGGCCTTGGTTCTTATTGAGAAAGAGAAAAGCAGTCCCCTAGGGCCAGAATCTAGCCTGGTGCTCACAGCTGGGCCATGGTGTTCTGTTGAATATAAATATTTCCATAGAACATCAACATCAGACAAGCCTGCTCTGTGACCGAGATAAGGCAAAACAAATACAAAAAGATTACTCCACAGTCATGCAGGGATCCAGACAAAAATAAGGACATTTTCCAAACCACACAAAAAAAAAATGACCAAAGATGACCTTTTCCTGCTATTTCTTTACTGATTATAGCTTTACCTCATCTCATTCCTCCTTGCCTTCCGGGTAAGAATGATTAAGATACCCAATCATGCAATTACCCCTGACTCCTGATAACCTCCAATACGAAGCAAAGACCCCTTCTTTGAACTCTTCCCAAACCCCCTAACCCAGGCCTTAAATGCTCCAAGTTCTCTGGCATATTCTCCTACTGAGATGCCCATGGCTCCCAGTGGTGTGTGTTACCCCTCATGGAAACTAGTCAGTAGATCCAACATCGTTCAACTCTGGTGATCCTGGTGGTGTCTGGCTGGAGGGAATGGACACTCTGGACTGGAAGGCAGGCCCAGCTGTCTTACCATCTTGGAGGGAGAAATGTTAGTTGGTCCAGCTGGCCAGCTAGAAAATCCCAAACCACTTTGCCAGTGAAAGAATACTAGATGTATACCGGGTGTGTATTACCCAACTTGTAGAAGAGAGGGGCTGGTGCGGTTCCTGGTGGAGCTGCTTCCTTGTAGGCTTTCCATAGAACATCAACATCAGACAAGCCTGCTCTGTGACCGAGATAAGGCAAAACAAATACAAAAAGATTACTCCACAGTCATGCAGGGACCCAGACAAAAATAAGGACATTTTCCAAACCACAAAAAAATGACCAAAGATGACCTTTTCCTGCTATTTCTTTACTGATTATAGCTTTACCTCATCTCATTCCTCCTTGCCTTCCGGGTAAGAATGATTAAGATACCCAATCATGCAATTACCCCTGACTCCTGATAACCTCCAATACGAAGCAAAGACCCCTTCTTTGAACTCTTCCCAAACCCCCTAACCCAGGCCTTAAATGCTCCAAGTTCTCTGGCATATTCTCCTACTGAGATGCCCATGGCTCCCAGTGGTGTGTGTTACCCCTCATGGAAACTAGTCAGTAGATCCAACATCGTTCAACTCTGGTGATCCTGGTGGTGTCTGGCTGGAGGGAATGGACACTCTGGACTGGAAGGCAGGCCCAGCTGTCTTACCATCTTAGAGGGAGAAATGTTAGTTGGTCCAGCTGGTCAGCTAGAAAATCCCAAACCACTTTGCCAGTGAAAGAATACTAGATGTATACCAGGTGCGTATTACCCAACTTGTAGAAGAGAGGGGCTGGTGCGGTTCCTGGTGGAGCTGCTTCCTTGTAGGCGCATGGCAGGAAGGGACCAGCAGGTGCAGCTGTGGCCTGCCTGGCTATCGTCAGGGATGCCCCACCCAAGGCACAGCTGCTCTGTGTTGTCAATCTATCCAAGGAAATCTCCTCCACACAGGTTCGAAAGCCTCTCCACTTTCTGCTCCATTCCGTTTGTTACATTCCCCCTTACACTCTCCTCTGTGCCTGAACAAATCCCCTGTTGATTTCCTCTCTACCACCCTACCCCTATAGCCACAACCACAGCCTGCACCTCCCCACAGGCATACGCTCTGTGCCCCCTGGGCTCTGACCTCTGGGCTTCCTTTCCTCCTTCAAGCCCTGTTTGATGATTGACTCACCTCTTCCCCAAAGTCTTCTTGGTTGAGCTCAGCTGGCTACCAAGCTTAGAGTCTCAACGTTTACCAAGCAAGCTCGGTTATAGTAGCTGACTAGGTTGATTTATGGGTTTGGGATAACCATGTGGACAGTGATATGTTTGACTTGGGTGGGGTGGTAGGAGTGAGATTCACACCATTCATCTCCCTACCCAGAGCCTGAACTCCCCAGTGCAGAGGCTAGACCTTCTGGCCTTCTTTTTTGACCACTTTCTCCCCACTGCCTGAGACAGGAGGGGTGAGTGTCTGGCACCCCTCAGGCTCTGAATGCTCAGGAGCCGATTTTCTGTGGGGTTCTAGAATGAGACCATCACCCTGTCCCACCCCCAGGCCAGCGCCAGTGACGGCAGCTGCCAGAAAGGTGTCTGAGAGAGCCATTTTCAGGAATCCTAGAAGCTTATAGACTGAGGCCCAGTGCACAAAATTCATGCACTGGTAGGGTCCCTAGCGGCTGCCGGCTGCTGGCCAGGGCCTCCCTCCCTGCCATGGTGTTCTGTTGAATATAAATATTTCCATAGAACATCAACATCAGACAAGCCTGCTCTGTGACCGAGATAAGGCAAAACAAATACAAAAAGATTACTCCACAGTCATGCAGGGACCCAGACAAAAATAAGGACATTTTCCAAACCACAAAAAAATGACCAAAGATGACCTTTTCCTGCTATTTCTTCCAGACAAAAATAAGGACATTTTCCAAACCACACAAAAAAAAAATGACCAAAGATGACCTTTTCCTGCTATTTCTTTACTGATTATAGCTTTACCTCATCTCATTCCTCCTTGCCTTCCGGGTAAGAATGATTAAGATACCCAATCATGCAATTACCCCTGATTCCTGATAACCTCCAATACGAAGCAAAGACCCCTTCTTTGAACTCTTCCCAAACCCCCTAACCCAGGCCTTAAATGCTCCAAGTTCTCTGGCATATTCTCCTACTGAGATGCCCATGGCTCCCAGTGGTGTGTGTTACCCCTCATGGAAACTAGTCAGTAGATCCAACATCGTTCAACTCTGGTGATCCTGGTGGTGTCTGGCTGGAGGGAATGGACACTCTGGACTGGAAGGCAGGCCCAGCTGTCTTACCATCTTAGAGGGAGAAATGTTAGTTGGTCCAGCTGGTCAGCTAGAAAATCCCAAACCACTTTGCCAGTGAAAGAATACTAGATGTATACCGGGTGTGTATTACCCAACTTGTAGAAGAGAGGGGCTGGTGCGGTTCCTGGTGGAGCTGCTTCCTTGTAGGCCCATGGCAGGAAGGGACCAGCAGGTGCAGCTGTGGCCTGCCTGGCTATCGTCAGGGATGCCCCACCCAAGGCACAGCTGCTCTGTGTTGTCAATCTATCCAAGGAAATCTCCTCCACACAGGTTCGAAAGCCTCTCCACTTTCTGCTCCATTCCGTTTGTTACATTCCCCCTTACACTCTCCTCTGTGCCTGAACAAATCCCCTGTTGATTTCCTCTCTACCACCCTACCCCTATAGCCACAACCACAGCCTCCACCTCCCCACAGGCATACGCTCTGTGCCCCCTGGGCTCTGACCTCTGGGCTTCCTTTCCTCCTTCAAGCCCTGTTTGATGATTGACTCACCTCTTCCCCAAAGTCTTCTTGGTTGAGCTCAGCTGGCTACCAAGCTTAGAGTCTCAACGTTTACCAAGCAAGCTCGGTTATAGTAGCTGACTAGGTTGATTTATGGGTTTGGGATAACCATGTGGACAGTGATATGTTTGACTTGGGTGGGGTGGTAGGAGTGAGATTCACACCATTCATCTCCCTACCCGGAGCCTGAACTCCCCAGTGCAGAGGCTAGACCTGCTGGCCTTCTTTTTTGACCACATTCTCCCCACTGCCCGAGACAGGAGGGGTGAGTGTTTGGCACCCCTCAGGCTCTCAATGCTCAGGAGCCGATTTTCTGTGGGGTTCTAGGATGAGACCATCACCCTGTCCCACCCCCAGGCCAGCGCCAGTGACGGCAGCTGCCAGAAACGTGTCTGAGAGAGCCATTTTCAGGAATCCTAGAAGCTTATAGACTGAGGCCCAGTGCACAAAATTCATGCACTGGTAGGGTCCCTAGCGGCTGCCGGCTGCTGGCCAGGGCCTCCCTCCCTTCCCTCAGCTGGCCTGCCCCCTGGTTGAACTCCCGGAAGAACTCCAGTAGGAGGACAATTTGCATACTACGCTTTTATTATATAGGATCCTGACCAGCCCAAGTTGTTAGTTCCTAGCTCAAGACTTTATGACTTTGCAGCCACAAGGCATTCATTCTGGAATATTCTTCTCCCTCAAACAGGATGTTTTCCAGTCTCTCTGACTATTCCAGGGCACAGGTCGCTCCAGTTAGGGGTGAGAGCTAAGCTCCAATAGACACCTCGAGTAGACAACTGATGACACTTTACAGCACAAAGTCAACAGAAAAGGAGAGAGTTGAGATAAAGGATACTCTGTTGCCTTAAATAGAACCAGGTTAATCGAAATGTAAGATATGAGGAAATGTCCAAGATATGATGTTAAGTTAAAAAAAATAGGAAAGGTTGCTAAATAATATATACATCATGAGCTCATTTTTATAGCCCTATATATTTAATATGTTTTTAGTTTTTAGGTACAGAAAAAGAGTTGAAAGGATATTTACCAATCTGTTATATAGCAGTTAGGAGAGGACTTTTATTTTCAATTTTTCACAGTCATTTATTTTTGCAATCAGTAAAAAATATATATATATAAAATTTTTTAAAAAGGAGTTGGGATAGCAACTCTTCCTTTCATCCCATTTAAATTTTTTTAGTCTTTTGTACAAAAATATACAATTTTGCTTTATCATGAAAAGAATTATTAATTAAATGAGGTTTTTATGTGTATCTTTGTTTAAATTTTTATCAGACACATTTAATTTACTCTTTCCTTTTGTTACTATCTCAAAGCCCTGCAGGTTTCTCATGAGCTCACGCTGACATTGGCCTGGGGACGTCTGAGAAGCAGGGACCATTCTCCAGCCGCTGGGAAAAACAGTTCCTGTGGGAAATGGTGGCGAGCAGCTCTCTGTTATATTCTTTCAACTTGCACTATCGAGTGCTCCTGAGTACGAGTGCCTGATGCCAGGGCTAAACAGTTGACAAAAAGGGATTAAAATTTCAAGGAAATGCGCTAGGCTCTTGGGTTACAGCTGGGCCGCAGGCTTGCCCCAACAGTCTAGGGCAGTGGTTAAGAATGTGGCTTGGAAAGTCATGCTGCTTGAGTTTAGATCCCAGCACCATAACCTTGGGGCCCACTGCCAGTTAGAGACTGGGTCAGATTCGAATAACAATAACCAGAAATAACAGAGGTTTAATTAAGATAGAAGTTTGTTTTGCCTCCCCTTAACAAACAAGTCTGCAGGGAGGCAGCCTGAGGCTGGTACAGTGAGTCATGGTCATCAGGAACGCAGGCTCCTTCTGTCCTTCTGCCCTATCACCTTTAGCTCACAGCCTCCCTTCTCAAGGTCCCAAGTTGGGTCTGGCATCTTAGCCATCTATCTACCCTCTAGGCAGGAAGCAGGACAAAGGAGAAAAGACAAGAAAAAGCCCAGGAGGCAGGCCATACCCTTTTCAGAAGCTTTTACGGAAGTCTGAACCCAATGACCTCTGCTTCCATTTCATGGGCCATCGTTGCCAGCAAGGGAGTCTGGAAAATGTAGACTTGGAGCTGGCCATATGGCCTCCCCAAGGCAAGCCAGGTTCTCCTAGTAAGTAAGAAAGGGGCTAGTGTCCCTGTCCCAGGGTAATAATATTGCCCGACTCCCCAAGCACAAGAAGATTAAATGAGATAATGCTTGAAAGCCCTCAAATGTCATCTCCCTTAAAGCCTTCTGCAGATAAAGTTGGTTTTTTTTTTGCTTAAGGATCCAGTAGCACATTCTTTACCCCTAAATTCTTACAGGACTGTCTCCTTCACTGGACTTTGAGGCCACGGGCAAGGTCTTTGTTTAACTGTGCCTGGAGTGCCTTCAGCACACTGTAGATCCTCAATAAATCTTGATATACTTCCCAGACCCAATTTTACTTCTAAATCCAAATACTTTCCAGGCCCTATGCCTTCAGCTTTGAAAAGTCACTTTCAGGCTTTGATCTTCTCAGGCCCGAAAAGAGTGGAAAGAGCGACAGCACTGGCCACAGATAGCTGCTTTGTCACTTATCTGCTGTGTGATATCAGAAAAATTGCTTAACCTCTCCGAGCTTTAGTTTCTACTGGGAAATAGGGATAATATTGGTGGTACTGTTTGTGTGACGCAAGTATTAAATAAATGAAAGTATTCAGCATGTATCTGGCATCGACCAGCCCTCAGCATACAGACATTAGCATCTTTGACCTTTTTTTGATATTTTCCCTTCTACCCTAATGGAGCTAGCTAGCCAAGGAAGTTAAAAATAGCTTTCACTTTTGGAGCACTTAATATATGCCAGGTGCTACCCTCTGGTAGGTACTATTTGAATCATCCCTTTCTACAGATGAGGATACAGAGGTTCAGGGAGTAACCGAGCTAAGGGACAGAGAGAGTCAGAGCAATCTGGCCACACAGCTCATGCTTCTATCCCCTATACCACACTGCTTGTCTTGCTGCATTTGTCAACATTTAGCCTCAGTATATTCCCCATCAACGCTTCCCATATCCAGTCATTGAAATCTGGGTACCCCAGAGCCCGTGTCATTCTGGAGGTAGGCAAAAAGGATTCTGGGTCAGCTTACCACCAGGGGTGGTTTTCTCAGCTCAAAAGTCCCCACAGAACTTGACAGCTACCCATTCTCCCAAGAGAACATCATGAAAAACTGAGAACAGCTGAGACCTCATTGTGACTAAGAAGCATGCATACTTCATGAAAATCCTGTAAAACTTCAAATTTAGAAAAAAAGGAAAACAATCAATGTGTGTACTAGTACATGGGAGGGATACTGTACCCTATATAAAGATAATCCACTTTATAAAGTATAGCACTCCAGGTTTCCTTTATTTAGCAATCTTTCCCTGTGCACATAATAGTGATTTAATTTTTTTAAAATTCCATTTTTGTGAAACTTTACAGAGACATGGCTCTTAAGCCAAGTGAGACACACCCATACGATTTCATGATCTTGATATTGCCAGGAAATTGCTGCAAACGCTGCCATAGCTGACCCTTTCCCTATTTTTTCTCTTCCAAATTTTTCTCTGAGGAGGTACTTTTTGAATCCAATTATAGGAAGAACTTCATTAAAAATCATTCAATTATCACAATAGAAAGAAGCTAATTTTGGCTGTGCTGGGAGCTCCCATCAGCCACTACCATCCTTTTTCAGCACTGGAAAATTACTAAGTTTCTTTCCCTAGTGTTTTAAAACTTGATGAGTCTCTAGGAGAGAGCAGTTATGGTCTGGCCACCAGCCATTACCAGTGAAACAGGGTCAGGATGCTAATGACATCATGGAATTTCGAGGCCAGGGAAGGAAGACACCGTTCAAGGAGCGGCCTCCCAAGGATGGCCTTGGATGTTCCTGGGCGAGCTATTCTCATCACGGCCTCCAGTGAGAATTAATGATGAGTCCTCTGACCACACTGCCAGTGACAAGGGTATGAAATCACTGACAAGAAAGGGTGGAAAGCAGAGGGGAGGAGGAGGAGAGAGAGTAAGGATGAGAATCTACAAAACCTTGGAGAGAAAAGTGAAGCATATATTTTTGTTATGTATTCGGAAAGTTAAAACCATTCTTGAATATGAAATAGAAGCTACCACCAGCCATAAAAGAATGAGGAGCCCAAGCATTTTGTCGTTTTTTTGAGTGGCCTTGTAGAGGAAATGAGCCAGCTGCAAGCTGACGTTTCAGGAAAACCTGGCCTGGCAAAGCCTCTCCTGACTCAACGCTTACGGGCTGGAGTTCGTGTCCAAAGCTGGAAAAGGTCGACATTTCCTTGTAAAGCAACAGAATGCAGAGATGAGATCCAGAGTTGTTCAGAAATCCCCTGCGAGCTCTTCTCCACAATCCTGTGCGTGTACTTCTTTTGACAGGGCCTGACTCAGGGAGGCCAGCAGGTGTTCAGGACACAAGATTTAAGGAGGATCTCTCTCTCAGGGCTGTGCAAGTGGAGGGTCAGTCCTGAGAGTGAGGGCCTCCTTAAATCTTGCTCCTTACATGCCTCACTTTCCTCACTCATGCCCTGACTTTCAAGCTCCCCATTCAGCAGTCCACTAGTTCTAAGTCTCTTGTTTTAAGATGGGGTATGGGATTTTAAAAAGTTTCTGAGGCCCTGGATGGTTTGGCTCAGTGGATAGAGTTGTCAGCCTTCTGACTGAAGGGTCCCAGGTTCAGTTCCGGTCAGGGCACATGCCTGGGTTGTGGGCTCGGTCCCCAGTAGGGGATGTGCAAGAGGCAGCCAATCAATGATTCTCTCTCATCACTGATGTTTTTCTCTTTCTCTCCCTCTCTCTTAATTTGACATCAATAAAAATATACTTAAAATATCCTGAGATGATACTAATCTCTAGTGGGGATAAAGAGACTGCTTTAAGTAAATGAGGATGAGTGGCAAATTAAAGTATTCCAATTGAAAGCCAAGAATCAACCTTGACTTGATCTTTTCCTGCTTTGTTAATTGGGGAAAAAAATCTTATCAAATTCATTTTGGTTCAGTGTGTTCACCATATTATGAATCACAAAGCACCCTGTATAGCAGGGGTGGGGAATGTCCTGCCTGCGGGCCATATAAGGCCTGAGAAATCATTTGGTCTGGCCCTGCCACAGCATTAGGGGTGAATTAATTAAGTGTTTGACCAAATATAGCAGGCTAATTTTTAAGTTGATAATTTTGTATGGCCCGCAAATGATGTTATAAATATCCAGATGGCCCTTGGCAGAAAAAAGGTTCCCCACCCATGCTGTATAGGGTTGCCAGATAAAATACAGGACACCCAATTAATTTGAATTTCAGGCAAACAACAAATTATTTTTTAGGCTTATCTAAAATCCAAATTCAACTAGGCATCCTGTATTTTTGTTTGCCAAATCTGGCGACTCTCAACCTGCATGTCATGCCAGAGTATGTGGACTTGATTGTGGGGGGCAGCCTTTCCTGGTTTGTGTGCCAGAACACAGCTGCAGTGGGTATAATGTGTATTACACTAAGACAACTCCATAGTCAAATAAATTTGGCAAACTTTGGGTTAAGCCCAATTAACCAGGTGTTGTTGGTTTTTTAACGACAAAACATCTTCAAGCCTTTAATGAGCCAATGTAAATCCAAATGTACATTGTGACATGCTCCCCACCCCTCAAGTAGGAGACTTGCAGAGTTCCCAAACTTACATAACTGGAGACATCTTATAGAAGTAATGTTCCAGAAAACTTAGTGTGGAAAATACTACAGTGAGAGGTAGGGCGATACTGAAGGGTTTTAAACAGGCAAATGACAGAGTTGAATTAGTGATTGAGATGGGTAATTCTCACACCATTGTAATGAACTTAGTTATGAATAAAAGGAAAGAAAAAGAGGAAGGCCAAATTTTATAGGCATGCCATTTGTGCAGCTTTGCCAGAAAGCTGCAATTTAGGCGCATGCCCAGTAAAGTCTGGGTGAAATAGGGCAGGTACTTGTCTGTCAGTCATCCCTGGGAACAGGTCATTGGCCAGAGTAGATGTGGCCACTGCACGTGTGGGAAATTTGAGATACATAAGCTCCTAAACAAAGGAGTTCTTTCTCTTGGTTTGCACTCCTGGCTTATATGGCTCTCTCATGCTGCTACATTTGCCCACATGGCCCACTGCCATGTGAACCTCACACACAATGGAATGGAAACTCTAGACACTGGTTTTGCTTCTAGCTCTGCTGAATCCCCAACTTCACCTATTCCAAGACTGGTTTAAGGAAAATGGGACTTTACAAACCATCAGATGCAATTTCATGCAAATGAAGCTTTCTATCAAATCTCATCTTCCTGTGGGGGGCCTCCAGAAATGTTGATTCCAGCAGTACCCCAAGAGCCCCACTTCCACCAGCAATGGAGAAAGGCTATTCATGCATTTCTCTGCTAACAATTGCACTTTTAGAAGTATTCATGTGAAAGGGGCAAGGCTGGAAGCGAGGAGCCCAGATAAGAGCCTGTATTAGTTTGCTCAGGCTGCCATAACAAAGTGCCACAGACTGAGTGACTTAAAAAATAGAAATTTATTTTCTCACAATTCTGGAGGCTAGAAGTCTGAGATAAAGGTGTTGGCAGGATTGTTTCTTCTGAAGCTCTACCGTTGGCTTGTAAATGTCCATCTTCTCCCTTGGTCTTCATGTAGTCTTCCCTCTGCATGTGTGTCCTAATCTCCTCTTCTTATAATGACACCAATCATATTGGAATAGGTACTGCTCACATGACATCATTTTACCTTAATTACCTCTTTGAGTGCCCTCTCTTAAAATATGGTCACATTCTGCCCAGCCGGCATGGCTCAGTGGTTGAGCATCAATCCATGAACCAGGAGGTCACGGATTGATTCCTGGTCAGGGCATATGCCCAGGCTGTGCTTGATCCCCAGTGTGGGACATGCAGCTGCCAATCAATGATTCTCTCTCATCATTGATGTTTCTATCTCTCTCTCCCTCTCCCTTCCTCTCTGAAATCAATAAAGATATTTTAAAAAATATGGTCACCTTCTGAGGTACTGGAGGTATGACTTCAACATACAAATTTTTTTTGGGGGGGGAAGGGGGAGACACAATTCAGTCCATAACAGAGACTATTACAATAATTCTACTGAAAGATGATGAGGTTGTGCATTAAAGTGGTGGCGATGGGGATGCAGAGAAGGGATTGGATCATAGAAATATTAGAGTCAAAACTGAAAGGACAGGGGAATTGATTTGATGTGGTTGGTAAATGAGCACAAGTAAAGCATAGTTTCTAGCACAGTCACACTCAAATCTATTTGTTTCCACCTCTTTACTCTTCCTGAGTCTAGAATAGAATCTTCCATGTAACCCAAATTCATACTCATAATGCAGTGTTGAACTGAATTCATTTCAGAGATGGAGCATAAACGACAGGTATTAAATATTTGCTACATATTTCCAGAAATGTGCACTAGTTTTTGTATTGGGATGATCGAATAATCTCTGTATTGTCTCTCCTCACCCTTGGGAAAAAATACTAAGCATTATGGGAATGCCTGGTTTACCTGTGCCAGATTCATTCTGCTCCAGTGGAGTTCTGGTCATTTCCAGGGATAACAAAGTCTTGGTGAGAAGCAATGACTTGGATAGATATGGTTCTCTTGGGGGCTGTGGTCCTCAGGCCCTTTAAGACTAATTGAAGACCAGTCCTAAACCCTGCCTTCAACCTAAGAGTTAGCCAGAATTGTCAATAACTTTTGGGAATAAAAATCCTAGTCAAATTTTAATAGTATGAAAAAAAAATTACTAGGTAATTTAGACAAATGAAAAAGTAGCCAAAAGACATTTTGAGTGGCAGCCTTCAGTTCTGCAGAATTTATTGAACAAGCTAACGCCACAAAAAAGAAACCATTGGGATTGCTGAAGTCATGGACTAAAGACCCACAGGTGAATGTTCCAGTCTCTGGGCTCTCTTTCTGGCCTCATTTGGTCTGGGCACCAACAACATCATCAACTGGATAGCTATGGTATGAAAGGGGTGTCTTGGGAACACCCTGAAAATCTGCCAGAGCTACCACAAGCTAGGGCCCATCTTTGCTGAGGTGGACAGAATTCTTGTTGATACAAGTGTTCTTTAAATTAAAACCAATAAATTCCTTCTGGGTTAACTTAAAAAAAAATCAGTCTGGAGAACTTGGAGTCTTTTCCCTTTGTCTTCTGATGATTGATGTATTTCTCAGCATTTGGCCTCTCTACCAATTAAATAAGCTTGCTGGCCAAAGTGTAACCACTGCCTGTAATCTTTGTTTCTTTTGAGTCTTTAATCATCCCATGGCTTTTTCCTTTCAGCCTACATTTGAAGTCTACACTATTCCAAAGATATTCCCTTGACCAGTCATCTTACAGCATTAATATTCTGCCTATAGAGCTGGAGGCTTGCCCTGCATTCCTTATTTAGTTATAGATATTTGAAAGGCAGGAAGAAGTCCCTCTGTGACTCTCCTATGGCTCCTAGCACATATCTTGATTATGGCAAATACTCAACTGGTTGTCTAAATCTGATGCAGAGCCTCTATCACTACATGCAATGCTCAAAAACTACTAGTATTGGGTTGACCTATTTTCTCTTTATATCTGATTTAAATTCATCTCAGAATTGAAGTCCATTTCATACTCTATTTGGAGCACATTGCTTGCAAAAGTGGCCCAAATCATTTTCTTCCTTGTATCCATGCCTCTTCGTAATGTGATTTCCCATCTCCCCCAATCAAGAAATAAATCTATTTCCCACCCTTTCAATGTGGTCTGGCCATGTGACCTGTTTTGACCAATAATCCATAGCAGGAGTAACATTGTACTACTTCCAAGCCTAGCCCTTAAGAGACCTTTGAGTTTCTGTTTTCTCTCTTAGAACTCTATGCAGCTACCATGTAAAGAGCCTGAGCTAGCCTGCTAGATAGTGAATGATCACGTGGCCAACTCAACCCTGTCACCCCTGCTGGCTTTATCCGACAGTCAGTTAATCCCTAGAAGTAGAGCTCCTTAGCTGACCTGTAGCTGACCATGGATACATGAAAGAATCCAGCAAATCACTAATTGGCTGCCTCCTGCACACCCCCAAAGGGGTGGAATCCACAACCTGGGCATGTGCCCTGACTGGGAATCGAATTGTGACCTCCTGGTTCATAGGTCAATGCTTAACCACTGAGCAATGCCAGTTGGGCTCTCAGTTTCTTTTTTAATGGTTACTACTCTTCTTCCCTAAATCTTAATGTTGGAGAATGCTTAGAGTCTGTCCGTGGGCCTGTTCTCTATCCATATTCATTCCTGTGGTGCTCTTCTCCATGCTCATAGATTTAAATATCTACATTCTAATCAGTTCTAATTTAAATCTTCAGCTCAGATCTCTCTACAAACTCTGAACCAATATATCCAACAGCCTACTTAATATCTCCATTTGAATGTCTAACAGAAACTCAAATCCACTCCCAATTTTCCCTGGCCTCCATATCTATTTCACCCTCAATTCTCCCCATCTCAGGTGATGGCAACTTCACCTTTCAGTTGCTGAGTCTCCAAACTTTGACATAACCATGCTCTCAACAAATGTATCAGGAAATGATATTACATCTACCTTCAACATTTATCTAGAATCTGATCATTTCTCATTTGGGATCATGGCTTTTGGCAAACTGTGAGCCTGGGGAAGTGAGAGGATATGACTACATTCTCATGAATAGAAAACGAGTAAAGCTACCTGTTGACTCAGTGCCTAGATCCACATATCCCCAATCTCACCAGAACACAGGAGCCCCACCTGGTTCTGGGCCTAGGTGAGGGAACTGCAAACTACTATTTAGGGGAGGTAGGAGAGAAAAGAGTAAAAATCTTCCCAAATAAGATTTGAAAAGCCTGCAACCCAAAACTCCAAGTCCCACCCCGCCCCCCACAAAGACTCTATTATTAATAAAACCAGTCAACAAATTACTCCAAATAAAATTATTTTATAGTAGCCTGAAAATAATTTAAAAATAAGTATGTTTTTAGACTGTTCAAAGAAATAAAGTGAAGGACTATCTTCCAATATTTAAAGAGAAGGAACTAAAGCACAAATAGGCATACATGAAATAAGATTATCCTATATAATAAAAGAGAAACATGGTAATTAGCCGTAACTTCGCTACCCTTCCCATTGGCTAATCAGGGCGATATGCAAATTAACTGCCAGCCAAGATGGCGGCCGGAAGCCAGGCAACTGACACGAGCCAGAGGCTTGCTTGCTCCAGTGACGGAGGAAGCCAACGTGCTCCAGTGGAGGAAGCCAACGTTCCCCGCCTGCTGCTGCCGGCCTTTGAGCTTGCTCTCTAAGAAACATTGTTACAAATATAGAAGCTGCTAA
>NW_005366214.1:2925887-2928335 GCF_000412655.1 Myotis brandtii
TCTGTGCATGACAGGGGGCGGCGCCCCAACTCCCCAATCGGCCCTGCTCTGAACCCGACCAGGAGCTGCGGGGCAGGCACCTAGGAATTGGGCCTGCCCTCTGCCACCCGGGAGTGGGCCTAAGCCAGCAGGTCGTTATCTCCCGAGGGGTCCCAATCTGTGAGAGGGCACAAGTGGGGCTGAGGGATACCCGCCCCCAACACTGCACAAATTTTTGTGCACCGAGCCTCTAGTGTGAATATAAAAATAAACAATTTAAAATCTTCAACTAAAAATTATGGTAATTTGAATTAAAAATTCAGTAGATAGGATAAACTCTAGACTAAACACAATTACATAGAAAACTAATAAATTGGAAAAGAGCACTGAGGAATTTAATCCTATATAGCCAAAGACTCAGAAAGATAAAAAATATTTTAGAAAACAGTGTAAGGAACATAATTTGGAAAACAGGAGTTCTGAAGAAAAAAAGGAGGGAAGCAGTATATGGAGAGATAATGGCAGAGACTTTTTAATGATTGACAGGAGAGTCCTCATACCTAAGGAGCTTTCTGAGTGCTAAGATGAGTAAATAAAGGAATCCCAGGCCTACCAGGCACTTGAAGTAAGACTGCAGAGCACTAACATTAACGAGAAGAGCTCAGATATTTCAAGAGAGAAAATACATATTGTATTAGCTACAAAAAAGTGACAACTACATTGACAGTAGATTTTCTTATCAAGTATAACAGAGTCAAAAAGCCCACTAGAAATATGTTAAAATGTGTTATTCACTAAGAAGGAAAGTGAGACCAGGGCATGAAATATAAAAAATAATGACAAAACAGAATTGATAACATTTACTAAAGGAATATATATTAACTTTAAAAAAAATTAAAGAGGGTAAAATTCAAGCTCTATATAGCAATAAGACATAGAGGGAAATGAATACCATGTCCTATCTCTCTGAGGCCTATTGTGGGAAGCCACCATTGTCTTCACTATCAGAGAAGTGTAAACAAGGATCCCGGAATGCTGGTGAACCTTGAGCCCATGGCAAGGGCCAGAGCTATGCACCGATTGTTTAGTCCAGACAATGGGGGCTCAAGCTATTTCATGACCAAATAGTCTCAGAGTGGGAACTTTATTAAATGAGTAGAAGGCAGAAAAGGAGAAATTTATAGAGAAAAACAAATGGTAAAGAGAAACCCCCCAAAAAGGAGTTCAAATATATCGCAATAAATTTAAAAGGATTACATTTATCTACTAAAAATTGTTATCAGAGTGGAGTTTTACAAAATTCCAGCTATATGTGTTACAGAATATACAATCAAAATAAAACCAAAATAGAAAGTTTGAATATAAAGGAATAAAAAAGATATACCATGTCATAATAATAAAAACAAACTGGGTACAGCAATATTTATATCAGACTAAATAGAACTGGAGGCAAAAAGCACTACAAAATAATAGAACAACCAAGATGTAGCTTGCATGAACCTGTATGCACCTAACAGAATAGCTCTGAAAACTACAGAGCCAAAGCTGAGAGAATGAAAAGGAGCAACCAGCAAGTCTACAATCAGTGTAGATTACTGAGATCAGGTAAAATGAAAATGTAGCAAGAATTTAAAAGATTTGTACAAATCTACTAGATATTTAAGGAAACATTCTTATACCCTTACTAGAGGCCCAGTGCACGAATTTGTGCATGGAGGATCTGGCCGGCCTGGACCCAATCAGAGCAGATTGGAGCCAGGTCTGTCAGGTGGAGGACACAGCAGGAGGTTGGCCAGCTGGCCCACCCCGATCAGGGCCCGATCAGGGCCAGGCCAGCGGGGGGAGGGGCCATGGGCGATTGGCCCACAGGCCCCACGCCCAATTGGGGTGAGGGAGGCTGATTGGGGGCGGGACTGGCCATGGGGACGGGCTGTGAGTGGTGGGCTGGCCGGCCCCGCCCCTGAATGGGGTGGGGGGGGCCAATCAGTCAGTGGCCGGGGGAGGGGCAGTGGGAGGTTGGCTGGCCAGCCCCATCCTCAATTGGTGTGGGGGGGACTGATCAGGGGCAGAGCTGGCTCGGGGTAGGAGGCACGGGCCAACCAGGGTGGTTGGGGCCCATCAGGGGTAGGACAGACCAGGGGTAAGAGCTGTGGGCAGTGGGCTGACTGGCCCCACCCCCAAATGGGGTGGTGGGGGCCCATTGGGGGTGGGGCCGGCTGGGGGAGAGGGGCCACAGGCAGTTGGCCAGCCAGCTCTGCCCCTGATTGGGGTGGTGGGGGCCCATCTGGGGCCAGGCTGGCCAGGGGGCAGGGCTGCAGGAGGTTGGCCAGCTTCCCCCACCCCCACCCCCGCCATTGGGGTGAGGGGGTGATCAGGGGTGGGATCATCCAGGGGGAGGGGTCGCGGGGGGTTTGGCCGGCCACCCCACCCTCAATCGGGGTGGGAGAGGCTGATCGGGGGCGGGGCCGG
>NW_005366214.1:2928420-2930771 GCF_000412655.1 Myotis brandtii
GGGAGGGGGGATGACTGGGGATGGGGCCAGTGGTGGGGGGGCTGCGGGCCAATTGGGATGGGGCGGAGCTGGCTGGGGGAAGGGGCCACAGGAGGCTGACTGCAGTGGGCGTCATATCGACTGGTCGTTCTAGTCGTTATGGTTTTCCGATCCCTGGCTTTTTATATATATAGATATCCTTTCTCTATGAAAGGATATCATGAAGACCATGTTCTCTGTCTATAATGCAATTAAATTAAAAATGAAAAGTTAAAATGAATAATAATTACAATATGTGTTTGGAAACTAGTAAAGCAATCTACTAAAACAACTCATGCATTAAAGAGGAGTTCACAATAGAAATGGTAATATATTTAGAAGTAAATGCCAATGAAAGTACCTCATATTACATCCTATGGGAGCTGGCAAAAAAAAAAAATGCTGTTAAGGATATTTATGGCAAAATTGACAAAATTTGAATACAATCTAAAAATTAGATAATAGCATTATGTTAATTTTTCTGATCTTGATAATTATACTATATTAGAGCTAATGTCTTTATTCTTAAGACATGAACACTAAAATATTTGGAGATAAAGGCATATAAAACATGTTCTCAAATGGATCAGATAATGTGGTGGTGGTGGTGATATCCAGAGAGAAATAACAAATACTGTCTCAGAAATGGTGAATCTGGGTGAAGTGTATACAGGAATTTTTTACACTATTTTTGTAAGTTTGAAATATTTCAGAATAAAAAGTTTAAAAAACAAACTAAACTATAATATGCATTAAAGCTAAACAAGAACCTATTTTAAAAGCTAAATAGTTCTGTCTTTTAAGAGGGATAGTGATTTCCCAGACTTAACTTCCCTTCTAAAGTCTATTTCACTGATTGGTTAAAACAAAAACCTATTGTGTGAGAAAACTGCATGTTCTGCAAATGAGCAAAGCCAACCATGATGCCTGTTGTATATGAAACAGCATCTCGTGGTTGCCAGCACCATTAGGTTAGGGATCGCCTTGGGGATAAACATAGACTAGTGACTAAACAATGATGTCACACAACTGTTTTAAATAAATGAACCAAAAAGGCAACATGTGCCTCATTCCAACTAGGTTATAAAACTTTATTTAAGAAGCTTTGACCCTAGGATTTCTCTAAGCCTTTTATAATACTTTGGGCTCCTCTCTCCATGTGCCATAACTCAAAACAGTGAAACCTGATCTCCTTTTAAATGTTTCCTGAGAAATCTGCCTCTTCCAGAAGAGTGCTGAAGTGTCAACACAGTTCTGAGAGATTGTTTCCAGATGCTCAGCACTCAGCAGAAAGGTCCCGTGATGAAGAACAAGAGCAGGAAGATGGTGACACAATGTGGGATTGCCAAGGAGTAAGCGTGAGGGTGGAGGAAGGGAGAGAGAGAGAGAGAGGAGAGAAAGAGTCAAGATGTAATTTTGAGGAGAGTTTTGGGCAATCTACCAGCCCCTACATGTTCTCAAGATCTGTTACCAGCTAAACCTTTTTGGTGAACAAGGAGAAAGTTCTAGACAAAGGTTCCCAGAAAGGGTGCGTGATGGAGAGTAATTGCTGGTGATGGAAGAGGAGTACAGATTCTAGATGTGTGACGTCACTGCTCTCGCAGGCAGTTGACGATGGTGAGCCTGATGGGAGGGCCCTATAAACTGCTTGGGGACTTTCCTTGTTTTGCAGCAGACTCATTGTTGGGGGCTCCTTTGGGACAGAACTCTCCTTGGCCCATCAAAGTCACAGTTTTGGTCCTGCAGTACTTGACAAAGTCATAACAACCTTTGGGTCAATGGCACTCATAGCACACTGACAGCCTGAAGGAGACCAGCAAATTATGCCACTTCTACATATCTTGATGTGGGGTTGGGGGGATGAAAAGAGATAAACCAAAGAACTTATATACTAACTAGAGGCCCAGTGCACAAAATTCGTGCATGGGTAGGGTCCCTAGGCCTGGCCAGCAATCAGGGCCAATCGGGGCCTTCCAGCTGCTGGCTGCCAGCCGGGGCCTTCCTTCATTGCGTGCCACCCCTGGTGGTCAGCACACATCATAGCGAGTGATCGAACTCCCAGTCTCCTGGTCGAACTCCGGAGGAGACAATTTGCATATTAGCCTTTTATATATAGAGAGATATGCATAGTCCATGGACACAGGCAATACCTGTCATGCGAGCAGGGTGGATTGGGAGGTTGCGATGCCACCCTCAGTCACGCTCAGGGTAGGGCTGATTGGGAGGTTGGGGCACCGCCGCCCCACACTCAAGGCAGGGTCGAAGGGGAGGTTGCGGCACCACCCCCTGTCACGCACAGAGCAGTGCCGATCAGGGGGTTGGGGCGCTGTACC
>NW_005366214.1:2932347-2938110 GCF_000412655.1 Myotis brandtii
GGGGAGGAAACGGGAGACATCTGCAATACTATCAACAATTATATCTATATATATAAAAGCCAAGCGACCGGAACAATGGGACAACTGGAACAACCTACCACAACCCCTCCCCCCCATTGGGGCAGGCCAGCCGGACCCCACCTGTGCATGAATTTGTGCACCGGGCCTCTAGTATATATATAATTGTTTTTCATGAATTCTCTATCTCTGCATTTTAGGTCAAAGTCTGTCTATTTTAATTAAAACTACTTCAGAAGACAGAACATGGGATCAATTTCACATTTCATTATTGGCAAGTGTAGAGGCTCAGGAAATCCTGGCAAATTCCTAAGCCGTGCCTAAGCACCATCATCTCTTGGGAGTTGGCTACGCTGTGGAGTTTCCTGCCCTGGTCCCTGGTTCACCCGACCAAAGCCCTGTCATAGCTGTTTCCTAGAGAAACCTTTCCAGGTTATGGGTGGGTCAAGTTGAGAATTCCTAACCTACCAGACGTGATTGTGATGACCTCTTTCTAACCATTATCCTCCCCCGCCCTCCTGCCCCAAAGTTATTAGCTTTGAAGGAAAAAAAGGAAGAAAAACCTGACTGAATGAAAATATATATCTCTCATAGGAGCAATCAGTGAGGGCTCTGGTAGAATTTTTTGGGCCCTTGAAAGCTAGTGTGAGAAGACAGCAGTGTTAAAACTTTTCCTATTAGCCCCAAATGCTAAATAACAACAACAACAACAATAACAACACCAATAACTCCTCCTCCTCCCACCAAAGGGTTTCACTGAACACCATCTGAAAACTTCCAACTTAAGAAAATGAGGTCCAGAGAATTTGAAAGCCATCCTCCAGGCATGCAGGTTAACTGGGACCACAGCCTTTCACCCACAGAAGCAGTTACTCATTGCCCGGGAGCCACTGCACCATGAAAGGTAGATGGGAGGCGCTGGTCTCTGCCCTGGTAATTTTCAACGTAAGAAAGAAGACACTGTCAGAGTCAGCACATGCACAAAAAGTTTTTTCAAGCTCTCCGAATACGGGCAGCCGGGCTAAACTGTTTGCGGCATTTATATTAATATGCCATAGACTGTGCCTCTAGGAATTTGTATGACTTCTTCTCTGCCCCAACATGAGGTAGAGGCTGTCGAGACTAAGAAAGAAAACAAGGCAGCGAATGTGTATTCTTAGGAACCATGGACGGATCCATTCTGACCAGGACTTAACTGAGGCATGCCATCACATCGTTTGGCAAGGATTTCGTTTCTTTGTTTTTCCCCCAGGAAGAACAGGGAGAGAGGGTAGGCGGACTCGATTTCACATAATATCGCGGTTATATTTATGCATTATTTCAACACTTTGCACACTTCACCCACATACTACAAATTAAATAAGTTCCGCAATAACTCCGTGAGAGCAGAGGAGCAGCATTTTCCTCACTCTGCAAACAAGGAAAGGAAGGAGAGGGAGGCCATGTGGTTGCCCAAGGCCACTCCATCAGCTGGTGACAGAGGAGAGGACCAGTCAGTGACTAAAGGAGGAACACCCCGTTTTCTTTTTCACCAGACTCTAGACTGGATTCAGTCTCTGCCTTTCTGTGAGCATATGGTAGACCCAAACAAAGAGGCTCTCCTAATTTAGAAGAACAGAACAGAGAAGGCATTCCGATGGCGCAGGGATCACACAAAAGAAACGAAAAACATAGAAGGGTGATTAACAGGACAGACATCACAGTGTTCCCTCTGACCTGTGTGTTCTTCTTCTTCTTTTTAAATCTTTATTGTTGAAAGATTATATCTTTGGGGAGATAATATGTCCCCCTTCCTCCCCCATCGAACCCCTCCAGGCCATGCCCGCCCCCTGCCCCAGGCCCTCACCACCCCACTGTCTTGTGTCCATGGGTTATGCATATATGCATACAAGGTCTTTGGTTGATTACCTCTCATCCACCCACCCTCCCCCGCCTTCCCTCCGAGATTCGGCACTCTGTTCCATGCTTCCATGTCTCTGGATCCACTCCTTTCATCAGTTTATTTTGTTAATTAGTTTCCATATGTGAGTGAGATCATGTGCTATTTGTCATTCTCTGACTGAGTTATTTCACTTAGCATGATACTCTCCAGGTCCCTCTATGCTGTCTCAATGTGACCTGTGTGTTCTTCAGAATTATTTACAGATCATTCATATCCAAAAGTGGATTTGCATTTGGCAGATAAGTTCTGGCACCATAGATTTACATATCCTCTGGAACCTATCTGCTAGTTGAAACTACCTTTTCCAATGAAGAGTTTTAGGTCAGTTTAATCCGCCCCTGAAGTATGACTGAAAAAGCTTTTTAAATGAGGAGTGGACCTCGGAAGGAAAGATCTGCAGCCGCCGCCAAAGCAAGCCCCAGGAGCCAGAGGACTGATCTGGCAGCTGTCAGAACAGATCAGCTCATGGAGTGAGAAGTGGGGTGCAGGGAGGGAGCTCGGTCTGCAAGGACAAAGCTGGGCATGTAGCTCCAATTTTTCAAGCTGCTTCTCTTCCTGGAGGAGCCACCCAGGAGACCCCCACATGCCTTGCCACCTCAGCTGATGGAGGTAGAATGCTACCTCTGGCGCAGAAGTCATTTCTAATTTTAGTGGCATTGCTGGGGCCTGAAACATTCAGACTCATGTGTCTTGAAATAACCTAGGCTTTTCAGTTGCTTGACTGAGCGCTCCTGGAATTCCTTTAACATGCAGAAGGATGAGTAACCCTGGGTTCATTTCTGCAAGGAGGGCTGGGGAAAGGCCCAGAGACAAGCTGCCGACTGCAAAATTTGGAAAGCACATCTAATGAACAAGCGATTTCTTTTCAGATCAAAACCTGTTGAGGATTAAGATGTCTTTCCAGCGACCCAGGGGTGGTTCATATGCCTGTTTCAACTATACCGGTAGCTTCAGGAAATGGCAAGATGGGACAGCTTGTAAGTAAGCTACCATCATCCACAAAGGATGTTCATGGCTCAGGCAGAACCAGACTTGGTTAGAAATGCTTTTCAAATCATGAATCATTTCCCACTCCAAGAGAGTTTGTGACCACCTCAGAAGGTGATCCTGGGAACTTCTGAATCTCAGAATAAACATGAAGATCATAAGACAAATTCAAGTGTTTGGGGAACATGAATTCTTTCTTTTTCTTTCTAAGTCGCCCACATTAGAACCCCTGGCAACATTCCCCAGGAACACATCTGCCTGGTGTGCAGGGAACTGGAAAGCTGTCCTTGGGGTGGCAGCTGACAAGTCCGTTGACCTTGGCCTAATTTGGGATTGGTAATGCTCACAGTCAAAGTCATGATTACTGTGATCCAACAGAAGTGAGCCTGCCTGGACATGGGCACCGAAGGGTTATAATTTTAAGAATGTATTTCTTGGGAGTGGAGCCAAAATGCTGATGGAATGAAAATGACCCAGATTTGAATACCTTAGCAATGAGTTTTACCAGGGCTCCCACCACTTTCAACACACCCTCTGGGCTTTGCAGTGGGCCTGGGGAGGCATAACCCATGTTGGCTCAGGGGTACAGAAGCAAGACTTTGGTGGCTCATTAGCTTCTACAAGGGACTGTGGGAAGACATGTGAGTAATGGTGTTTCTGTTCACCGTTGTCTCACTAGGCAATCTTCTGGAAACAAATGTACTGCCCTCATGCCCTGCCTAAAATGGCTTTCCATTGTTCCAAAATAAAAGCCAAACTCCTCAATACTGGTTATATATCTTCATACAATCCAACCTTTACCTACCTCTCCATACCCTTGCTTTCCTTGTTCCCTTTAATCCAGCCACAAGGGCTTTATTTCAATTCCACCAAAGATCAAACTTTCTGTCTCAAGCACTCCCTCACCCCTCTTTACTTTTAATTTATATTTCTCTTAGTGCTCAGCTCACATGTTATTCTCTCTGGAAAGGCCTCCAGAATCAGCCTCTCCCCAACCCCACTAGGTCAGATAAAACCTCTTACAATGTTCTTGCAGAGTCTCCCATTCTTTTCTTTTGGGGCCTTTGTTGCAGTTGATAATTACACACTTACTTGTTTACTGATTGCATTAATTCCAGTCTCTCCCACTAGATTATAGGCAATGCCTATTTACCATCGCACCTCCAGTGCCCACC
This sequence comes from Myotis brandtii, assembly GCF_000412655.1. Taxonomy (NCBI): domain Eukaryota; kingdom Metazoa; phylum Chordata; class Mammalia; order Chiroptera; family Vespertilionidae; genus Myotis; species Myotis brandtii. The sequence continues at coordinate 2,936,470 of NW_005366214.1, forward strand.
ACCGTGCCTTGCACGTAGCAGACACTCAATGTGGCGATCTCATCAGGATGGGGGAGAAGTGGACGATAGCAACCTTCCTGTAGAAATCCTGAACACTGCTCTGACCCACACCTGCAGGTCTTAGTGATCAACGGCCATCGACAGTCCAGCTAGCCAAACAACTGCTTTGGGAGGAGTGTTAACAACTGTGAATAAAACAAATCCATTCTTTCCATTAGTTTTGGCTGTTTGGGATGCTGGGGAAATTTGAGAAGATTCTGCCCTGTTCATTTTACTTAAGCATAGAGCCAGCTTGTCACATCCCACCACCTGCCCAGTCTCTGGGGGAGTGCACAGGGCAAAGTGAGGGGATCTGTGTGTGGGGACTGTGGCGTGATGGTGAGATCCAACAGAAGTAGATACTTAAAAATATGCTGATAGTGGGGGTTATGTCTCTTCATTGCACTGGCGGCAAAAACCTTTGTTTTGGAAACAAAGCACTCAGACAGAGCCAAGCACGTCCCTGAGTCAACAGTCCTAATCCTTCCTCAGTCTGCCTAAGAGGCCCTGGGTCTCAGACGGATGAGCCAAGGACCGCCACTTAGAGATTACTGTCTCAGGAAACCCAGCTGACATGGGTCAAACACAGACTGTGTGTAATAGGAACCGTATCCGTGTAAAAAGATAAGAGCAAAAACAATTAGAGTAATTCCAAGGTTGCACAAAAACACGCCTGTGATGGGACAGGAGATTCTGCTCTTGGCCAGTGACTTTCTCCTGCGTTAACTCGTTAAGCGCCCAGTCAGTCACCGGTGACTGACACTGTACTTTCCGTCCATAAGACAAAACAGGCTGGGCCCTTAACGTGTTAAGGATGAGATCTCATGACCTGAGATCATGCAGGAAATACATTGGAGTTTCAAAGAGACATTTGGATAGGCTAGGATTGCTGAGGAATGAATAGCTTGGGCCCACAGTAATGAGGCTGCCTGGACCTAAGACTCTGTGTTCAGAGTTGTTGTGATTCTGGATTCCTCTAATTAGCCATTTTGGGGAAAAGAAATCCCTTTGTAGCACCTACAATGAACTGCTCAACATTTACGAGATGGGTGAAGTTTTTCTTTTCCATTGGAGCTTGGGATGTTGAGCAGTCCCAGCGCCTCTTGGCCGTCTCACTAACCCAACATTGCAAGTCCCACCAGCTGCATCAGGGCCCAAAAGAAAAACCTTGTAACTTGGACTTACAGCTATTTCTCCTGGTCTGAATCATTCTTCCTGGAAACACTGAATTTTAGGCAGCTGTGTCCACTTAGCTACTGTTCATCGAGGTAGAGGCAAGGATAAAAGGCACAGGGCATACCACAGCAGCAATTACCTTCCACAAGGAGTCAGAGATTGGAGGGGAAGCTAAAGCTCAAGCATCTTTAGCTATAATAGCATCTCTTTTAAGGCAAGCCATTTCCTCAGGGGGAGTTTGCAGCTCTGAGCAAAGGCACGACAATAAAAGATCAAGGATGTCTTTTTAAGGCTGTGAACCGAGCAGCTGCCACCTTGAAGTTGGTCTGCTTTTGACCCCTTTAAAAGCCAGGACAGCAGCAAAGAGCCCACATTTCATTTTCTATAAGCTGGCCAAGCATCTCTTTTCTTAATCCAGAAAAAAAA
>NW_005366214.1:2940314-2947354 GCF_000412655.1 Myotis brandtii
GCCCCCGCCCCTGGGCAGCTCCCACCTGCAGCCCCCTTGTAAAGCCTGTGCAGTCATGAAGGCTTTTTTGTTTTAAATATTTTTTTTATTGATTTCAGAGAGGAAGAGAAACACTGATGGGCTGCCTCCTGCACACTCCCTACTGGGGATCAAGCCCACAAACTGGGCAAGTGCCCTGACCTGAATCGAACCCGGGACCCTTTAGTCTGGAGGCCTATGCTCTATCCACTGAGCCAAACCAGCTAGGGTGCCACCACGTTTTACAAAGTGTAAGGGCAGCTTGGCAGCCTACCTTGGTCAAGCATGATCACAGATGATCTCCTATGGCCTTTGACCCCAGAGTCAGATAGGGCAGAAAACAGAAAAGTCTGCCTTCTCCCTGTTCTTTTTTAGGAGTCTCCCACCTTCACTCCTTCACTTGCTTTTCTTCTTCTCAACACCCCACCCACCCCCCGCATCCCAGTTCCTCTCTAGATCCAAATCTGTGAATTTGTTTCTGTCTGCAGAATACAGCTTTACAGGAACACAAGCAAACACCAACCCTGAGTGTCTGCTGTAGGTTTCCCGTTCCAACTTCTGATCATCACACACCTGTTGGCTAGGCTTTGGACACAGCAGACTGACCCACCCTCAGCGAGCTGGTGGCCTCCTGGGGGAAGAGAAGGTGATGTTCTAAAGCTGTGATTTGACGGTTGCATAGGAGTTTGCGGGCAGAGAGAGCACTCAGTAAGACCTGCAGGAAGGCAGGGTGGCCGTGCATGTAAAGAGATGGGAGCAAGTAGCATGTGATGAACTAAGGAGAAGCCAAGAAGGGGCCTGTGAGCCTGAGAATGGAGTGCAGACTTTATCCTGACAATGCAGGCTTTTTTTTTTTTTTGCCTTTCTCTTTTTTCTCCAAACAGGGAAGTGACCAATTACATTTGCTTTCTTAGGTGGGACCAGAAGCAGAACTCCTTAAGCCCCAACACAGGGGCAGCAGCATTTTCAAGGGAAGGCATCATGTTCTTCCACTTGGCGCTCAAATTGCCCAGTTTCCTTTGGCTCATCCTGACCCCCAGCCTTCTGCTTTATTCTTATCCCCAGCCCCACTGTCACTGGTTTGACCTTCCATATTCCTCCAGCCCTTGCTAGCCTTTAGGTAAGGTGCTAGGCTGACTGTACTTCCAATCCACCATCCTGTTTTCAGTCATTTACTTACCCATTGACTCAATAAATATTTATTAAAGGGCTGCTATGTGTCAGGTGTTGTGCTAATAATTGGGGGATATGGAAGGGGAGATTCATGCTTCCTGATCTCAGAGTTTGGAATTCACCCAGTGGTTCCCCAACTTGCCCATGTATCAGAATCATCTGTACAGTTTTAAAAAACACAGCTAACTAAACATCACTTGGATTGACTAAATTGGAAATCTTTGGGGTATGAATTCCAGGGAGCCATATTATTAAAACTCCCCTCCAGGTAATTCTGCTGAGCAGTTAGAACCACTGATCCTTAGAGGAAGGCTAACCTGGAATTCCTCTGGTGGCTGCTCTTCTGTGTGGCCAGTGGGAAGAACGAACCCAGAGTCTGGCTCCTGACCATCAGACAGTCAGAAATCACCAGCAAGGAAGACAGGGACAAGCTTAGTCCCACGGAGCTGTATGCCTGGGCCCTACTCACGTGCCTTCAAAGAAGCAGGAGGGGGCAGCAGGATGAATGAGTGGAGTAGAGCACATTGGGACAGTGGGATGGGCTCTGCCTGCCTAGACTGGACAGTGTCGCTTTGTAGACCTAAATTATATAAACTGTCCAGTTAGAAAGCAGGAGACCAGCTCTCTGGCTTGTTGACACAAACCCTCCTACAGCGCCTTAGTTGTCATGGTCAAGAGCTAGGGATGATTACACCAGCCAGTTTCAGATGGTGACTGTAATAAATAACTAATAAAAAAATAATCATCAAGCACGTTATACACAAACCCATACATCTCCACCAATTAACTGAGTACTGGGGCAAACCGAGGCAAATAGGGTAGGTGAGCTCACTGTCCCGGGAGAGAGCTCCTCATGTGCTTCTGGCCACCCTTTGAGGAACTCCAGGAAAGGGTGATATTGTCTAATCATGCCTGGAATTTCATGTGGGTTTGAGAGGATTAAATTTCCAGTCCCGGTTAATTTTCTGTCTCTTGGAGAGGACTGTTCTGAGAAATCTAGTTAAGTATTTGTTGAGAGCCATCAATGGGCCAGATACCCTGATGCCTCAAACACGAATACATATACAATCCACTTGGGCAGACAGGGTACAATTGTTTGTATGTACTGGTAGACCACTCTAGAAGAACTGGTTTTGTGGTTGTTTTGGGTTCTGCATCCTGACCATGTATCCACACAGCATGTATTTGAGTGCAATGTACTCTGTATGATCTGCAGACTTGCAAGGCATAGTCTTTGCCCTCAGGAAGCTTACAATCTAATAGGAAAGACAGGACATATCAGCATAAATGTAATAGAAATAGTACAGGCTGGGACACGTGAGTGATACAGTGTCACAGAAAGAGTCCATTTTCTTCCACGCCCTGGACATCTTTCAGGAAGACAGTTCTGGCTATTCTGGGATGCCTCTTATTGGAATTAGTGGTCAGGAGGCTACAGGCTCTGGCATCAACATTATCAGCTGCTGTGGGCTAGCCCAGGTGCTGGCTCTTGCTTCCCTCTCCATGCCCGTGCACCACCTCCATTTCAGTTATGCACCCATCTCTGCTACCAGGAGCTGAGTCATTGCAGGCGGGAGGGTGAGAAAAAGAGAGAAAAGTAAAATCATTTCATACCCGATCATCTCTAGAAAAGGGGTAAGGACAATGCCACTTAACAGTAATAGAGTCTTATATTGCCAGTAATGTGAACGCTTCATGAGAGTTCGCACTTAGTTCTCAGTTATTTCCTAGTGATACCTGTGATTTAAAATGACAGGAACCAAAAGCTCCGAGCCTAGAAAAAATGGTGACAAGAGAATTCCACCTGGGAAAAGTCACTGGGTCCCTGCGCAGAGGCAGGGGTCCTGGTCTTTGCCTGAAAGCCGGGGAGTTGGCTCCGAAGAGGCAGGTGGTTAGAAGAGGCCACTTAGTGTCTCCCTGGGAGGAGGTGAGCAGTCTGGCTCTTGGTGAAAAATTAGTGTGATTTTCCAGGCCTGACCTTAGGCAGTTACAAAGGCTTTTCCCGGCAGGCCCGGGGGCAGAAGCTGCCTTCCGCACAGCAGACTTGGTGCACAGCCTGTGAGCCATCTCCAGGCGGATGTGCAGACTCAGCCCCTAGGCTGGTCCCCAGCTCTTTGCATATTTACATTCCTAGTCAAGAAGTGCTTTCACTCCTAAATCTCTGAGGTCCTGTTAAGGTCTCTGCTGGGCCTCTTTATGGGGGGAGGGAAGGAGGAAGAGGAGTAATCCTTGAGGACACTTTCCCTCTTCTGACTCAGTCCCCAGTACTACTTTTCCACTAGAACTTCTCCCTCCTTCCCCACCTCAGGATCCATAAAACTACCTTTTTCCCCCCGTGTGAGCTCCTTCAATGGTGAGATGACCTCCCCTCCCACCGCCATGTCTATGCTGATTCACCAGACCCTGGGCCAAAACCTCCACTTAGGTTAGATTTCCCCCGGTTCTCTGGGAGTGGGGTGGTGGGGGACTGGAACAGGGGGCTGGGCACCGTCACTGTGAGTGATTAGAGGCCTGTTGCCTTAGCATAGCTCATTTTCTCTCTCCCAGCTGAGCTCCTGACAGGAGGGACTCCTGCTGCAAGCTGCCTGCTGGGAGCACACACTGACAGCCATGCCCATTTCTGCTGGAGGCTATGGCTTCTCCTACACGTTTCCATTCCATTTCTAGATTTGGTTTCTCTGTCTCTCTCATACATATGCAAACAGTAACTGGCCGAGAAGAAGAGGAAACCCAGGTTGCCATGAGGGCTGGCCAGGGAGTCAGCAGGAAAAAGGCAGGTCAGATCCAGACTTCCATCCAGACTGTGAGAACTACCCCAACCTCAGAGACCCACTTCTACACTACAGAGGAGCCAGAGGCCGAGAGTTTGGCCAGGGTCACCCAACTAGAAAGCAGGTCTGGATTATTTCCAGGCGGCCTCCTTGGTCTTCCTACTTCCTGCTACAGGTCTGGTGCAGGGCTGTGCCCCTAGGTGCCTGGGACTACTACACTATGCCCTCTGGAGTCAGGATCTCGGGAGCCTGCAGCCTAATGGGGGAAGAGCAGATGAGAGCAATGTTCTCAAACTCCTGTTCTTATAGTCACCTGGAGGGCCAGTTAAAACACCGATTGCCAGCGTGACTCCCAGACCTCCTGATTCCGTAGGTCTGGGATGGGGGCTGAGAGTTTGCATTTCTAACAAGTTTCCAGGTGGGGCTGATTCAAACCACAGGACTAGACCACAAACAACCAAAAAGCAACAGAGAAAGGATGGAAACCGAGTAAAGGAAGGTGTAAGGGTGACATTATTCATTAGGGCAAGAAATGGCCTCCAGGGCTGGTCCTGGGGAGGTTTTCCTCTTCCTCACCAACCCTGACCCGAGGCTTACTAGAAATTTTTATCGTTTCCTTTTCCTTTTTTTTTTAAAATTATATATTTTTATTGATTTCAGAGAGGAGTATTATTTTATATTAGTTTCAGGTATACACAGTAGTGGTTAGACAATCATATACTGTACCCAGTGTTCCCCAGATATTTCCAGTACCCACCTGGCACCATACATAGTTATTGAAATATTTATTGACTATATTCCCTATGCTTACTTTACATCCCTGTAACTATTTTGTACTTCTATATTTTATTTTTATCTTTTAAAAAATATGTTCTTACTGATTTCAAAGAGAGGAAAGGAGAAGGAGAGAGAGAGAGAGAAACATCAATGATAAAAGAGAATTACCTTTTGCATACCTCCTGCATGTCCTTTCAATCGCACTGTACATGCACGCCCATACGTGGTATTTTGTGGAAGAGCCACACTCAAGGGGCCAAAGAGCCGCATGTGGCTCGCAAGCCGCAGTTTGCCGACCACGGAGCCAAACCAGGTAGGCCATGCTTTTCTTTAAATCCCCACAGGTGAGGCCAAAACCCCTGCTTAGATTAGATTTTTTAGATTCTAAAAAAGCTCAGAGCTGGCTCCACTTGCAACACCTCTCATCTCCATTTCCCTGTCCGGGGGGGCTGCCACCTGCTGCACAGCCCGCTTTGTCCCTTTAAGCCCGAGGGCTCTCGTCCCAAAGGCCATGAGGATAGAATATTGGAGGGTGGCTGTGGCCAGCTCACCCTGGTTCCCCTGTGCACTCACACAAGCCCTGGAAGACCCAGGCTGCTGAGACTCAGAGCAAGGAAAGTTGGTGGGCACAGTCAATAGGGTGGGGGAGGGATTAAAGGCTCCACAGCTCACATGGACTCAGCTCATCTTTTAAGTTGAGTCATCAGTGAACTTGGACTTGCTTTCCTGTTCATCAGGTCTGGATGTGTGTCACTGAGGTCTAACCTGGTGTTTGAGTGTCATGTTATAAAGGGGAGCCAGATACACACAGAAAAAAACAATTTAGCCCTCAAGTGGGTGTGCACACCCAGCAGGGACCCTCCTCTCCAAATCTGTTCACTGTTTCACTAGCTCCATTTGGGGCACAGATGTTAGTCCAAAGCTGTTTCAGCGACAGCAGTAACCTCAGGAGGAGGCCAGTGCAAAGGCAGAGAGCAGGATTCCCCCCAACCTCCACATCCGCACCTGGCGCAGAGGCTCCGAGGGCCCAGGGCGGGGCAGCTGGGACTGTTGCTTTGCACAAGCCCCTCCAGCTCCCTAGCCACCCATGGAGGGCCAGCCCCCGAGTTTCTGCAAGCTTCTCAGACCGTGGCTGGCTCTGCAGGAAAGAGACTGACATGGCATTGAGACGAATGCAAAGCATGCTACCCAGAATATAGAGACTTTTTACCTCGTTCTGCTGTTGCGCACTTTCGAAAAGAGAATTAGAAACTGTGAGTGGATTTTCTGTATCGAAAGCCTGAAACTATTTCCAGTTCCAGGGGTGGGGAGCTGCCACGGAGCCCTGGTGTTAGCCCCTTTCAGAAGAGCCAGTGTGTGGGTGGTGGGGCTTTCTCCCCCGGGGAGGAGGTGGGTGAGGCCTTGGACATGCTTCCTGAAGCCACGGGGAGGAGGAGGCTGCTGATTCACCAACAGCTGCTCCCGGAATTGCATGGTCGGGCTCGGCAATGGACGGTATTTTTCCAAGGTGCTGCTGAGCTGTTACAACATTCCTGCTCTATCCCCATCAGACCTTCCTGTAAGTCACACCAGAAAGTTACCAAACCATGCCTTCCTGAGCAGTCAAGCACATGAGACTCTAGACACAATGTTTCCAATATGTTTTAGTATCCCCCTGGGGACCTGGGGTCCAGTCACTCCATGACCTCTGAACTTCCTCAGCCGTTGTCTGGCTGGCCTTGGAGTCCTGTGGAAGCAAGTATGTGGCTCCAAGTCATCCGGGAAGCACAGGTTTGGCCTGATTCCCCCAGCAGGGCGGTCAGCTGAGAGAGGAGCGGAGCCTTGAGCTTGCTTTGACCTGCATTTCACAAAGACCCTTTCTCTAGTGCTGCCCAGCTCTCTCGCTGGTCTGCACAGAAAGCTGCCGTGTCCGGTCCAGAATCACTCTTGGCTTTTTCTCAGAAAGAAGGCACCGGCTTGGAAGTCCCCCTGCTTGACCTTGGTGTCTGCTTCTCCTTCTCTCCCTCACGCATAAAGGGGACAGGAAGGAGAGCCAAGTCTCTCTGCTGCTTTTGAGGTGCAGTGGCTTTCATTTGGGGTGGAAGCTGTGTCAGGGGCAGCTGGGGATGTGCAGAGACGGGGCCAGAAGACATTCTGGGCTTCTCACGTTCTGCCTCTGAGACGGACTGTGGTGGGAAACATACAAAAAGAAAACGCCTTGGTTCCACTTATCCGTTCCCCAGCAACTGGGAAGGGAGTGAGAGAGCAGGTGTCTGGGGAATAAAACAGATGGAACTGAGAACTAGGGCCTTCCTCGTAGGG
>NW_005366214.1:2947441-3006845 GCF_000412655.1 Myotis brandtii
CATCATAAGCCATTGGTCAAGGAGGGAGAGAGCTGTTTGCCAGGAAAGGTCAGCTTAGCTACCTTATATGGGGGTACATATATCTTTTCAAGACAGTGATTTTATCTTCTTTGGATAAACACCCACAAGTAAAATTTCTGGATTAGGTGGTAATTCTATTTTTAATTTTTTGAGGAACCTCTATACTGTTTTCCATGGCAGTTGTAACAATTTATATTCCCACCAATAATGAACAAGGATTTTCTTTTCTCCACATTTTTGCCTAGATGTGTTATCTTGTCTTTTTTGATAATAGCTATTCAGATACCTTATTGTGGTTTTGATTTATATTTCCCTAGTAATATGTAATGTTGAATACCATTTTATATACTTTTTGGCCATCTCAGTATCTTCTTTGGAAAAAATGTCTATTTAGAACAGTGATGGTGAACCTATGACACGCGAACTCATTTTTTTGGTTGACTAAAGGGGACAGGAAGGAGAGCCACGTCTCTCTGCTGCATTTGAGGTGCAGTGGCTTTCATTTGGGGTGGAAGCCGTGATGAGGGGCAGCTGGGGATATGCAGAGAGGGGCCAAAAGACGTTCTGGGCTTCTCACGTTCTGCCTCTGAGATGGACTGTGGTGGGAAACATACAAAAAGAAAACGCCTTTGATTTAGAACCTCTGCCCTTTTTAAATTCAGATTTTAAAAAATTGAGTTGTATGAATTCTTTAGATATTTTGGATACTAACCCCATATCAGATACATGATTTGCAAATATTTTCTCCCTTTCAGTAGGTTGCTTTTTCTTTTTTGTACAGAACCTGTAAATGTGATATAGTCTCACTTGTTTATTTTCACTTTTGTTGCCTTTGCTTTTGAAGTCAGATCCAAAAACTCCTTGCCAATAATGATTTCAAGTAGTTTAATGCCTGTGTTTTCTTCTAGTAATTTTATGGTTTTAAGTCTTGCGTTCAAATCTTTAAACCATCTTGAGTTGATTTTTGTGTATGGTGTAAAATAGCAGTCCAGTTTCACTCTTTTGCATGCTCAGTTTTCCCAACACCATTTATTGAAGAGACTGTCCTTTCATTGATCTCTCCCTGGCCTGAGCTTCTACTGCCTCCGCAGCAGCGCTACTGAGATGAGCCGTGGCGGCAGCAGCAGGCACACTGGGAGAGTGGGAGTGGCACCCGGCCCCGACTCAGGCTCCTCCCCGGCTACCTGCCACTTTGCATACTGCTACATCCCTCAGGGGATCTTGGACTGCTGGTTTTGGCCTGATCCTCACAGGGCCAAAGCCGGCAGTCCGACATCCCCTGCTTATTTTCTTTGTCATAACTTAATTGACCATATATGTGTGGGATTATTTCTGGGCTCTCTATTCTGTTCTATTGAGCTGTGAGTCTGCTTTGAATACTATACCACACTGTTGTATTTTGATTACCAATACCTTACTGTTTTGATTACTGTAGCTTTGTAATATATTTTGAAAAATTTGTGCACTGGGCTTTTAGTATCTTATAGTTATGTCTATTTTAAATTGATAGCAACTTAAGTTTGAACACATTCTAAAGCACTACATTTTTACTCTTCCAACCCCCTCCCCATTTATGTTTTTCAGGTCACAATTTATATCGTTCTATCTTGTGAGCCCCTTAACAAATTATTGTGGTTACAGTTACTTTCACTACTTCTGTATTTTAAATTTCATACTAGATTGTTAAATGTTTAACCCACCATCATTACAATATTAGAGTATTAGGAGAATGATGCCTCCAGCTTTGTTCTTTTTCAAGATTGCTTTGGCTGTTCAGATCTTTTGGATTTTAGGATTGATTTATATTTGTGAAAAAATGTCATTAGAATTTTGATAGGAATTGCATTGAATCTGTAATTTACTTTGGGTAGTTTGGACATTTTGATAATACTAATTATTCCAACCCATGAGCATGGAATATCTTTCCATTTATTTGTGTCGTCTTTAATTTTTTTCACCAATGTCTTATAGCTTTCAGTGTACAGGTCTTTTACCTCCTCCTTTTGAAAAAAATGCTAATTTTTTTAAAAAAAATATTGATTGATTTTAGAGAGAAAGAGGAAAGAAGGGAAGGAGAGAGAGAGAGCATGAAAGAGAAAGATAAAGAAAGAAAGAACAAAAGAAAAAAGAAAGAAAGAAAGAAAGAAAGAAAGAAAGAAAGAAAGATCAATTTGTTGTTCTACTTATTTATGTATTCATTGGTTGATTCTTGTATGTGCCCTGACCAGGGATCAAATCTGTAACGTTGGTGTATCAGGATGATGCTTTAACCAACTGAGATAAGTGGTCTTTTACCTTCTTGGTTAAATTTAATCCTAGGCATTTTATTCTTTTTGGTGCATTTGTAAATGGGATTGTTTTCTTAATATCTCTACCAGATCGTTTGTGTATATAAATGCAACAAAATTTTTAATATTGATTTTGTATCCTGCAACTTTATAGAATTCATTGATTAGTTCTAAAAGTTTTTTTGTGGAGTTTTTAGGGTTTTCTATATATGATAGTATATCATCTGCAATAGGAACATTTTCACTTTTTTTTTTTTTTTTTTGCTTGGATGCCTTTTATTACTTTCTCTTGCCTAATTAATCTGGCTGGGTCTTCCAATGCTATGTTGAATAAAAGTTGCAAGAGTGGGCATCCTTGCCTGGTTCCTGATCTTAGAGGAAAAGCTTTTACTTTTTCACTGTTGAGTATAATATCAACTGTGACCTTCTCATATATGACCTTTATTATGTTGAGGTATGTTGTCTCAATGCCCACGTTATTGAGTTTTTATGATGAATGGATGTTGAATTTTGTCAAATGCTTTTCTGCATCTACTGACATTATCATATTACCTTTATCTGTTGTTAATATGGTGTATCATGTTGGCTAATTCTTATTTCTTAATGTAGACATTTATCCCTTAGACTATCCCTGTTAAAATTGCTTTTGCTGCATCACATAAGTTTTGGTGTGTTGTATTTCCATTTTTACTTGCCTCAAGGTATTTTTTTTTATTTCTCCTTTGATCCATTGGTTGTTCAGGAGCATGTTGTTTAATCTCACATATTGTGAATTTTCCAGTTTTCTGGTAATTGATTTTAGTGTTGTATAATTGTGGTTAAAATATTAACCACTTTTTCCCAGTCTTCTTAAATTCATTATGACTTCTTTTGTGGCTTAACATATGCTCTATCCTGGAGGATGTTGTATGTGTGCTTGAGAAAATGTTTATTCTGTTGTTTTTTGATAAAATTTTTTTTTTTGTATATGTCGGTTAAGTTCATCTGGACTAGTGTGTCATTTAAGGCCAATGTTTTCTTATTGGTTTCTGTCTGGATGAGCTACCCATTGATAAAAGTGGGGTGTAGAAGTCTCCTAATATTATTGAAGTGCTGTCTATTTCTCCATTAGGTCTGTTAAAATTATCTTTATATATTTAGGTGCACCTATGTTGGGTGCATAAGTTTTTATAAATGATACTCTTATTGGATTGGCCCCTTTACCATTATATACCTTTTTAAAAAAATCTCTTATTAGAGTCTTTGTCTTAAAGTTTATTTTGTCTGATATAAGTGTAACTACCCCAGCTTTCTTTTGGTTTCTATTTGCATAAATATATTTTTCCAATCCCTTCACTTTCAGTCTCTGTGTGTCCTTTTGACTGAAGTGAATCTATTGTAGGCAATATAGTTGGGTCTTGTTTGTTTGGTTTTAATCCATCCAGCTACTACTCACATAATTTAGTCCATTTACATTTAAAGTAGTTACTGATAGGCATGGATTTATTATCATTTAATAGTTTCTTGGCTGTTTTGTAATTTCTTTGTTCTTCCCTTGCTCTCTTCCTTTGTGATTTGATGATTTTCTGTACTGGTGTGATTAGATACCTTTGTTGTTTGAGTATTTACTATAGGTTTTTGCTTTGTGCTAACCATGTGACTTACATAAAATCTATATACATAAAAGCCTAAGCGACCGGTCAACCGAATGACAGTCGACCAGTTGCTATGATGTACATTGACCACCAGGGGGCAGAACTCAATGCAGGAGCTGCTCCCTGGTGGTCAGTGCGCTCTCACAGTGGGAGCGCTGCTCAGCCAGAATCTGGGCTCATGGCTGGCGCTGGTGAGTGCAGCTGCGGTGGCCTGAGCTGCTGCTGCCTCTGCAGCAGCGCTACTGAAACGAGCAGTAACGGCAGCAGCAGGCACAGTGGGGCTGGGATGAGTGGGAGCGGCACCCGGCCCCAACTCAGGCTCCTCCCCGGCCACTTGCCACTTTGAATACTGCTACATCCCTCAGGGGATCTTGGACTGCCGGTTTTGGCCCGATCCTCACAGGGCCAAAGCCGGCAGTCCGACATCCCCTGAGGGGTCCTGGATTGTGAGAGGGTGCACAGGCTGAGGGACCCCCACTGGTGCAAGAATTTGTGCACTGGGCCTCTAGTATCTTATAGTTATGTCTATTTTAAATTGATAACAACTTAAGTTTGAACACATTCTAAAGCACTACATTTTTACTCTTCCAACCCCCTCCCCATTTATGTTTTTCAGGTCACAATTTATATCGTTCTATCTTGTGAACCCCTTAACAAATTATTGTGGTTACAGTTACTTTTACTACTTCTGTATTTTAAATTTCATACTAGATTGGTAAATGTTTAACCCACCATCATTACAATATTAGAGTATTCCAAATTTAACTATATATTTATCTTTACTAGTGAGATTTATATTTTCATATGTTTTTCTGTTACTAATTAGCAACTTTTCTGCTTAAAGAAGTCCCTTTAACATTTCGCGTAAGGAAGTATAGTAGTGGTGCTGAAATCCATCCTTCAGCTTTTGGTCTTCTGAAAGACTTTTTCTCTCCTTTAATTCTGAAGGACAACTTTGCTATGTGGAGTATCTTGGTTGGCAGTTTTATATTCAAAGTATTGAAAGAAAAAGATTGTGCCTCTCCCTTTTAGGGAGCAGAATTTCTGCTAAAAACTTGCTGATGGTTTTATGGGGGTTTCCTTGTACATAACAAGTTGTTTTTATCTTCCTGCTTTTAAAATTCTCTTGTTCTATTTAACTTTTGACAATTTAATTATAATGTAGGTTGATGTGAGTGTCTTTGGGTTCACCTTATTTGAAACTCTCTGGGTTTACTGGATACAGATATCTGTTTACTTCCCCAGGCTAGGGAAGTTTTTAGCCATTCTTTATTCAAATAAGATTTTTGACCCTTTCTCTCTCTCTCTCTCTCTCTCTCTCTTTTAATATTCATTTTCTATAATATGGATGAATATTACTTTACTTGATGTTACCTCATAAATCCCTTAAAGTATCTTCACTCTTTCAAATTCATTTTTCTTTTTGTTCCACTGATTGGATGTATTATACTTCCCTGTCTTTGAGTTCACTAATCCTTTATGCCCTTCATGTAGTCTGCTGTTAAATCCTTTTATTGAATTTTTTTCAGTTCAGTTATTGTATTCTTTACCTTGTATTTTTCTTTGGTACTTTCTATATTTTCTCTTTTTATTGACATTTCTCACTTTCTCATGTATTGTTCTCCTGGGAGGTTTTAGGTATAACCATGTTATTGGCTTTAGGTAAAGCCATGTTATGCTAAGCTGGCCAATGGGGTATGAAGATATGAGGCTGGGAAGCTTCTGAGAAGGTTATGCACATTTAATTAAAAGTCATGATGTAGGGGTGTTCTTTTCCTGTCTCTGGAGATGGTTGTCTGCATGTGACTCAAGGTGAAGGAGCTTTGTTTAGTTTAGTAATTGATCTGTGGACATAATCTCATTTAATCCTCATATACCCTCTGAGGTAGTTTGAATTTCATTATCTCCATTTCACAGATAAGGAAACTAAAGTTCACAGAAGTTTCAATACTTTCTCCTCAATGACAATAGCTAGCAGCAGCAGAGCCAAGATGAACCAAGCTCAGCCTGGCTCCTAACACCAAGATTTTCTCACTATTCCCACCAGTGTGCTGATAAGTTGTCAAATACATACATGCACACATACATACAATTTAAAAAATAAAATCACTCTGCTCTGGCCGTTGTGGCTCAGTTGGTTGAGCATCGTCCCATGCACCAAGAGGTTGCTGGTTTGATTCCAGGTCAGGGCACATGCTGGGTTTTAGGCTTAATCCCCAGCAGGGGGCATGCAGGAGGCAGCTGATTAGTGTTTCCCTCTTCCTTCCTCTTTCTCTTAACAAAAACCAATAAAAACATATTAAAAGATAAAAATACAAACAGCCTGATTTGTATCATTTTCCACTTTCCATGGGGTAAATATTCTTACCATGGCCAATTTTAAGCTACCACTGTGAGCTCACTGAACACTAACTTGGGAAGAAGTGTGTACATTTGGTTCTTATGAGCCAGTGTGAAGCAGTTTCAGCAAACCACTAAAAGTTGGTCAAGGGCTCAGACTCAGTCTTGATGCTAAGAACCATGTTTCTCTTCAATCTTCCAAAGAGAGCTTTCTCTCAACACATCCCCCCAGAGCAGATCTTTGCACTGGAGTCCTGCCTTGTCAGGGAGGAGGATTAGCTCTTGTTCCTAGAAGGCAGCTAAGCATGATGAGGAACAAACCAATAGGGGTGAGCTTCACTGGTTTCCTACTGCCTCCAGGATGCTAAGGATGCAGAGAGGCATCCCAGAGGACTACTTATCATTCTGCATGATGGTGGGTCAAGAGAGCCTTTCCCATTTGCGTTATCTCTTTGCCATCTGAGCTGCTGCACATTCTGTGTACACTTGCTGAGCCCTCCTGGCAGTGCTGGGCACAGATTCATGACTTTGTGGTACAGTGAGAGCAGCAGGGGCCTGGGCATGTGGCCAGTGGAAACATTATGGTGAGCCAACTCCAGGCCTGCCCATTGGGCCAGGGGAAGCAGCACAATGATAGAGCGCTTGCTAAGTTACATTTCAGATTGTGGCATGATACTCTCTTGGGTTGGAAGGGACCCCTCTGTGACTGTCCAGTCTGACTTCTGTCCGTCATCTGCTGAGAGCTTTTTTCTTTGGTACTTTCTATATTTTCTCTTTTTATTGACATTCTCACTTTCTCATGTATTGTTCTCCTGATTCCGGTGAGCAACTTTATGATAATTATTTTGAACTTTTTATCAGGTAAATCACTTATCTCTGTTCTATTAAGGTCTTTTTCTGGGGTCTTAGCTTATTCTTTCATTTGGAACATATTTCTTTTATTTTTCGTCTTCCTTGACTCTGTATGTTAGATTTTATGCATTAGATGAAATGGTTACCTCCCCCGTTTTGAAGAAGTAGCCCCGTATAGAAGATAAACCTTATTGTTCAACTTTGCCCTAGCTCTTGGTTGCTTCTCAACCTTTATGCTTGTCCAAGCAGCCTATTTGTGCTTAGTGGTTCCCAGTAGTTGAGAGTGTGCCAAGACCTGTCAGCCTTGCAAAGGGAACAATCTCAATCAACACCTAGATATAGATAGGCTGATTAGAAGCTGGACCCTCAGGCAGGAGTTTTAAAAATACTTTTCAGGGGAAGATTGGAAGGTGTCTGCTCTCTCTGCACTGAGCCCTGGGGAAAGAGCCAGTTAAGACCTGTTTCTTTGTTTGCTACCATCTTGTTGAACCTGTTAACACAACCCATGCTGGCCACCAGACTCTCAGGAATGTGTCCTCTTGGTGACAATGACAAACATAAGCTTCTTTCTTGGTGACCTGGGGTGGGGCATTGAGAGAATACAAAGATGGCAGCCCCTATCCCCCCAGTCTCTGGAGAGGATTGAAGTTAGTCCCTAAATGTTATGTTAAAGTTGAAGGCAGCACCTTTTAAGATTTGTAAATAGGCCTATTTCACCAAAAGACTGGACATTTCGGTCTGCTGCCTCTGTGCTGTGCAAAGTATTTCTTCGTTAGTCACAGGCAGGTAGGACCTGTGAATGTAAGCCCCGCTGGTTGTTGTGTCCCGTGGGCAGCAGCCACAGAAGCCAAGGTCCCAGGCTTGTGAACAAGCTCCTGTCCAAGACGCACCAGCGATCTCGGGTTAGCAGAGGGAAAACGCCAAGATGGTGTCCACAGACTGGGTGGTCTCTGGAGAGGCTTGCAGGCAGTTCCCATATGTGTGTTACATTAGAAGCCTGCTCGTAAGGTGGTAACTTTTAAAATCTGCAGGTAAGATTGGCTTCTTTGAGAAAAAGACTAGGCGGTTATTTCTGCTGCCTCTGCTCTGGGCTCTGGCAGGTATAGCCATGGGGAGTCTGCAGGAGCCTGTTAAGAACTGTTTCTTAGTTTTCTACAGTCTTTTGGGTCTTGTGGCTTTCAGAGCCAGGTGTCTTCGAGGCCTGTCTCTCAGGTGGAAATCTTAAAAGTTGGGCACCAGCTATGGGATCCAAACCCTTAGGTCCTCAGGGGGAAGCTCC
This sequence comes from Myotis brandtii, assembly GCF_000412655.1. NCBI lineage: Eukaryota > Metazoa > Chordata > Mammalia > Chiroptera > Vespertilionidae > Myotis > Myotis brandtii. The sequence goes on from NW_005366214.1 coordinate 2,955,856, forward strand.
GAGTTGTGTGTCCCCCCAGGTTGATTTTCCCTGTGCTGGGGGTGGGGCTTATAGCAGGGTTCTAGCTTAGCCTCTGCTACCTGGTTCAGTGTGGGGTTTTTCTTGTTCACCAAATATGTAGGAGTATGTTGGCTAGTTTCTGGATTTGTTTTGCATGTAGCTGTAGATTTGGAGTGTCCGTTCAGGGAGGGGATTCAGAAGCCTCTTTCATTGCCATCTTGAACTGGAACTGCAAGAGCTTTCTTAACCCTCTCCCTCCCACTCCTTCGTTTTCCAAATCTTAATCCAAGACTTCATTTCTATTTCCAAACTGTTGCATGTCTCAATTCTAACAACAACCATTTCTTAATGTATCTGTTTGTTCCCCAGAGCTCTTCGCCCCAAGGAGATCCAGTAGCTGGGAATGGAGAATGGAGCCAACACTGCTGGTTACCTGATAATCAGCTGTCCTTCCTCCTCTGTCCCCTACACACTCCTCAAGCCCTGATTTTGTTCTCCATTCTTGTCCTTCAGAGAATGAGTCCCTCTCTAACTCCCTGGGGCTAAGTTTCAGATTTACACTCTAAGCCAGTGATGGCGAACCTTTTGAGCTCGGTGTGTCAGCATTTTGAAAAACCCTAACTTAACTCTGGTGCTGTGTCACATATAGAAATTTTTTGATATTTGCAACCATAGTAAAACAAAGATTTATATTTTTGATATTTATTTTATATATTTAAATGCCATTTAACAAAGAAAAATCAACCAAAAAAATGAGTTCGCGTGTCACCTCTGACACGCGTGTCATAGGTTCGCCATCACTGCTCTAAGCCACTGAGTCTATGTTCTAACTGCACTTAACCACCTGGGAGCTTTAAAAATCCCACCAGGACACTCTCAGTAGCTTCCATTCCTCGAAATGGGAGGTTTTAGGTATAATCATGTTATTGGCTTTAGGTAAAGCCATGTTATGCTAAGCTGGCCAATGGGGTATGAAGATATGAGGCTGGGAAGCTTCTGAGAAGGTTATGCACATTTAATTAAAAGTCATGATGTAGGGGTGTTCTTTTCCTGTCTCTGGAGATGGTTGTCTGCATGTGACTCAAGGTGAAGGAGCTTTGTTTAGTTTAATAATTGATCTGTGGACATAATCTCATTTAATCCTCATATACCCTCTGAGGTAGTTTGAATTTCATTATCTCCATTTCACAGATAAGGAAACTAAAGTTCACAGAAGTTTCAATACTTTCTCCCCAATGACAATAGCTAGCAGCAGCAGAGCCAAGATGAACCAAGCTCAGCCTGGCTCCTAACACCAAGATTTTCTCACTATTCCCACCAGTGTGCTGATAAGTTGTCAAATACATACATGCACACATACATACAATTTAAAAAATAAAATCGCTCTGCTCTGGCCATTGTGGCTCAGTTGGTTGAGCATCGTCCCATGCACCAAGAGGTTGCTGGTTTGATTCCAGGTCAGGGCACATGCTGGGTTTTAGGCTTAATCCCCAGCAGGGGGCATGCAGGAGGCAGCTGATTAGTGTTTCCCTCTTCCTTCCTCTTTCTCTTAACAAAAACCAATAAAAACATATTAAAAGATAAAAATACAAACAGCCTGATTTGTATCATTTTCCACTTTCCATGGGGTAAATATTCTTACCATGGCCAATTTTAAGCTACCACTGTGAGCTCACTGAACACTAACTTGGGAAGAAGTGTGTACATTTGGTTCTTATGAGCCAGTGTGAAGCAGTTTCAGCAAACCACTAAAAGTTGGTCAAGGGCTCAGACTCAGTCTTGATGCTAAGAACCATGTTTCTCTTCAATCTTCCAAAGAGAGCTTTCTCTCAACACATCCCCCCAGAGCAGATCTTTGCACTGGAGTCCTGCCTTGTCAGGGAGGAGGATTAGCTCTTGTTCCTAGAAGGCAGCTAAGCATGATGAGGAACAAACCAATAGGGGTGAGCTTCACTGGTTTCCTACTGCCTCCAGGATGCTAAGGATGCAGAGAGGCATCCCAGAGGACTACTTATCATTCTGCATGATGGTGGGTCAAGAGAGCCTTTCCCATTTGCGTTATCTCTTTGCCATCTGAGCTGCTGCACATTCTGTGTACACTTGCTGAGCCCTCCTGGCAGTGCTGGGCACAGATTCATGACTTTGTGGTACAGTGAGAGCAGCAGGGGCCTGGGCATGTGGCCAGTGGAAACATTATGGTGAGCCAACTCCAGGCCTGCCCATTGGGCCAGGGGAAGCAGCACAATGATAGAGCGCCTGCTAAGTTACATTTCAGATTGTGGCATGATATTCTCTTGGGTTGGAAGGGACCCCTCTGTGATTGTCCAGTCTGACTTCTGTCCGTCATCTGCTGAGAGCTGTAGACTGAAGATGCCCAGTGATGGTGAACTCCTTCCCTCCAGGGAAGTTGATTCCACAGGAGTACCTTTGTGAAAAAGTTCATTTTTATACTAAAACAAATTCTGTAACCTGTTGCTGCCTGACATCATCCTAGTTCTAATCCTGGGAGCTGTAAACGCCCAGACCAGTCCGTCTCCATATATATATGGCAGGCATAGGTTATGGTGCATGAACAACTGCTGTAACCTCAGCAGCGTTGAACGACAGTAAGACAAATGATAATTCTTTCTTGCTTGTGTAAAATGGCCATCAAGGGTTGGCTGAGTACATGGCTCATTAATAACTCAGAGACTCAGGCTGTCAGCCAAATTGTTCTCTCTCAACATGGCTGTTTACTGGAGGAAAGAGAGCGTCCCCCAGCAGCACTGAAGTGTTCTAGCTTGCAGGACCGCAAAGGGGCTCATACTCCATGCCCAGGAATCAGAGAGCTGGAAATATTTGGAGTGCAGCTTAAAGACTACCATAATAGCTTTTCATTTATTCAAAGGTGGTTAGAATGTTACCCTGCCTTTTCTTCTGGCTAGCCCCCAGTTCACCTCCTCACTTGCTATGTTACCTGTTATCATCCCCTTCATTACTTAGTTCACTCTCCTCTGATCATGATTCAGCTATTTAAAAAAAAATATATATATGTATATGTTTTATTGATTTTAGAGATAGATGGGAAGGGAGAGAGACTGGGATCAAGCCAGCAACCTGGGCATGTGCCCTGATCCAGAATCAAACCGATGACCTCTTGGTGCATGGGTCAACACTCAACCACTGAGCAATACCGGCCTGGTCATGATTCAATTCTGTTTCTCTCTGTGGTGGAGTCTAGACCCAAGTCCAGTTTTCCGGGCACAGTCTAATTATGGCTCAGTGGGGCTCATCATTCCCTTCACCTGAGGCTCCATGGTTGCAACTCTGGAGCCTAACACTGCAGTTTCATCTTTTTGGCATCCACAGTGTCCTGCTATTGTATATTCATTCACTGGACCCTAAGCCTCAGGATGGTGGGCATTATGGCTCATTGTAATGTCCCTGTCACTTGTAAAAGGTTCTGATGAATCCTGATGCTTGTTGGATGGATACATATATTGAATTTACTCTATGCCTCTGCCTGATTTTTTTTACTCATGCTGTCAAGTCTTGTCACTTACATCTTGTCCTGATATAATTAGCTTTCTCAGACCCGAGTACAGGTTATATTTATTGCTTAAATTTGTTCCAGCACAGAGTTGTGAAAGAATGTTATTTTTGGAGTCAAAAAATGTGCTTGACACCCAGCTTTGATTGTATCATTCAATAGCACAGATTTCTTAAGCACGTATAATGTGCCAGGTGCTGCGGATACAATTATGAGGAAGGCAAGGCCATAAGGCCTTTTTACTCCTTTAAAAAAAAATATATATATATTTAAATTGATTTCAGAGAGGAAGGGAGAGGGAGAGATAGAAATATCAATGATGAGAGAGAATCATTGATTGTCTCCTGCATGTCCTCCACTGGGGATTGAGCCTGCAACCTGTGCATGTGCCCTGACTGGGAGTCGAACTGTGACCTCCTGGTTCATAGGTCAATGCTCAACAACTGAGGCACGCCAGCCAGGTCACTTTACTCTTAAGTGGGTTAATTTTGGCAAAAAATATAACCTCTCTAGATTAGAATGTACATTCCATGAATGCAGGGATCTTTGGGTGTTTTTTTTTTTTTTTTTACTCTGGTTATCCCAGCAACAAGAACATGATAGGCATATGGTTGGTGCTCAATAAATATTAATTGGTTCTCTAAGCTACAGTTTATTTTTTTTCTATCAGAATCTCCTGGGAGGGCATGTATAGTTTGAAAACATAATAGCACTTTGTCCCACTGCCTAATTTTTGTGTTTAGTCATGATGTTGATTGTTTGAAATCTAAAATAAAATTAAAGGAAAATCTAAGATTAAAGGAAGACATGAAATTTGTCAGTTCATTTCAGAGGAGCAGGGGCTGCCCAAGGGTGCAGAACACTGTTCCAGATGGATTCTAATTTACTGATCACCATACTTTGAGTACCATTGTTTACTGAGTTGACTTGGCCACAAGGAAATGAGACTCTGTTGTGTATGTTGCTAAAGCTCAGTTATGTGAAACCTATCACATCTCCCTGATGAACCAGTCTAGCAACCATCCAAGAAGAAAACGTAATCCGATTTTCCAGACTTGTTTTCATAAACCTCTGCTCAGTCCTAATGATCATACCCCTTCTGGTGCTCATAAATTACTGCTTAAATAATTCTGTTCTGAAATGTTGCCTGTACTTACCTGAATGCTTTATATCATCTCTTTATCTACCTTGGACTAAAAAATTCATTGTAACCTTTTCTTCTTGAAAATCACTTTCTTTGAGGAAAAACAAAACAGAATTGAGGAATACTGCTTTCTCTTTCATTCACAAGTACTCATCAGTGGCTAGAAGAGGCTTATCTTACTGGTGATCTTATGCTTATCTTAACTTTAGAAAGCATTTTTCCTTCCCATGTATGAACAAGCATGAGAAATATGAAAGGCATCCAGGTATGAAATATTGCTATGTGAATTTAGAAACAAGAGAGTGTCAGCCTACGGGGAATACGGGGAATTTGGGATTGATAGTGCACACACACACACACACACACACACACACACACACACACACACACACACACACAGAGTGGGTGTGCTAGTGTGCGAAGGTTGTATAGAGATGGACAGGGAGATAATTCAAGTGATGGAGGTTTTATGTGTAGTGAAAGTAATATAGGGTTGACGTCTGCTGGTGGAGGCTGGTCAACAATATCCCTCGGCTCACCATTAGTCATGAGAGCATAAGGCTAGAAGAATTTGAGGGGTTATCTAGGTTATTGCTGACACTCGTAGATCAAATGACTATTAGACGATCCCTGGTTTCTATCTTGAAATATGTCCAAAGAAGATTCCTGTCTTAACCTCTGCAACCCACATGGACATTTGACTACACAATCTTCACTTTGTCTAGCCCGAAGTTTTCTAGCTTGGTCCAAGCCCTTAGAAGAATGAAACCCCTGTGAGGCAAGCACTGCCTTGGTGGCAGGAGAAAGGCAGCCCTGGGTGGTCTGGAAGGCTAGTGTGTGAGGATGGGGTGCTGTGGCCGTTTCTAGTAGAAATATACAGGACTCCAGGGTTTCTCACATTACTAGAAACTTCTTCACATATGTCTTCATCTAGGGAGAAAAAGCCTTGGTTCTTTAACTAGCTTCAAATCTTTAGGTATGCCAGGACCTGATCAACTGCTTGAGTACATGTCCTTGCTTTTCTGAATGGGTCCACAGTCATGTTGAGTGTCTAGACCCAGTAGATATTGTGTTAGGATGTAGTTTCTGTGTTATTTGGTCAGAAGTGAGTTAAATGTACCGTTAGGTTAAATCCATAGGAACAGCTTTAACTGGTTTTGCTCAGTGGATAGAGCGTCAACCTGCAGACTGAAGGGTCCCAGGTTCAATTCTGGTCAAGGGCATGTACCTTGGTTGCGGGCACATCCCCAGTAGGGGGTGTGCAGGAGGCAGCTGATCCATGTTTCTCTCTCATCGATGTTTCTAACTCTCTATCCCTTTCCCTTCCTCTCTATAAAAAAATCAATAAAAAATATATTTAAAAAAAATAAATCTGTAGGAACAAAAGTATTCCTGAAAGGCTTGAGAGAAGAGCCATTGTAGGGAGACCCATGGATATTTCTCGCCCTTGTTTTTTAGGAAGAGCAGCACAGTTTCAATACTGATCAATACTCAATATGGATCCTGCATTTCAGTCAGGTCAGGAGGGACTCAAAACTTATAAATTTTTGACAGAATCTCCTGAGCAATCTCTGCCCCCAACTAGCTAGAAAATTAAGCCCCTTCAACTTGGAGCTGGCATAGCATCCCCATCAGGTGAGACGGGCAGCATGAAGTCTACCCATTTTCTGCTGCTTTAACATGCAATGTTCCCTGGTTCTCTGGATGGCTGACAATAATAATCGCTAACAGTGATTGAACATTTTCTACTTCCCAGCCCTGGGGTTCCTGCTCCACATAGAATATCATAGCTAATGCCTGCTGTAATAATATGAGGTGGGCTGGTGCCATTCTCACTCCCATTTCACAGATGACATTGAGATCTGGGGGAAAAACTGACTTTCCTCAAGGACACACAGTGAGTAGCAGATCCAGCACACAGGTCTGCGTTCTACTCAAGCCTATGCCCTTCACCCTTGTGGCGTCTTGCCTCCCAGAATGATGGTGGGCAGCGTAGGCAGGGTTGCTCTGATAGGCAGTCAATGCCAGGGCCAGAGCTGTCACAGGGTGACGCCGAAAGTTCAGGAATACATGGGAGAAATACAATGGTGGCTGCCATTTTTGGCCTCTAAAAGAACCTATAATATAAATATGCAAATCAGGATTTTATATCATCTTGGTGGTGGGGAAACGGGCTCATATGTCAGGTTGGGCCCTGAAAATCAAATGGTAGAGGAAGGAAGAGAGTACAGAACTGCCATACTGGGAAATAAAGAGTGAGGAAGGGGGTGAGAGAAAGGACAACTGACATGGGAGTAGGGGTGATGGGGGCAATGGGGACAGCTGGGACAGGATGAAGCTGAGGGTGGCACTCATAGCTTTGGTTCTGCTTCAGTACAGGAGTGAGGGGAAACTACCAAGCCCCATTTATAGCTGCAGCCTGGCTCACTCTATTCAACTGCAACTCAGTTCAGGAGAACCTATGACCACAGGCCTCATTTCCTCCGTGAATGTCTCAGGCTGTATCTGAGTCTTAGCCTCAGATGACATGAAATGAGAAGTGATAGGACCTGGTGTGATTCTGAGCCAGGGGCAGTTGCAGTGGACTGTCTAGTCATTTTAGAGTCAACACAGCCAGATGAAGTAATGAGGTTGACTCAATCTGGAGATAAAGAAGACACAACACTTTATGGCATTGGCCCGTGATATGGTCAAGGCCAAATCTGTGGCTGGAATATTTTCAAGGTAACCTGTACCCAATTAAGGTCAATAAATGGTAAATGGGGTGTTTTGTTTTTGCTCTTTGCTACCAAGTTACATCAGCTCTGTAGCTGGAAGAACGCAGCTGCCCAGTTAGGACCCAGGCTACATGCCTTCTTCCTGTGATGCCCCAGGGGACAGCGGGGTGGGTGAGTTACTAAACCATGAAGAGGCTCACTCCCCTAAAGGGAAAGGAAAGGATTGGAAACCCCACCAAGACTCAGAGGTTACCCAGGGTTCAGAAGGGGTTGACAGGATATATGACCAGACAATTTCCTCTTCCTTGGGGAGGCCCAAGTCCCAGTTGCATCACTCTGGCCTGTCCCAGTTCCCTTCAGGGGGGTTACCAGTGCCAGGCCTTTGACATGCAAATTCTATAATCTCACTGCTGATAAATGGTCCTACAGACAGGATGACTAAGTACTGTCCTGCCCAGTTGGCAGTTTATTTAGTGCTCCCTGCCAGTTTTACACACTTTTTATTCTTAAAACCCCCAAAAGTGGGGGAAAAGTAGAATTGGCCTTAATAGAAAAACCTCACTAAATTGTGCTATAAAAGTAGGAACTCTGCAGTTAAACTGCCTGGTCCAAATCCTGATGCCACTGCTTTAGTTGTATGACTTTGGACAGTTGCTTAATCTTGGTATACCTCAGTTTCCCTATCTGTACAATGATGATGAGAGTACACACCTCTTGGGGTATTGAATGAGTAAATGAGTTTAAAGTGTTTGGAACAGATAATAAATGTTCACTAAATGCTAGCAGTTATTATGAAGTGAAAACATCTTTGCAGTCAAAAACTGATCATCTCGACCAGGGTTGGGGATCAGACCTGCAACCCAGGTAAAAAAAACAATCAACAACAAAACACAAACAAACAAAAAAACAAACAAAAAAACCCCCAAACTGATCATCTCAAAGCAAATGCTTTGTAGTTATTCTCCTTTTAGATACTTAGGCCTGCATGTCTAGTGCAGTGTGGAATGCCTTGAGAGGGTGGGGACAAATGGGTGTGGGGATGAGGACTAGCTGGGGAGGACAACAGGGGGATAAGACCTGAGGATCTCTAAATATTCCTTATCCAAGAGGAAGGGGGGTTGGGGGAAAGGCTCAGTGTGACCTCGTGCTGCCATCTGAGCTCAGGGAACCCATCAGTTCCTGCAGCAAACTCAGCACTTGCTGATTGAATGGCTTGTGGCCAGTCTGCACAGGAAGTGCAGGCAGGACACCGGCCTTGTGATCCTCAGAAAGGATGCAAGGTTTAGGAGAACTGATGAAAGATGTGAAACTGGTCTCTGACCCTGGAGTAAGAAGCTGAGTGTTAGTAAATATCCTGAATATCCTCTCTCCTCACATATAAAAGAGAAATGAGGAAGAAGCAATGGAATACTGTCATAGCAAACTGATTGGCTGTCAATAATCTGTCTGGTAGATCTGCAATTATCTTAAGAGAGTGGACTTAGCCCAAACTGACTCATGTAGCAGGCTGGAGAACAGGTTGTGAAGAGGGAGACTGCTGAGTGATCACAGACTCATCAAAGAGGACTGTGGGTCCCTCACAGGGCTGTGATAATGGATTCTGTAAACATGCACAGGAGGCACGCTTTCTTCTTCATGGTTCCTTACCAGTGTGGGATGAACCATAGCAAGCTAATCACTCCACAGAGCAGTAGAAGACCCTGAACTGCAAAGTAACTATGTTATAGGCCAAAAAGTCCCAAGGTCAGAATGACCCCTCCTTTTCCAGAAGTCTGTTGGGATAGTACTTCAAAGATTTAGACTCTAGACTAGATTCATTCCTTACCAAGTCAGAAACCTTTGGGTAACCAATAACTCAACTCCTCTGAGCCTCTCTTTCCCTCTTATTTATAAAACTAGAGGCCCGGTGCACAAAATTTGTGCATGGGAGGGAGGTGTCCCTCAGTCCGGCTTGCACCTACTCCAATCTGAGACCCCTTGGGTGATGTCCGACTGCCGATTTAGGCCCGATCCCAGTGGGGATCGGTAGTTGGACATCTCTCTCACAATCCGGGACTGCTGGCTCCTAACTGCTCACCTGCCTGCCAGCCTGATCCCCCTAACTGCTCTCCCCTGCTGGCCTTATCCCCCTAACTGCTCTCCCCTGCCGGCCTGATCAGCCCTAACTGCCTCTGCCTTGGCCCTGCCACCATGGCTTTGTCTGGAAGGATGTCTGGTCTAACTAGCATATTACCCTTTTATTAGTATAGATAGAGGCCTGGTACACAGGTGGGGGCCAGCTGGTCTGCCCTAAAGGGGGTCCCAGATCAGGGTAGGGGTCCCCACTGGGGGGCGTGGCTGGCCTGGGCGAGGGGCTGAAGGCCATTTGCAGGCCATCCATGCCATCAGAGTGGGTGTCTCTGCTGGGAGCGGGACCGGCCTGGGTGAGGGGCTGAGGGCCATTTTCAGGCCATCTACACCCTCATCAGGGTGGGGGTCTCTGCTGGGGGTGGGACCGGCCTGGATGAGAGGCTGAGGGCCATTGCAGGCCATCCATGCCCCCATTGGATGGGGGTCCCCACTGGGGAGCGGGAGGCCTGGGCGAGGGGCCTGGGGCAGTTTGCAGGCGGGCCAAGCCCCCGACTTTGACCGGAAGGACGTCCGGAAGGTCTCCTGGTCTAATTAGCATATTACTCTTTTATTAGTATAGATGTGCCATGGTATTCACAATGGAAGTAGTGGTAGAATGACCTGCCTCACCTCCCAGGGATATTAGGAAGATCTAGTGAAAAGTGTGTAGGTGAGAGTGCCTCGGAAGGGCTAAGTGCTAAACAAAAGTAAAAGGGAGGTTCTTAGCTACTCTACTCATTCAAAAGTCACTTACCACCTTGGAATAAGAAAAAGAACCCCCAAGGGCTCTAGCTAGGTAGTTCAGTTGGTTAGCATATCATCCGGATACACCAAGGTTGTGGGTTCCATCCCCAGTCAGGGCACATATAAGAGTCAACCAATGAATGCATAAATAAGTGGATCAACAAATCTATGCTTCTCTCTCTCTGAAATCCTCAAATCAATAAATAAAAATAAAGTACTGCACCGGGAATAGAGTCAATAATAATTTTTTTAAAAGAACCCCCAGCAGAGACTGTTACTACTGGCCAGACACCCTTTGCTGCTCTGTAATTGCCCATCCCTTTCGTAGTTAGAGGGAGGCCATGTACTGGCAAACCAAATGCGAGTGATTGATGTATGTCTTTTCTCAGAGAGGTGGTTAGGCAGCAAGCACCTCCTCCATCCACTCTCTTCTTTGTCATGGCAACCTTGGCAGCTACATTTTCCAAATGGCATAGTTATAAGATGGAAGAGGACTGCTGAACTTGCACTATATTTTATGTGAAGAAGTAAATATATCTAGCTACTGAGAGTTCAAGGGTTGGTCTGTTGCAACAATGCTTAGCAGTCATTGCTGTGATTCAGAACAGACATCTTGGTAAGAGACAGGCCATGTTCATTTAAGGGATACACAGAAGGTTATGTCAACCTTTCCTCTCAGGAGTTTGCTTTAAGTTAAGAGTTCTATCCATTCTGCTCAAAGCTATTATTCATTGTATTCATTGGATATCTACTCTTCTAGAGGGGATGGAATAAATGCTCCTAGACAAAAAAATTTCTTTTTGCTACAAAATGCGTTTATTTCCAGCCAGATAAAATTCCCCAACTGCATACATGGGTACATATTATAAGGTCCTTCTTTGATAAATGTCCTGTTTACAAGAGCCATTTCTAATTATTAAAATGCATACCAAACAAACATCTCCATCTCTTAAAATATAATTTAAATAAACCACTAATGTATAAGCCATAAGTCTGGTCACTGGCATGAGTGGCATGCAATTCTTCATGGAGGAGTCCAGAGCAACGGTGAGATTCCACAAGTCAGCAGGCAACAGGCACCTCTAGTTCACCTGCTGACTGTGTGGATAGTTGCTGTGGGGCAGTGAGCCTTGTGTGAAAACAGCCGAGTACAGACAGAGAAGTATGGCATTTGCAACGTGGAGAGGCATTTCACAAAATGCAAACACCCTTCAGGTAAATCAATGGACTGTGGAATGAAAGCCTGGTGAATGCACATCTGTTTACCCTAGCCCACTGGGCACTCAATATTGTGGCACCATCTCACTGGGCACTCAATAAATATCAAGGTAAGGATAAGAGAATAAATTGGAATGTTGTCTTGGTTCCCAACATCTGTTTTCAAGATTGAGGTTTAGGTTATGAATTTTTTGCATACCATATTTTTGTTTCTTCAGAGTAAATCGTTCTATTTGGAAAGCCACCCGTTTCCTTATCTTTAGATTCTTCATTAGCATTTAGAGACTCCTTGCAGACTGCCAGTCTTAGGCGCTCATTGGCTTAAAGATTTAAAGAGCACAGACAAGTCCATACAAAGTCTTGATTTGTCCCTTGAAAATATTCTGTTTGGCTCAGAATATTCTCTAGGATCTAGTTTATTCTTCACAACTTCTCTCCTTTTGGTTCCTCTTAATATCCCAAGCCTGAAATAGCCTTGGCAACTCACAGGCTGAACAGTGTATTTCGTCATGAACTCTCATTTCAGTGCTATTTCCAGTGCCATGGCTCCTTCGGGACCTGAAATAGTTGCTCTCTTGAAGCTCTGTCCTTCAGAGTTCACCACCTGCTCCCTGACATTAAGGTTCTTGCTCTAAGGCGGATGCTGGCGAGTTCCCCACAAAGGAAATCCCTGGAAAACTGGCATCCCCTTGTGATTCTCACGTCACTCTCTCCTTCCATCAGGCTAAGGTTGCAATTCCGGAGACACAAAGGAAAAGTTTCTAAACTCATCCTGGTTAATCATCGGGAGATGTCCCTCATCAATTGGAGTTAAAACGGGCTCTTCTTTTATGAAGTCGGGGTCAAAATTACTGACATCTTCTCGGGATTTCTGTCAACAAGGAAACAAGGGTCAGATCATGCACTTGAGGACTTTCTCGTCTTCCCTGAGCCTTAACCCAGTGAGTTCAGAGAACTGCTCTGCCACTCACACTGTAGCATTATTTACAGTTATAACAATTATGATTACACAGCGTTTTAGAGCAAATGTACTGCATTGTGTATAATTATGGCATTTGGTAACCACCAATTCACTCACCCCATGAAAATCTTGCTGAGTAAGGCCAGCCGTAGGCTGGGAGGGTAAGGGATTAACTTGGTCACCTGAACCAGCTGGCTCACTCACCCTTTCCTCTCCATTTCACTGAGGTGCCACTTCTCCACAGGCCTTACTGAGAGGCACACAAGCTCGTATTTGCCAATGGAGGCTGAGTTCACACTTGCCCCACTTCTTGTTTGTACCCAGGTCTGTGTGCTTGGAGGGATTTTCTCGGCAGACTTCTTGGAAACGCTGAGTTTAGGGAACAACGGCCTCTTCCTTTACCCACCAGTGAGATTCATTACGCCCAGCTGGCAGAGCTTCCCTTATCCCAAGGAAGATGGCAGGTGGGTGCCCATTAAAGGCAGTGGCTTTACTTTTGGGTGCTTGGTGTCCAACCTAGTAAGCTCTTCTAGATTAAGCTAATTGTGTGCTTGGAAATGCTGGTATTTTTACATCTTTATAAACTATGCCGAAAAGGTCATTTCTGCTGCTATTAGACCTCTCACTGCTCTTACCTGAGTCAATGATACTTTTCTCTCCACCTCTGGAGCATCCCTCATCCCCCTAACTCTTGATCTACTGCTCGCCCAGCATCTCTGCCTTCCCGTGTGGATCTCTAGACACAGAGCTAAGAAAGAGCTTACTTCTCAGACCAAGAGCTGGACCACCCTTAGGAAGGCTGCCCCACTCAGCTTGGGGAGGTACTTCTGTGCTCTAGGTATTTCTTCAGACAAAAGGGTCTTGGTGTGTTCTGGCCTCAGCTCTGTGCTATAGTAGCATGCAAGAGGTGAGAACTTTGTGAGAAGTAACCTGGGCACGTGGTGTCGACTCCGGGGTGAGGCTGCCCTGCCAAGTGTCAGGCTGAACTTCTGGTGTGGTTATCCCATGGGGAACCATCCCGTTGCTCAATAGACTTTGGTGGAACACTATGATATTAAAGAAAGAGGCAAGTCTGCTGTGTGGGGTGAGGCTGCCCTGCCAAGTGTCAGGCTGAACTTGTGGTGTGGTTATCCCATGGGGAACCATCCATTGCTCAATAGACTTTGGTGAAACACTATGATATTAAAGAAAGAGGCAAGTCTGCTGTGATGGGCTTGGACACTTACGATTCTGGGTCTGAAAGGTGGTTCCAGTTGGCGATGGTTCAGCTGGGCCCAGTCTATTTCCTTAAAGAAAGGATGTCTCAAGATGGCATGCTCGCCACCCTGAGTCAGGCTGCCCAAGCGCATAGTGGGGTTCTTGGTCATGAACTGCGAGAGAGGGGGAGAAAGAGAGTCGATTATTCAGTCATTTACCACAAGTACATCACAGATGGTGGGCACCCGCTCTGGCAGGGAAGCCCCGTGAGGCTTTCGGGCTGATTTTGCTCAACTCGCTGAATTTTCCATCAAGGGCAGCACAGCCACAGTGAATCATCCCTTAAAGGCGCAACTGCTTGTATATTTACGGCCTTCCCCACTTCCATTTCAGACGTGGCCACTAAAATAAAGCTGAAGGGTCCAGTTTTCTGTAAATACCATGTATTTTTCTTTCCTCTTTGAAGAAAAGAAACTCTTTATAAAGTAGTGAGCCTTTCTCCAACTCCGCAGTTGTAGACAGCCCACATCTTATGAATGGGGCTACTTTTAGGAACAGCTGTGCTATTTTTCTGAGACCCGACTGGCTGGCCAGGATTCCCTCTCTCTGACAAGACCACAGAGAGGAGAGTGAGAGCCATTATTTTGAAGATCTCTGTGAAGAAGCCGCCAAGGGTGAAAAACTTAAACGTTCTGTGTTCTGGCTCTAGGATAGACAAAGTTAGCCACTTTTCTTTAAGTAACAAAGATATCATAGTTTTAAGTGAAAAGTGTTTTGTTTTGTTTTGTTTTTTCCTTCAAGATGCTTCCTTCTCCCCTGTTCTTCCATTTCAAAATGTTGAATGACTGAGACTCTTGCTACATGGGCCAAAAACTAAAACAAGCATCATCACACATTCAACATGTGTATATAAGCCTCATGTCTTTATGTCAATTGGGAAACTTTCTTGGGGCTGTGCTCCTGTCAAGATGTTTGGGCTAAATCTACTTTCACAAAATGGCCAATGAAAGGTGTTCTGATCACATCCTGACCAGGGACTATACGGGATAATTCGCTTTTCACGGCCAGAATGTGATTTTGGATTTCAAAGACCCTGAATCTAACTTAATTTCCCATTTTAAAAAGAAAATTGCCTCGGATAATATGTTTTGTTTTTGGTTTTAAATTTAAATCGCGTTATCTTTGAACAAATTTATGACACCTGATGACAGGCCCTGAGCACCCCTTTCCAGGTTTGATTTACGGGTACAGGACAAAAGTGATGCTGTGTTCAGAGAAACTGCTTTGGAGTGGAAATTTCCAGAGTCAATACAAAGGCGATCTTGTGGAAGGTGCAGACGTGAAAAGATGGTGTTAGAGGTTAGAGGCAGCCGTGCCGCCACGCCAGGTGTCCAGCTGCAAAGCCTCCAGTGTTGTTTCAGCTGCAAAGGATCGTATGGAGAAAGGAGGTGGCAGCAAAAGTCCCTAAGCAAATCCGACAGGATGGGCCTCAGAAAATGCGGAAACAGCTTTAAAGGGGAGCCAATAAAAAGGGAAGACATGGACGGGGTTGACAAAGGATGCAGCCACAGGATTGGAAGAGGAGCCAGAAAGGGAAAGGAGCCTTCCAAGCTCCACGGGCCCAACCAGAGCAGTGGGCTCTCCAGGCAGGTGCAGTGTCAGCATGGAGGCAGGGGATACATAGCTCACAGGTAACTGAGTTCTGTGACAGTGAGGGGCTCTGCTGCGTGGGTTCTCCCTGGATGATGGGAGTATCATTATCAGCCGCTCAGCAAGGAAAGGGAAATGCATACATAAAAGAAACAGGTAGATTCTCTCCTTAGGAAGTCAATGGGATACCATCCCTGATAGAAGAGTAGTGTCTATTCTAAAAACTAATTACCAAAAATCTGTGTTTCTAAAAACTCAGGATCCAAGGATGGGAGAACAGATCCAGATGGCTCTCTCTTTCCACTCTCTCTGAAAAACAATGGAAAAAAAAATCCTCTGGTGAGGATTAACTAACTAACTAACTAAATAAATAAAATAGTAATGGAAGTAGTAGCAGTAGTAATGGTATTTTTGTCACAGGAACAAAACCAAACCATTGAACATTTCTCAAGACCTACAGCAGGGGTCCTCAAACTTTTTAAACAGGGGGCCAGTTCACTGTCCCTCAGACCGTTGGAGGGCCGGACTATAGTTTAAAAAAAAACTATGAACAAATTCCTATGCACACTGCACATATCTTATTTTGAAGTAAAAAAACAAAATGGGAACAAATACAATATTTGTATTTGCATGTGGCCCGCGGGCCATAGTTTAAGGACCCCTGACCTACCGTATACAGATCTGGGAGGTTAATGAGCTCAGCTTTGCATTTCTGGTATAGAGACATCCACATGGAGATGACTGGCTGTGTAAGTCTGGGTGCAGCCGGGGGTTAGAGAGCTAACCCTGAGACATCAACATCTGGTGAGAGAGCAAGAGCTAAAACTGCGAGGGCCACAGGATTAAGGAGAGGGAGAGAGAGTGCTAACTGAGACTGGCACAGGCCTCAGACATTTTGTTTGGCCCATATCGTGTGTTAGGGGTTAGAGAGCTAACCCTGAGACATAACATCTGGTGAGAGAGCAAGAGCTAAAACTTTGAGGGCCACAGGATTAAGGAGAGGGAGAGAGAGTGCTGAGACTGGCCCAGGCCTCAGACATTTTGTTTGGCCCATATCGTGTGTTTTAAAATACTTTTAATTACTTGCCACACATTTAAAGACTAGGAAATGTCTCATCACATAAAAGTCAAGTTTTCCAATTTCTCTTGGAAAATGGGATATTCTGGAACACTAGACCTTTTTCTGGATAAAAGTGGCCTGGGGTTGAACAGTGGCTGCCTCTTTAGAGGGGCAGATGGGCCCTGGTCAGCCACGACCCACCACTCCTGGCTGGCTCTGCTCCCTGACTTGCATGGCTCCTGAGTCCTGGCCCAGAGTGAGAAGAAAGGCAGGGTGGCAGCGGGAGGGGCTCATGAAGAAGCAAGAGGAGAACAAACAGCAAGAAACAGAAACCTGGACAGGGATCATTTCAAGGAGGAGGTCACAGCCCCTCTATGACTACCCCCCTCTACAGATTCAGAGATGGGGAGTTAAGGGAACAGGTGACATTAGTCCCCGGCCTGAAGTCTTTCACAGGACACAGTGGTAGAGGTGATAGGGTTGGGGACCACGGAGCTCGCTGCCCCGGAGCCAGGCACAGGACTCTCCTAAGCACCGTGTTCCTGCTGCTGAGAAGTTAATGGCATAATCCTTTCACAGAAAGCTTCCTTTATTTGCTTATGTCCCTAAGGGGACCCAAATGCCAAACAAGTTAACAATGTTTGAGCAATCATTTGTCTGTGTCTAAGGTCTACTTAAAATTTGCCTCACCTCAACTGACCTCCTTCCTGACCGTGGGCCCAACGAGAAAGTCAGCCAAGGCGGAAAATAAAGTGTCTTCATGAAAGATTCTGGACACATTTACTGAAGGAGGCCGAATGTTTTCTAGGGTCAATAAAAGCACTTTACAAGCTGCAAAGAGTGAGGAGGCCCGGGTGGAAAGTCTGACTCCACCCCAAATGTAAGTGTCAAGCTGACTGGGAAGCAGGGGCCGAGAGCGACCAAGAATGCATGGGCTCATTTCGAATTCCCCCGCCTCCTGTGGCCCTCGGTGAAGTGGAATCTAACTGCAGGCTGCGGAAGGAATCAGAGGCACCCCTGACCTCAGAACGAGGCACTCAGCAGTTCTGTCAGGGCCGCAGAGAATCTCTGACCACAGGGGAGAGCAGTCAGCCACGCGTCTTCCCGAAAGAAGTTCTACAGTGAAATGTAAGAGACTGAGGGCAGGTTTGTAGAAGAATGCCCTGGGAAGCCTACCGTAAACTAGGGAAACATGTAAAACATATAAGAGCTCCTCTGACGGTGAGGCTCTGCAGGTCCATGATCTGTGTCGGTCTACCAGTTCTATTGCCAATGAGCTTTGTGACCTTGTACACATTTTCTTAACTTCTCTGGGCCTCAGCTTCTCCA
Source organism: Myotis brandtii (assembly GCF_000412655.1). NCBI lineage: Eukaryota > Metazoa > Chordata > Mammalia > Chiroptera > Vespertilionidae > Myotis > Myotis brandtii. Next base: position 2,973,514 of record NW_005366214.1, read on the forward strand.
ACTATAAAGTGGGGATTTCCCTGTATCTCTGAAGGTTGCTATGACAAGTAAATGGGCTAATCCATGTAAAATGCACGTCACCTAGAAGCCCTTGATAAACAGTCCTATCAGTAAGCATCTTGTTAAACCAGTTGTAGGTCCATCCTGTTTTACCTAAAGGCGGGAGCATGGCCTGAGAGACTGAGAGTCTGAGGTCAGCCTTGACCCTGAAGCTCATCTGGCTCTCTCTGTTCCTCCACTGTGCAGCCAGTGGAGACAGAACAAGGTCTGCTCTCACAGTCCCAGGCTCCAACAGTGGTAGTAATAGTCTCTGGGAAACAATTTTTGTGAAAGTACAGATTTCTAAAGGCGATCTTAAAACAAGAAGACAAATAATACTCGGGTTTTAACGTGCCGTTGTATCTGCAGCAACAAAAGGAGGGAGATAATGAATGCAGGATGAGGGTGCAATGGAGCCATTTCCTTGTAAGTCTGGTGTCGGGCACAGCACTCCATGTCTCATGGGCTCAGTACACAGGAGGAGGCTGTGGCTTAGAGCTGTTGGATGTTCTACAGGATAGAGTTCAAACTAACACTGTGTAATAATGTGTCTTGAGATAACAGGATCCAAATGTACTTTTGAAACTCTTTATAATGTAGACAATGGCTAAAAGTATTTTTTTTTCCTCTTTCAAAATTTGTCTGACTTCAGAGGAGGAGGACTAGTTATATAAATAGAGCCATCAGTCTAATAAGATTTTCTTCCAGGAGGGAGAACACACTGTATTTTCTTTCTACTAGCTGGATTTGGCTGTTGGGCAAACAAAATGACCTTCTCCTTTCATTCGATTTCAGACAAAAGAGCAGGGAGAGTTAGCTGTTAGTGCTGGCAAGCCAGAGGGAAGGGAACTGTGCCACGGGACATGCCCATCAATATTCCAGGGAGACACCCTGAAATGGAAGAAGGCATTGTACGGCTCTACAGAGAGTCCTGGGGAAGGAGAGCAGAGAAAGAGCTCAGGACACAGAAGAGTGTATGGTGCACGGTATGGTGTCCAGCCTCAGCCAGCATGGGCGCACAACACGGGGTTGACAAAACACATGCTTGTGTGTGCATGTTGCAGCTACACATGTCTGTCTTTTGCCACTGGCACAGACAGTCTGACCTAGTTAGGAAGACCCGTCATCAAACCTCCTTTCACACCCCTCCATGCCAGCTGTGGTGGTGAGGCACAGGCATGAGAGTGACCTGAGCCAGTAGCACCATCCAGCTCAGAGCAGTGGTAAGAGGGGGAAGGACAGACATATGAGTTAATGGACAGCATGGGAGGAAAGAGACACCAGGGCTCTGACTTGGTGTCGATAAGTCACTTTTCTATAGGAGAAGGCTGGGACCAATATTTCAACCTAAGATGAAGCTGATGAGAAACCACGGGGGATGGGATGGTGCTTGGGATGGGGGAGGATACATAATGGATTTTCAAAATAGCTCTGAGGAAACAAACTGTCATCTTCTCAAGGACAGGTTATTATATACAATCGTTGCTATGGAATATTGGACAGGTTATTATACACAATGGTTGCTATGGAATATTAGAGGAGCCAAGAGGAGTGTTGCTCTAGCTTGTTCAGAGTGGATCTGTGTGGAATATACTAGGCAGGGCTGAAACTAGTAATCTGCACATCTAGGGCAGTCCATCACCCTGCCATTCTCACTGCACACAGAGGTCCCTGGTTTGGGCAGGGGGCAGCTGTTGGAGTGGGAAAGAGAATGGTATAGTTTTTATTTACCTTTATTTTTCAATTACAGTTGACATACATTATATTAGTTTCAGGTGTACAACATTGTAATTGGACACTTATATACCTTACAAAGTGATCACCCCGATAAGTATTCATCTAACACCATGCACAGTTATTACAAGATAGGGGTGGGCAAAAGTAGGTTTATGGTTCTGAGTATACAAAAACATAGTTTATTCTTATATTATTAATTATTGTATTATTTTCCATACAAATGACTGTAAGCCTACTTTTGCCCACCCATAATATTGACCACATTCCCTATGCTGTACTTTACATTCCCATGACTTTTGTAACAGACAATTTGTACTTCTTAATCCCTTCACCTTTTTTTATCCATACCCACCTCCATCTGGCAACCATCAATTTGTTCTTTATATGTGAGTTTGTTACAAGATTTCATTCTTTTTATGGCCAAGTAATTTTCTATTGTGTATATGTACCACATCTTTATCCATTTGTCTTTTGACTGGAACACTTAATCTATTTACATTTGAAGTTATTATTGATCGGTATATAGTTATTGGTATTTTATTGTTTTCTGGTTGTTTTTATAGTTCTCTGTTCCTTTCTTATTCTTTTCTATTTTATCTTGTATGTTGATGACTTTCTGTAGTGTTGTTCTTGGATTCCTTTATTTTTATTTCTTGTATAAAATCTTACAGATTTTTGGTTTGTGGTTACCACATGCTTCATATATACCAAGATTATTTATATCAATCTATTTTAAGTTGCGCATGTTCAAACATATTCTAAAATTGCTACAAAAAAAATCACTACCATTTTTACTCACCCCTTCCCCATTTGTTTTCATCATCATTTCTTACTTCTTTTGTGTATATATTTGTATGTATCTCTTAATTTACTCTTGTAAATTACACATGATCTTCCCACTTTTGCCTTTTAGCCTTTGTATTAGCTTTATAGTTGGCTGATCCACTGCTTTTGAGTGATTGCTTTCTTTAGTGAGCATTTTTTTTCTTTCCCATGTTTTCTTATTCATATTTTTTATCTTTTCTACTTAAAGAAATCCCTTTAACATTTCTTGTAATACTGGTTTAGTGGTGATGAACTTTTTTAGCTTTTTCTTGTTTGGGAAGCCCTTTATCTGTCGTTCAATTCTAAATGATAGCCTTGCTAGGTAGAATCATCTTGGCTGTAGGTTTATGCTTTTCATCTCTTTGAATATTTCATACCACTCTCTTCTGGCCTTCAAAGTTTCTGTTGAAAAATAAGCTGACAGTCTTGTGGGAGCTCCCTTGTAGGTAACTGCTACTTTTCTTGCTACTTTTAAGTTTGTCTGACTTTAACTTTTGACATTTTAATTATGGTGTAGCTTGGTGTGGGCCTCTTTGGGTTCATCTTGTTTGGGATTCTGCATTTTCTGGACTTATATGTTTATTTCTTTAACAAGGTTAAGAAAGTTTTTAGTTATTTCTTAAATAGGTTTTCAATCTCTTGCTCTCTGTCTTCTCCTTCTGGTCTCCCTGTGATGCAATGTTGGTATGCTTGATGTTTTCCCAGAAGTCCCTTAAACTATCCTCCCTTTTTAAAATTCTTATTTTTGTTTGATGTTCCAATTGGGTGTTTTTCCACTTCCTTATCTTCCAGACTGCTGACTGGATACTCTGGTTCATCTAATCTGATGTTGATTTTCTCTAATGTATTCTTATTTCAGTAATTGTATTCTTCATTTCTGACTGGTTCTTTTTTATAGTTTCTATCTTTTTTGCTGAGGTTATTCCTGAGTGTATCTATCCTTCCCTTAAACTCATTGAGCATCCTACCTGTGTTTTGAACTCTGTGTCTGGTAGATGGCTTGTCTCCATTTTGGTTCTTTTTTTTGTGTGTTGTTGTTTTTTCTGGAATTTTGACCTGTTCTTCATTTGGGATATGCTTGTCTCATTTTCGCTGACTCCCTGTGTTTGTTTCTGTGTATTAGATCTGTTACATCTCCTTGTATTGGCAGAATGGCCTTATATAGTTCATATCTTGTAAGGTTCAGTGGTGCAGTCTCCCAGCTCACCTGAGCTAGGTGTCCCTGGTGTGGGTTTTGTGTGTCATCTGTTGTAGTTGAGCCTTGATTGCTGTTTGCATGTTAGTGGGAAGGACTGACCTTCAGGCTGACTGGTTGTTGGTAAGGGCTGGCCATGACTACAACAATAGGCTGTTGTGCAGGGGCTGATCCCACAGAGTGGGAGTCACTTTAGCAGGGCTCTGGTGCCCTCCGAATCTGCCCTTCAGGTGTGTCATTTGTGGGGCTGGTTGCATGGTTTTTTTGGTGTTGTCTGAAGCTAGCTACCAGGTATGTTGGTTCTGGAGCCTCTTAGGAGAGGCTCCAGTGTAGGCCAAGATCAGCCACTGTTTGTGCCTGGCTTGGGGCCACCTAGTAGAAGATACAAAGTGATATGTGGTTTGTTGCTGCTTGTTCTGGGCTTAAAGGTGCTTGGGAGAGGCTATGCTGTGAATTGAGGCTGGCTACCACTAATGCCGGGCTTGGGACCCTTTGATGGGTACCACAGTGTGAACTGAGTCCATCCGCCATTTGTGCCAGACTTGTGGACACTGAGTTGAAGTTAACTTTCCAAGCCAACACTGGCCACAGCTCATGGTAGGTTTGGGGCCACCTAATAGGAGTTACAATGCAAGTTGAGACCAGTAACCACTTGTGCTAGGCCTGAGGCTGCTTAGCAAGAGATAGAAGGCACGCTGAGGCCAGCTACTGCTTGTTTGGGGTTTGTGAACCTTTGAGAGATTTTAGGAAAGTCTGAAGCATGAGCCTGAGGCGGGCTGCTTGTGTAGAAAAGCCAGTGGAAACAGCTTGGGCAGGTTGAGTTGGATGGGGTCTCAGGGAATCAGTGTGGTGAACTTGTCAGCCAGGTTAAGAGATCAGAAATTTGGTGCCCAACTGCACCTGCTGTATGGGTGGGAGGAGGACTCAACAAAGGAACAATGGTGTCTGCCAGGGCTTCTGTCCAGGAGAGAGCTGCCCTGACCCTCTAGCCCTCACCCTGACTCTAGTCAATTCAGTTCTTCCCCATGTGTCCCTGGCACTTTTTGATCTGCTGCCCCAGGGCTGGAGCTCAGAGTAAGTGAGTTTGTGAGTAAGTCCATATATTAGGCCCCTCAAGAGGAATGCCTGGGACTCCAGCAGCCCTCCATCTCACTCAGACACAATTCCCACTGGTTTTTACAGACAGATATTATGCAGCCTCCTCTTCCTAGCACTAGTGCCCCAGGTTGGGGAGACTGGTGTGGCGTTGAGACCCCTCACTCCTCAGTGGGGACCTCCACAGCCTAAATATCCCTCCCAATTCCCAATTCTTTTTTGTTGTTGTTAATCTTCACCTGAGGCTATTACTTCCATTGCTTTTCAGAGAAAGTGGGAGGGAGGGGGAAACACTGATGTGAGAGAGACATACTGAGTGGTTGCCTCCTGCATTTGGCCCGGCCAGGGGTGAGGAGAAGAACCCACAACCCTGGTACATGTCCTTGACCGGTAATCGAACTCACAACCCTTTGGTTCATGGGCTGACACTATAACCCTTGAGAAACATTGGTCATCGCTCACTCCAAATTTTTTTAAAAAAATATATAATTTTATTGATTTCAGAGAGATTGAGAAACATTGGTCATCGCTCACTCCCAATTTTTTAAAAAAAATATATATAATTTTATTGATTTCAGAGAGGAGAGGAAAGGGAGAGAGAAATATCAATGATGAGAAAGAATCACTGATTGGCTGCCCCTTGCTCACTCCCCACTGGGGATTGAGCCTTCATCCCAGGCATGTGCCCTGACCAGGAATCGAACCTCATCCTCCTGGTTCATATTCATAGGCTGATGGTCAACCACTGAGCCACACCGGCCAGGTCTCCCTCCCAATTCTTATTGCCACACTGTGGGTATGGGTCCTTATTGTTCTGCCTCTCTGCCCCTCCTACAAGTCTTGTTGTGGCTTCTTTATATTCTTAGTTATAGGACTTCTGTTGGTCTGGTCTCCAGGTGGTTTTCAGTGATGTGTGTTCTATAATTTACTTGTAAATTTGATGTGGTCATCGGAGGAGGTAAGCACAGCATGTATCTACTCTGTCATCTTGACCAGAAGTCCAATTTCAAACCATCCCTCTTATTAAAGGATCTATAGCAACTTTCTGTAAACAGTGTTTGAAAAATCAGCTCTAATGGTCTACAGTGGGATCCTCTGCATTACTCCAGTCCAGTTTTCCCCTGCTTCTTCCTCCTCCCCCTAGCCGATCACCTTGGTTGCTCCCTTGAGCATTCCAATCTCTACCAGGAGGGGAGTAGGAAATAGAGAGCATCTAACTCACTACTGCTCTGATCAACTGCGTGGTGACAAATATAGGACAGTTTGGCAAAAAGGATCTCAAAGTCGTGGTTCCCTCTTTGTTTGCAGAGGCAAACAGGCCTGCTGTAGACAATGCAGATGATGAAATCTGATAGGTGTGATGCCAGATAAACCCACACACGTACACACACACTTTAATCTCTATAAAGCTTAGGAACAAAAGCACTCTATAATCTCCTCTGATGCTAAGTTTACAGTGCCTCCCGACTGACAAAGGTGACTCAGGAGAATGCCCCAAACTCCTTTCACCACTTGCTGAACCTGGCCACCTATGTGTGCTCTGAGGAAGGGGCGTTGACCTCACCTGAGTCAGCACTGAGCCTCGTGATCTCTTCCAGGAGATGATTTAGCACAAAGGAACACTCATCCCAGCGGCCCTCGCCTTCCTAAGCTCTGTGGACTTGTGAGGACTTCCCCAAGTCTTTCTGAAGCTAGCTCTAGGCAAAATTTAGTGCCAACCACAGAAGCTTTAAAAGAAAACTATACATTTTCTTCTGTCATGATTATTAGTACTTTGGGATGATTTGGTAGTGCCAGTTTAGGAAATTCAGTGACATGGTAGCCAATTGAAAATATATTTATTCCAAAACCAGGTTAGAAACACCATAAAAATATCACCTTTAGGGTCAAATCTGGAAAGCTTATATCTGTTCTTTGCACAAGTGTGCATACTTTTTCTCTGTTAACTTCTGTGGATGTTGTGAGCTTTTATAATCTATTCTGTAAGAGTAGGGGTGGATATTGTTTGCTTTCAGAACACCCACATGTGAGCATTTAACATATATGTTTAAAGGGAAGATGAGAAATGAGAGACAAAAGGCCAAGCAAGGAATAGTCTTTCCACTGCATTTTTGAGCACATACTATGGTTATTTTTAGTTGCAAGGCTCATTGGTTAATAAGTTGAGAAATATTTTCAAGTACAAGTCCTGGGCTGAAAGCTGTGTGTGAACTCCTTCTCCTGATTCTGTGTTCCACAGGGAGTATTCTCAAAAGCAAGGGCCTGCTCTCTATCTGTGTCTATATGAAATGTTTGTACATCCATACACAAACAACTCAAAGGTTCCCCATAGGGGGCAGGCGGGAGATGGGGAAGGGCCACGGTAGGAAAGTAATATTTAGTTAGGAGTCTTAATGTTGGGGAAGACATTGGTGCCCATTGGTTCAACCACTTTCTGTGGAATGCTGGACAAGAGCTCCCCTCACCCTGAATTCAGGGGACTCACTGACACTGCTACACCCATACAAAGTCCTGAGGTCTTTGTAACTCCATGGTATGTTATTTACTATAAGTGGTTATACAGACAATTTCTACAGATATGGAAAATACTTTCCATTTAAAAAGGTAGGAATTCAGAAAGCATTTTCTTTTGAAGGAAAAAAAAAAGTAAAATATCCAGCAGACAGCAATTCCAGTAATAGTCCTGACCTTATGTTCCAAAGAAAAGATCAGGAAATCTCAGGAAGCCACATAGGGATGACCTGTCCCTGTGGTACTGGTGAGAGCGGATGTAAAGGGCTGGCTGAGAGATCTTGGACCTTTCCTGCCTCTTGGGTGGGAAAAGGCAGACCCAGCCCAGAAGAAAAAAATTGCACAGGGTCACAAGGGCAGCAGCTCAGGGCCAAATGCACCAGAGGGGGCTCTCCTCTGTTCTATCTATTAAAAATCCACTTCTTGAGAAGGACTGTTCAAGGATATTACAGAATAAGCATATGAAAACCACTAATTTTGTCTGTAGCATAAGTATAACCAGGGTGATGTAGACTCCCAGTACAGGACCTTGAGATTCTTACTGAGAATAAAAAAATGTAGCTGGATCCATCCTTACTGAAATATTTCATAATAAATTCAAGACTAAACTTAAAGATGTAGCTAGATCCATGACTCACATAATTTTTTCTGTTATATTTGTATTGTTAAACCATCTCACTTCATTCATGAAGGCTAAGTTTGCTTTTTCTACATCTACATGTGTGCATGTATACATACATATATAAATATACATACATAGGCATGTATGTATACATAGACTTTGATTCATGTGTTAATTTTTAAAATTTTATCATTTATGGACATTCTCAAGCATATGTTAGTATGTATTCATCGCCCAGCCTTGCAAGTTATTGACACATGCCCAATCTTGTTTAATCGGTTCCTCCCTGCCACCCCTGGACTATTTTGGAAAAAATCCCAGGTATTTCATCTGTGAGTACTTCAGTCTATTTGATCCATAGTGATCTTTTAAATATGAAAGAGTAATCTTGTCACTCATGCTTGCTTAAAATCTTTCAGTGATGAATCTTGGCACTTCAGATAAAGGTTAAACGCCTGCGCATGGTCTCCTGTGTCCTTCATGTCCTCATCACTTTGTCCACCATCGTCCCAAACATTTGCTGGTGACACGTCAGCCACAGTTACTCAAATGGGCTTCTCTGTTTTCAAGATCTCGGCATGCATGTAAGCCAGACTAACTTCTCTGCAGCCTTTGCTCTCAGCTTAAAACTCATCTCCTCAGGATGGCCTCCCTTGACGGCCTTGCTTAGTCTGCCTGTTAGAGATTCTCAAAGTACCTCAGACTTTTTTCTTGTCAAATTGTACATATCTATATAGCTACTCATATAACTTCTTTTTTAAACATCTGTTTTCCCACTCCAACTGGACTGTAAATTCCATGAGGGCAGGGATGATGTCTGTCTTGCTCATGTCTGGCCCCCAGCCCCTTGCACAGCATGTGAACCTAGCAGTCCTGTGGTCGCTGTGCATTGATACAGGCCTGTCAAATGAATAGGAGGGTCAATATCTACTTGGCTATTTGGATCCCACATAAGTGTCTTTGGTTTAGATAGAGAGCTCCTGGAAAAACAGAAATCCTCTTCTCTCCAGAACAAAAATCTAACACCCTCTCATGTACAATTCATAATAATCTTGATGATGTTGGCGAATTGTTCAAGGAGAGGATGAAGATAATGACACCTCTCAGCATGTTGTGAAATTACTACTCATAACTCAACAATACTAGTAACTTACTTCTGTATGGTGCAGGCCCTTTGAAAATGCTTTCATGTGTACCACCTCATTTGAAGTGGGCATTGCAGGTGTTACCACCACCTTACATTACTGGAAAGCATGGCAGGAGTAGAATGAGGTTGAGGTCTCTTGACTCTCAGATTAGTGAGTGCTCTCTCCATTCTACCATCTGGTTCACGTCTCTGGGCCTCAGCTGCATCTCTCAAGCAGGGATGTGGACCAAATATTTTAAGGATCTTCCCTCTCTGAAATTCTGTGTTTCTAACAGTCACCCAGCTCTATGAAGTTATGGGTAGACACGTTAATTACAATCCAAAACTTAGCAAGCATGACCTCCCAATGGGTTTTAGGACTATGCAGGACACCATCCAATGAAGTCAACTTTCAACATGAGAAACTTTGGAAGTCACCAAACTCATAGAACCCTGGAAAGATGCCTGAAATCTGTGTTTTTAAAGAAAACAGTGTGCTCTCCTTGATCTGGAACCGTACAACAAAATGAAAGCTTGTTCAGAGTCCTTAAAAATATCTCAACTTACTCAACTCCTAGCACAGGTACATCGCATCAGCCCGCAGTTATCTGGCCTAGGCCTACTTGTTCCTACCTAGCTAGTGCTACTCAAAAGTAATGCAGGCACCAGTGTCTGTAACTCATGTTGTAAAACCACTGGCCTATTTATCACAAGTAAAACTGTAGACACGCTGCAGCTATAAATGTTCATACAACATGAAGTCATTCCTTCCTAACCTTCTCACTGAATGCTCTTCCACTGTCAGTCACCCTTAAACACTGATGTGTCCCAGGCCCCATCCCCCTCTTCATCCTCTCCCCTTGTCAATATCTGCTCCCATCTCACTGCCATGCTCGAGCGATCAGCTCCAGCCCTGTGTGACCACATGTCCCTTCAAAGTTCCCATGTCCTAAACTCATTGATCAGCTCCAGCCCTGTGTGACCAACTGTAAGGTATATATCACTTTCCACATGTCCCTTCAAAGTTCCCATGTCCTAAACTCATCTTTCGCTGCACCCACCCTGCATCTAACACTCCACGTCTTTGAACACGCCTCTGAGGCTTTGCACACATTATTTCCTCAGCCTAGAATACTATTCCCCCACTCCCCCCCATCATCAACCCTACTGAACCCTTAATTTTTTCTCAACACCCAGCTTACATGCCACTTCTTCGGTCTTGTCCTTATATCACCTTCCCTGTCCTTGCCTCCAGAGACAGTTCTGATCATTTCTCCTTGGCAGCGAGCTAAGTATTTGTTTACATGCTCTCATTCCTACCAGACTGTGAGCAACATAAGAAGCCATGTCTTTTCATCTCTGCATTCCAGCACTAAGCACAGGCCAAGCAAAGAGAAGGCATCGGACAAGTATTTGCTTAATTGAATTAAACCGGGATTCTAGTTCACTCATATATCAGTCTCATCTTCCAGGGTTGCAGACTCATCTCAGGTCAATAGAATAATAATTATTTCTGGTATCATGGCATTATTCAAATGTATAATCTTTAAATAATGCTGTAACATTATTATCATAAGCACTATTTCCTACTTTATTGAAAGTTAAATAGGTAACAGATTCATGATATGTGGATAGTAAGTACACAGCATTCTAGTAGCTTCCTCCAGTGGCTTATGTTTCTGGTACAATAGGAAAGAATCCCATCAGGGAGTGATTTAGGTGCTAAAAACGTGAGGCTGAAAGGTTAAAAGACACTTATTAATAGGGAGTGGCTAGATGTAGTCTAACTCGGAACCCTGGACTGGGAATCAGGAAAATCTGGATTCTGTATCCCAGGGTTTTGTGTTTTGTTTTGTTTTTAATTGCTAAAGGACAAATATATGATTCCACTTATACAAGGTACTTGGAATAATAAAATTCATAGAGACCAAAAGCGAAATGCCAGGGGCTGGAGGGAGTTAGTGTTTTTTAAGGGGTATAGAGTTTCAGTTTTGGAAGATGAAAAAAGTTCTGGAAATGGATGGTGGTGATGGCTGCACACCATATGTATGTACTTAATGCTGCTGAACTATAGATTTAAAAGTTGTTAAGACAGTGAATTTTATTCCAGGACTGCGGTTCCTATAGGAGGAAATGCAGCTGCTCCATGGGCCTCTTACTGAAGCTCCCAGCACCACTGACACCTTTCAGGAATGAACCAGCTGTTTGAAGATCTGCCCTGGTGTTCCTCTTGACTCCCCATGCACACAGTAGGTGGTAACACATGATTTTGGAACTCAACTAATGTGGTTATAGAATGGACCAAGTGACATGTGCTTTCTTATTTTCAACATAAAGCCATCAATCCATCTTTCTTCCTCACTTCAAAATAAGGCTTCCAGTACAGTGCCTTAAATACACGCAAAAAAACCAAAAAAACCTTTTCCAACATGATGTATTGTATTACCTCACTGCACCTGAACCCTGGGTTGGGAACCTGGCTTGCAGAAGGATAACACTTCTCACCTCCCAGCACTAAGGGAAAGGGTCCTGGGCCCTGCTCCTTGGACACTGCCGGCAGAAACACAATCGATAGTGCAACACACTGGGAATGGTGGTCCCGGGACCCAGCACCTGGGCTGTCCTGACTGAAGGGAGCATCACCTCACCTGCACTAAAGCCACAAGTGCTAGAAAAGCTGGCGATCTGGCAGGCAATGCTACCGACTGCCATCATAGCTGGCTCGGGAAGAGCTATTGCATGAGAGAGGAAAACAGCCAGAGAGGACTCTGGTTCTTTGATTCTACAGATGAAAACACATATCTCCGTTAAAGCTGGTAGCTGACTGGTGGGAGGCTCTAAGTTTAAAGAGACAGAGAATCCCATCCAGGAAGCTGGTTGCTGGAGGTCGGGAGCTGGCTGGGTAAGCCACACTTACAGATTTCAGGATCCCCGTGGCATCTTCATGGAGCCATGTAGGGTAGACCACTTCGTCGTTCAGTATGGCCTCGAAGAGGTCGTCTTCATTCTCGGCCTCGAAGGGCGCATGGCCACAGAGCATTTCATAGAGCAGCACGCCCATCGCCCACCAGTCCACGGCGGGCCCGTAGAGCATCTCCTGCAGGATCTGTGCAGAGAGAGGGCAGCGTGAGAAGTGCTCCGCGTATCTGATTAACAAATGTGTCCGTCATAACAAGGGAAAAGAAAGGATTAGGAAATATCAAAGTAAAATAATGGAGCTTCCTGTGTTGACAAGCATGTTTCATTCTATCTCCAGAGAGGGTGGCCTGTTTTTTCCCTGTTGTCAACTCTGAGGCCACTTCTCATCCAGGTGATCAAACATGTGTGACCTGCTTAGGCCAAGGCAATGCATGTGCACATCCAGAACACAGAGGGTTTGGGAGCTACAGCTATGTGAAAGGAAGGAGGCTGGGACTCACTCACTCGTATGGGAAAAAGTCAAGAGCTTTCCTTTACTTCTGCTAAATGGGGCTGGGATCAAAGCACTGAGTAGAGACAAGGAGAAGATACATGGCTGTGAGTGGAGCACCTCTGTCCTTACTCAGGGCTAAAGCCTAGAAGCAACTGCAAAGTTTACCCCAAAAAATCTCGGACTGGAATTCTTATTTAGAGGAACTGAGGACATTTTTAGCCACCGCTCAGCCAATGAGCCATACAGGAGTCTGGAGGCATCAGCTTTCAACGCCGCCCACAAAGCCGCAGCACACAAAAGCAACCTGTGGCATTTCTCATCAGCTCCTGTAGAGCCCCTGTACCCGAAGCACTCACCTCTGGAGCAATATAGTCGGGCGTGCCGCAGAAGGTTGCCGTGGTGACGCCGTTACAGATCCCCTCCTTGCACATTCCAAAGTCTGCCAGTTTACAGTGACCCTCATGGTCCAACAGAACATTGTCCAGTTTCAGATCCCTGGAAAAAACAAGGACCAGCAGTGGTAGGGCAGCCAGGCCTGAAACCATCCACCTGGAGGAGCTGGCTCAGGGGATGGTGATGGAGCATGAGCACACACTTCAAAAAAAACCCAGACTTCTTTGGGTTATCTCAATAAAAACATTTAGATCGATCACAAAATTGGCCTCATGGTCCCTAGGAGACGGTTCCCCATGAATGGGTAACCACATATAAAACGCGGGCTGCCCTTTAGAAACTGAGGGCAGAATGTGACTTTTCCAGGCTTCCCACTTACCTTGTACCCAAAGGACATCCACCCACTCCAACCCTCCGCTCTGGTATCTCTCTGCCCACTGGAGTTCACTCAGTGACCATCCAGGAAGCAAGTGGCCACCGTGTGCCAGGGACTGCGATAGGCATCAAGAGAACAGATGTTCTTTATCCCTAAGGACCTCACTGTGCAATGGTGAGACCAATTTTGCTAAACTCTAAGTCCATGAGGAGGCATCAGGTTGATGTGGCTCACCACTGTGCCTAGCATAGTGCACTCACTAAAAGGAGAGGGAGAGAGAACCAACTAGTATATAATACAAGTGGCACGATGGACATCTGAGCCAAGTGCTATGAGAGAAATACAAGATGAAACAATTAATTCCTTCTAGTGGGAGGAGAGAGGGACAATGCCACAGTAGACATAGTCTGCCAGACAGGGAAGGGGTATAAGGTCAGCATGGGCGGGTGGATGGGGCAGGGAGGCAGGCAGTGAGGTGTGATGTGTGGGGAGGCTCAGGAGCCTCACGTGGTATAGTGAGGCCGGAGAGACAGCCAGGGAACACTGGAGCCATCCAATGCCAGGGATGGAGAGGAAAGTTAGGTCTAGATTACGAAGGCCACACTAAGGAACATGGAGGCCGCGCTAAGGAATTCTGATATTTAGATATTAAGCAAAAGGGATCTACGGAAGCTCTCTGATTAAAGGAGTAACAGATTCCCAGGTGGACAGAAAAGATTAGTGAGAGACGACTGAGTCAGTCCAGGGAAGAGATGTTAAGACCTGAACTGGGACAGTGACAAATGGACTGGAAACTGAGGGGTAGTCAGCAGCATTTTCGCGAAAACACAACCAGTATGGCGATTTGACGACCACTTGGAGATGGAAGGGGAGAGGAAGCAGAGTTGAGGATTCCTGTGCTTCTCTCTCAGACGCAAGGGTTAGTGGGGACGTTAATAACCAGGAAAAGGAAAAACAGGAGTAAGAACAGGGTTGTACCCCAGGTACACAGGAGCCTCAAGAGGCCCAGTAGACTATGCTGAACCCAGGACAAAGGCACTCTGCACCCTTCCCCCAACCTGTAGGAGCAGAATCCACTTCACTTGAGGAAGTGAATTCCCAGCAGCAGAACTGTTTGGTAATAGGGAAGGGGTATAAGGTCAGCATGGGTGGGTGGATGGGGCAGGGAGGCAGGCAGTGAGGTGTGATGTGTGGGGAGGCTCAGGAGCCTCACGTGGTATAGTGAGGCCGGAGAGACAGCCAGGGAACACTGGAGCCATCCAATGCCAGGGATGGAGAGGAAAGTTAGGTCTAGATTACGAAGGCCACACTAAGGAACATGGAGGCCGCGCTAAGGAATTCTGATATTTAGATATTAAGCAAAAGGGATCTACGGAAGCTCTCTGATTAAAGGAGTAACAGATTCCCAGGTGGACAGAAAAGATTAGTGAGAGACGACTGAGTCAGTCCAGGGAAGAGATGTTAAGACCTGAACTGGGACAGTGACAAATGGACTGGAAACTGAGGGGTCAGTCAGCAGCATTTTCGCGAAAACACAACCAGTATGGCGATTTGACGACCACTTGGAGAAGGAAGGGGAGAGGAAGCAGAATTGAGGATTCCTGTGCTTCTCTCTCAGACGCAAGGGTTAGTGGGGACGTTAATAACCAGGAAAAGGAAAAACAGGAGTAAGAAACAGGGTGTACCCCAGGTACACAGGAGCCTCAAGAGGCCCAGTAGACTATGCTGAACCCAGGACAAAGGCACTCTGCACCCTTCCCCCAACCTGTAGGAGCAGAATCCACTTCACTTGAGGAAGTGAATTCCCAGCAGCAGAACTGTTTGGTAATGGGCCTCAATGGAGACAGGAACACAGCTGGATACTGATCAACGTCTGCCCATCAAAGGCGCACTGTCCTGAAACACCCGGCCCAACAGGGCCTAGCACCATGCGCATTCAGGCGCCAGGCCGGCTGGAACAGCGTCCCGTGCACTGACACAACCGCCAGGCTCACCGGGGAGAGGATGAGAGAAGCAGCCTGGCCTATTGGGTGACACCTCTATGCTTTGCTTTTCTAAGGAACAACACACTCAGAGGCAAACCATGCGGCCTTATCTGTGAGGAGGGAGCTGCACAGCCAGGAGAGATGCTGGGTGCCCTCCCTGTAGGCTGGGGGGCTGCCCTGGCCCGGTCTCAGGGGGCTGTGCTGTTGGGGTGGTGGTGTCCCTCACTAGAGCATCTTCGGTAGCCACAGCTGACTGTGATTCTGCTTCCCCTTCGAGGTGGGCACTCATGGTCCTTTCTCCTCTCCCTGCTCCAGTGGTGTGCTTGGCCCCAGGGACAAGGCTGGTCTCTGTCCAGCCGGGGATCACGTTTCAGCTGGGGGAGGGAGGTGATGACAGACCTGACAGGACAGGTTTCCACTGTGACCTGGGAGTCTGACCACGCAGGTCTGACAGGGAGAGGTCACTGTAGGACACCCAGAATGAAAACAAAGCCCTGCCTTCCAGGAATGCCTGATAAGGGAGGTGAGAGCAGCAGTTTTCTTGGCACAGGCCAGTGGGAACACAGACCAGAGCTCCTCTCTGCTCCGGGCAGCCGTCTCCCTGGGTGTGAGAGGCGTGAGGAGAAGGTGTGTTGGGTACCCGTGGGTCCACTTCAGAAAAGCAAGCCTTCTCCGCCTCCAAACCAGACCCCGCCCCAGACCACAAAGCATCCTCCTGCACCCTTCTGCACGTAGATCCTGCTTCCCACACAAGCTTTCCTTCCCCACTGCCTGCCCCTCACCCCTCACCCACAACCAGAGCAAGACTCATTTAAGTGGAATCACAGGAGCACAGGGCAGGGCTGAGGAGGACTGTGGTCATGTGCACGGGAGCGAGGCCACTGCCCGGAGCGCTGGCCCTCAGGCCTTCAGAAGTGGTTTCAGACTCAAGGCTCTGGCTGTCTGGCTCCTCTAGGACGGAGGGCACATTACAGACGGCTGGACAAGGTTGGAGATTATATATAGTTTGTGGCCCCAGGAGAGGCAAGGCTGTGGGGGATCTGAGCCGGCTATATCAGCACCCTGGTCTAGCCCAGCCGTCCAGGCATGTGTGGACCTGTGCCCAG
This sequence comes from Myotis brandtii, assembly GCF_000412655.1. Classification (NCBI taxonomy): domain Eukaryota; kingdom Metazoa; phylum Chordata; class Mammalia; order Chiroptera; family Vespertilionidae; genus Myotis; species Myotis brandtii. The sequence continues at coordinate 2,989,936 of NW_005366214.1, forward strand.
AGCATTCTGACTCTCTCCCTTTGCCAAACAAGGTTACCGAGTTTCTGAGTTCGCCTGAAGCCCTTATGCCTGCTAAGAGCCCAGGAAGGATATTCCCAGGTAATAGAAACAAGTGCTAACAGAAACCCACAATGGTCTAAAAGCTGACCTGCGGTTGCTCAAGCAAGTGTGTGACTAACAGCCCAGGTAAGAGTCTTGATGGCTTATTACTCAGCTGCTGTCATGGGTAGCAGGCATTGTTGCAGGAGAGAAAACTGCTTTGCAATTAGTTTTGTTTGTCGCCCGTCACAATACCTTCTGCACAGAGAAGTCTGCACAGCCTCACTGCTCAAGAGACAGAGCTGAGCAGTACCGGCGATGCAACTCATCCTGGGCACATGATGCCCGGGGGCACAGAGGCACCGCAGTCCTGACTTGTCAGTCTAATTTTAGGCATCCCCAGAACTGTACCAGCCCCGAAGCAAATGCCACTGCTGGTTTTACAGGGGGTGTGATCCAACAGGACAAACCCCTCAAATTAGGATCCCAAGGGGGTTTGATTAAGAACATGATACAATCCCAGGTTGTCAGTTCTACACTCAGTCCTGCTATCTCACACCTCCACTGTGAGGTCTGTCCTGATATCCCCAGACACTCAACTCTGCCCCGAGAGTGCCCCATTCATGTCTCTAGGTCAGCATACCCTGCAGTGCATTCCGGAAGGCTCTGTCTGAGCACCCTCTCCCCACTTAGCTGGGGCTGAGCCTATTCCTCCCTAGCTCCAGCTCGGCCTTGCAGTAGGCGCTGGCCAATGAGAGAAACATGCGCATTTCAGTGAGCCGCCCTGGCCAACTCAGAGCCTGTCTTATTTTTAGGGAAAGGGAGGAAATTCTATAAACCTCACTGGGACCTTTGCTCCAAGTATTCAACTTATAGAACGCCATGTGCTTTGTCCCTTAGAGATGGATTCCGGAGGGAAAAGAAGAATCCTGAAACATAAGTTCAAATTATTCACTTTAGGGAAGCTGGGGCCAGGGAAACTGCTTCGAGAGAGGCAATTAGAGCCAGAGGACCCCAGTACTAACCCTGACTTGCATTCAGTTGGAAGAGAAGGGCATTGAGAGTATCCGTCAAACAGGTCCAAAGGTTACAGAGCCAAATATAGCCATGCTCAGCTTCCTCTCTAAGGATAAATCGTTATCTTCATTAAAAAAAAAAAAAAGGCAAGGAAAGTCACCCTATGACTCCTAACTTTGGAATATTCAGAGGTCAGTTTTTGGCTTTGGCATTCCTCAGCCTCCTATGCCAATATCTAACTGGCAGCCAAATTTAAAAGGCCACACTACAAAGATTACAAGTTCACACGGGGCACAGGCTCAGATCCCCAGATGCCAAATGCACAGTTCCAGGCTCATTCTTCATGAACTCATTGAGCACCCCGTATTTAATAGCTGCTATGCCTTTTGTTGAGCAAGCACAGAAGGGCAGAGGAGCTATTTTATCCTCCCTGGTCGCCTGAAAGGTTCATTGTTGTTGCTGGGTAATCAGGGTTACTTAAAATGCCCAAATGGTTTCAGAGAGGATTCCCAAGTGGGTGAAGACAAAGGGAATTCAGAACCTGTATTTATTTTGTTTCCACCTCGAGCTACTCTAAGAGTCATAAAACAGAATGACACCAGTCTTACTGCTCATATCAGTGACTTCCAGAAGAAATAAACGAAACTAAGTTGAGAGCTGGACCCTTGAACAAGAATGAATCCATGAGGCTATTCGGTAACTATTTTAAATGTATTTTTAAAAGTTTTTATCATGGAAAAGCTCAAACATACACAAAAGTATAGAACTCCCACAGTGATCACACAGCCTCAGCAGCTATGAATGCAGGCTAATCTTGTTTCAGCTATACATTTAATCCTTTCCCGAGCCATCTTTTTTCAGATTTTGAAGCAAATTCAAGATATAAAATCAACTCATCTGTAAATGTTTCAATATCTGAATCTAAAAGACAATAATGCTTTAATAATAGTATACAGTCAATATACTATTATAAGTATACTAGATGCCTGGTGCACAAAATTCGTGCACGGGAGAGTGGGGGGGAGCAGCCCTCAGCCCGGCCTGCACCCTCTCGCAATCCAGGACTGCTGGCTCCTAACTGCTCGCCTGCCTGCCTGTCTGATCACCCTTAACTGCTCGCCTGCCTGCCTGATTGCCCCTAACCACTCGCCTGCCTGCCTGCCTGATCTCCCCTAACCACCTCTGCCTCAGCCCCCCCCCGGCTTCATCCAGAATGACATCCGCAAGGTAATTTGGCTGTTCGGTCTAATTAGCATATTATGCTTTTATTATTATAGATTGTTTTGGTCTCTTTGCTCATCTGTGCATGTGTATGGATCCAGAGAACCTGAAAAAAGTGGGTAATAAGAATAATAGTGTAATCAGTAACTAACAGTGACTACTAACAGTAACAGTAACATACAGTGAATGTTACAAATGCTGAGAGCTTTATCCATATTATTTTATTCTTAAAACGACCCAAATAGGGGAATGGCTAAATAAATTATGATAAATCCATGATAGCCAAACAAGGTTACCGAGTTTCTGAGTTCGCCTGAAGCCCTTATGCCTGCTAAGAGCCTGGGAAGGATATTCCCAGGTAATAGAAACAAGTGCTAACAGAAACCCACAATGGTCTAAAAGCTGACCTGCGGTTGCTCAAGCAAGTGTGTGACTAACAGCCCAGGTAAGAGTCTTGATGGCTTATTACTCAGCTGCTGTCATGGGTAGCAGGCATTGTTGCAGGAGAGAAAACTGCTTTGCAATTAGTTTTGTTTGTCGCCCGTCACAATACCTTCTGCACAGAGAAGTCTGCACAGCCTCACTGCTCAAGAGACAGAGCTGAGCAGTACCGGCGATGCAACTCATCCTGGGCACAGGATGCCCGCGGGCACAGAGGTACCGCAGTCCTGACTTGTCAGTCTAATTTTAGGCATCCCCAGAACTGTACCAGCCCCGAAGCAAATGCCACTGCTGGTTTTACAGGGGGTGTGATCCAACAGGACAAACCCCTCAAATTAGGATCCCAAGGGGGTTTGATTAAGAACATGATACAATCCCAGGTTGTCAGTTCTACACTCAGTCCTGCTATCTCACACCTCCACTGTGAGGTCTGTCCTGATATCCCCAGACACTCAACTCTGCCCCGAGAGTGCCCCATTCATGTCTCTAGGTCAGCATACCCTGCAGTGCATTTTGCAAGGCTCTGTCTGAGCACCGTCTCCCCACTTAGCTGGGGCTGAGCCTATTCCTCCCTAGCTCCAGCTCGGCCTTGCAGTAGGCGCTGGCCAATGAGAGAAACATGCGCATTTCAGTGAGCCGCCCTGGCCAACTCAGAGCCTGTCTTATTTTTAGGGAAAGGGAGGAAATTCTATAAACCTCACTGGGACCTTTGCTCCAAGTATTCAACTTATAGAACGCCATGTGCTTTGTCCCTTAGAGATGGATTCCGGAGGGAAAAGAAGAATCCTGAAACATAAGTTCAAATTATTCACTTTAGGGAAGCTGGGGCCAGGGAAACTGCTTCGAGAGAGGCAATTAGAGCCAGAGGACCCCAGTACTAACCCTGACTTGCATTCAGTTGGAAGAGAAGGGCATTGAGAGTATCCGTCAAACAGGTCCAAAGGTTACAGAGCCAAATATAGCCATGCTCAGCTTCCGCTCTAAGGATAAATCGTTATCTTCATTAAAAAAAAAAAAAAGGCAAGGAAAGTCACCCTATGACTCCTAACTTTGGAATATTCAGAGGTCAGTTTTTGGCTTTGGCATTCCTCAGCCTCCTATGCCAATATCTAACTGGCAGCCAAATTTAAAAGGCCACACTACAAAGATTACAAGTTCACACGGGGCACAGGCTCAGATCCCCAGATGCCAAATGCACAGTTCCAGGCTCATTCTTCATGAACTCATTGAGCACCCCGTATTTAATAGCTGCTATGCCTTTTGTTGAGCAAGCACAGAAGGGCAGAGGAGCTATTTTATCCTCCCTGGTCGCCTGAAAGGTTCATTGTTGTTGCTGGGTAATCAGGGTTACTTAAAATGCCCAAATGGTTTCAGAGAGGATTCCCAAGTGGGTGAAGACAAAGGGAATTCAGAACCTGTATTTATTTTGTTTCCACCTCGAGCTACTCTAAGAGTCATAAAACAGAATGACACCAGTCTTATTGCTCATATCAGTGACTTCCAGAAGAAATAAACGAAACTAAGTTGAGAGCTGGATCCTTGAACAAGAATGAATCCATGAGGCTATTCGGTAACTATTTTAAATGTATTTTTAAAAGTTTTTATCATGGAAAAGCTCAAACATACACAAAAGTATAGAACTCCCACAGTGATCACACAGCCTCAGCAGCTATGAATGCAGGCTAATCTTGTTTCAGCTATACATTTAATCCTTTCCCGAGCCATCTTTTTTCAGATTTTGAAGCAAATTCAAGATATAAAATCAACTCATCTGTAAATGTTTCAATATCTGAATCTAAAAGACAATAATGCTTTAATAATAGTATACAGTCAATATACTATTATAAGTATACTAGATGCCTGGTGCACAAAATTCGTGCACGGGAGAGTGGGGGGGAGCAGCCCTCAGCCCGGCCTGCACCCTCTCGCAATCCAGGACTGCTGGCTCCTAACTGCTCGCCTGCCTGCCTGTCTGATCACCCTTAACTGCTCGCCTGCCTGCCTGATTGCCCCTAACCACTCGCCTGCCTGCCTGCCTGATCTCCCCTAACCACCTCTGCCTCAGCCCCCCCCCGGCTTCATCCAGAATGACATCCGCAAGGTCATTTGGCTGTTCGGTCTAATTAGCATATTATGCTTTTATTATTATAGATTGTTTTGGTCTCTTTGCTCATCTGTGCATGTGTATGGATTCAGAGAACCTGAAAAAGTGGGTAATAAGAATAACAGTGTAATCAGTAACTAACAGTGACTACTAACAGTAACTAACAGTAACATACAGTGAATGTTACAAATGCTGAGAGCTTTATCCATATTATTTTATTCTTAAAACGACCCAAATAGGGGAATGGCTAAATAAATTATGATAAATCCATGATAGTATTTTATGAAAGCTGCTAAAATTTTAGGGACTAAAGTATAGGGAAATGTTTATGATAGAATTCTTATCTTTTGAAAATTATTTCTTTTCTGATTATAAAAGTTATATTTTCATTGCATAAAGTTCAATCATTCCTAAAAATGTTATGAAGAAAATGATGACAAATTCATAGTGTTCTAAACTTTTCTTCTCAATGCTACACTAACATGATATTATGATATAATTTGCTTTTACCATTTAACAAATATTTTGGATATATTTCTACACCTTAAAGATTTGCCTCATTCTCTGTAATGATTACATAAAATTCCATTATAAAGAAGTAGTGTAATTTGTAATACCTTAACCAATAAAGAAATGAAAAAAAAAGAAGTAGTGTAATTTAGGTTGTTCCCAATTTTTTGCAACTTCAAACAATGGATTAGTGAAAATTATTTGCACATTGTAGGAGCATTTATTTAGGATAAATTTTTAGAATTGGATATGCTATGTCAAGGGTTTAAGTGTTTAAAATGTAAATATATGTTGAACAACTGCCCTCTAAAAAGTTTGCACCAATTGATACTCCTCCCAATAGTGTATGAGAGTGTCTATTTGGCTTCCTTATTCAGGTTAGCTGTACTTATCCTTATGTCCTTGCCAATCTGCTAGGAGAAAATACCTATTCACATGTTTTACCCATTTTCAATTTTCAGTTATCTTTTCTTATTATTTTTAAGAAGCTCATTACATATTATGTTTTTGAAATTAATATTATGGATAGTAGTAATTTGTTATATGGGTTGAGAATATTATTGCCCAGTTTGTTTTTAACGTTTGTTAATGATAACTTTTATATTTTAATATTTGAATCTATCAATCCTATATAGCTTCTGGGTTTCATGACTTAGTTGTAGGCTGACACAATTCTAAGTGTAAAAGCAGGATATGAAATTGTATTTTCAACATTCTGTTAATTATGTTACAACGGGGGGAAAGAGGAGGGAAAAAGAAGAAATGAGAAAAAAGAAAAATGTTGAAAGCCTATTTCTAGGTAATATGTTTATGAATAATTTTTCCTTTATTGTATTTTTTAAATTTTTATAGGAATTATGTAATACTTTGATACCAGAAAAAAATCATTAAAAATATATATTTTAGCTTTAAGTCTTTTCTTTGGTTTCTGTACCATTTAAGGCCGTAATTCCCAAGGAAGATATGTAGGGGAAATGACTCACTGGTGGGAATGGAAAGGATTTGTTTTGGAACCCAGTCTGCAAGGCCATGTTGATAAAAATCACCTTATATGCTTAGGGAACCCGAACATTCATGGACTCAGAATTCTGAACCTTTGTCACAAGCTCATTTTTTACCATATACATAGTTGTTGTGATGGCTCTAATCTTTTCAACAGCCCCATGATGTGTCCCTGTAGTTGTAAGCACAGCAAAGGAAACCATCAACAAAATTAAAAGAAAACCTACTGAAAGGAGAAGATATTTACCAATGATACATCTGACAAGGGATTAAATCCAAAATTTATAAAGAATTCAGACAACTCTACACCAGAAGAACAAATAATTCAATTGAAAAATGGGCAAAGGATCTGAATAGATACTTCTCCAAAGAAGACATTCAGATGGCCAATAGACATATGAAGAGTTGCTCAATATCACTAGTCATCAGAGAAATGCAAATCAAAAAACCATAATGAGATATTACCTCACACAGAATGGCTATCATCAATAAACCAATAAACAACAAGTGTTGGTGAGGATGTGCAGAAAAGGAACCAATAGACATATGAAGAGTTGCTCAATATCACTAGTCATCAGAGAAATGCAAATCAAAAAACTATAGTGAGATATTACCTCACACGTGTCAGAATGGCTATCATCAATAAACCATTAAACAACAAGTGTTGGTGAGGATGTGCAGAAAAGGAACCCTCACACACTATTGTTGGGAATGCAGTTTGGTGCAGACAGTGCAGAAAACAGTATGGAGGGGCCTCAAAAAGTTAAAAATGGAACTGCCTTATGACCTAGTGATTCCACTTCTGTGAATATATCCAAAGAAAACCGAAACACTAATTCTAATTCAAAAAAATATATGCACCCCTATGTTCACTGCAACGTTATCTACAATAGCCAAGATCTGAAAGTAACTCAAGTGCTTATCAATAGATGATTGGATAAAAAAAGCTATGGCAGATTTATATAATGAAATATTAGTTGGACATAAAAAGAATGAAATCTTACCATTTGTGACAGCATTGATAAAACATTATTTACAATAGCCAAGATCTGAAAGTAACTCAAGTTCTTATCAATAGATGATTGGATAAAAAAACTATGGCAGATTTATATAATGAAATATTAGTTGGACATAAAAAGAATGAAATCTTACCATTTGTGACAGCATTGATAAACCTAGAGAGTATTATGCTAAGTGAAATAAATCAGACAGAGAGAAACAAATACCATTTGATTTCACTTAGATGTGGAGTCTAAAGAACAAAATAAACAAAAAAAATAGAAACAGATTCATAGATACAGACTGACAGTTGACAGAGTGGAGGGGAGTTAGGGGATTGGGTGAAAAAAGTGAAGGGAATGAGAAGTACAGATTGGGAGTTACAGAATATTCACAGAGATGTAAAGTACAGCATAGGGAATGTAGTAGAGATTCATAGATACAGACTGACAGTTGACAGAGTGGAGGGGAGTTACAGAGTATTCACAGAGATGTAAAGTACAGCATAGGGAATGTAGTCAATAATACCATAATAACTATGTATGGCCAGGTGGGTACTTGAAACATTGGGGGGACCATTCTATAAAGTACATGATTTTCTAACCACTATGCTGTACATCTGAAATTAATACAGAATACTATTGAATGTAGGCTGTAATGAAAAAAGTTGCATGCAAAAGAACTCATTTTCTAATGAATGAACTGAATGTAGGCTGCAATGAAAAAAGAAAACGAGCGTCAGGTCCCTGCTGAAAGAAACAACATTCCTAATTACTAAATGAGGTTCCCATGCCATTTCTCTTCATAAAGTGACATTTGGTCTGGTGTTTGCTAGGCTGAACTATTGAAACATCTGCTTACGAACTAATATATGAAACATGAATGTTTATCACTATGAAGTTGCATGCAAAAGAACTCATTTTCTAATGAATGAAGAACTTAAATAAAATAATTTCCAACCCAGAAAGTGTTACCAAGGCTCCTCTGAGGCTCTTTTCCCCCTACCCTTTCATATTTCTTCCCAACATCTACTTGAGATGGAAAATGATCATAAAAATGACTCTATGCAGGTCTGGCTATTCACTCTATTGAAAACAGGACCAGGGACTCACAAACTAGTCCCCTCTGGCCAGGTGTTGGTCTCTGTCCAGTCTTGGTGTTTGAGGCACTAGGTGTGCAGGTAGCGTGTTTTCTCCTTCACCACTGTGTATACACAGGACCAACCTAATGTGAGCAAAGGGACCGAGAGATTTCCCCTCGCCTTGTCTTACAGTAGGAAAAAAATGTCCAAAGAAAACATTCATTGACTCTCTGGACAGATGCAGGGTGCAATGGATATGATTAATGTGCACAGTGTGCAGATCATACATCTCCTTAGGGCCATCAAATGAATGAGCCATCAAGCTAACAGTTGAGCCTTCTCTATATATTTTTTCATTCCACTCCCGCAACTCCCACAGGAGGGCTGAAATTCCCTAGCTGAAGTGGCACAAATTTATTAAGCAGCTCCTTACAGTACTTTTATTTTACGGTTGCCAAGAAAATCTCTTTCGCTGACTCTCCTTGCCAAAATGCTTCCTACGTGATACCTGGCAGCTTTGGGCGTGCATCTGCAACTCAGTGAGAGAAAGCAGGAGGCAGGATGGAGGGATTCAGACAAAGACACAAGGAGATGACAGACCATGGCAGGTAGGGGCCTCCTGACCATTGGGCCCAGCTGCAACAACACAGAAAGAATGCTGGGGCCAACAAGGCATTCAATTTGATAGTCCAGGGGGGATAAGGTAGTCAACAAGCTAAATCTTGTTTAACTCCTCAGCTCCCCCAGTGCAGAGAGCCAAGTGCAGCTGACCCATGGACAACCACCTGCTGGGCCAGCTTTGCTTCTTGGCTGCAGAAATCCAACAAGGCAATGGAGGTTCTCCTATAGCAAGACCCCGAATAGGATTTTAGAGAGTCATGGGGATTCTAAGAGCCTGCAAGCTAGGGACAGGATAGGTATGGAGGAGGTCCCTACTGGCTGGATGCGTGCAGGGTATTTGCATGAAGATGAAGGAAGGAAAGATATCTAAGGAGGAATATTCAGAACATAGTCCCCTCTTAAGTAAGAAGAGTTGAATGACAATTGGGGCAGCTGTGGGGTGGGGATGGGCAAAGGCAGATGGATCCTATTAGGTTGACGTTGGACATACTGCGCCAATACCAACAAACAGGTTCTTAGAGTGAAACTATGTTAAATGTTAGAGGCCCCACAGCTCTCTAGGGGTCAACACTAGCCATAGTTGTCACCGTTATTACTGTAAGTAAATGAGTGCTGCAGCTCTTGTCCTCAGAAAGATATTCTAGGAAATTGAGAGATCAGTACAAATACACAGACTAACAAGTGAAGGGACAATGAGACATCATACTCTGTCTAGCCATGGCTGGTTCGCTCTCTGGAAACCCAGGGATCTTCTGACTAGGAACACTAGACCCTGTCAGCACTTAGGCTGGTTCCCTGAAGAAATGCCATTGAGAGGAAATAGTAATGTCCTTGCTTTGCCAAGGTTAGAGCTTCTCTTTGGCTGGGAGAAAACAAAAGTTGTTGCAGCCATTAGCTGTGCAAGCTTGTGGTCTTGCATAACATGTGAAAGGGGATGTGGGTACCGCTGGGAAGAGGTGATGAGGAATGCTTTATGACAGGAAGGAGTAGAGTTTATAGCATCAACTTCAGGAAGAGATAGGCAGGCTGCTTTTGGCAAATGGCCAAACAAAAACATCTGCCAGCATTAGTAATGTCTTATGCAATATTGGAGGGGAAGGGAGAGGAGAGGAGAGGAAGCCTTCTGACTTGATCCAGAATTTTTGGCCATATCATCAGGTCTCATCTGGTTATGGGCTATCCCCATCAGAGATTAAACCAGAACCATGTAAACAGAAGTCTGAAAAATGCAAGAGGATACTTGTAGCCAGAATCACTCCAAGGCCCTTGGAGTTACACACCTCGCATTTTAGTTCTGGATTATAGTGGGTATTGCTTTGTTCCCTAATAATATTTAGCTGAGAAAAGCTTGCTTTCCCCAAACAAATTACAAGCTCCAACATAGGCCTAGCATATTATGTAGTCATTTCCAGAGTACTGATCAAGGCTGGACATATGACAGCAACAAACATCTGAGTCCCTTTCCATGGAACTCAACTGATTTCCTCCTAATGCAGAGAGCATATCATAGCAAAATGTGCAAATGACATAAAATTTTCCCTAAGAAATTCCCTCTGGGAGAACTCACTGCTACTTCCTGAGCACCCACCATTCTGTCCTAGCACTGGGTTTACAACCAAAAAGCCCAGATTTCCTGACAGCCATTTAGTTGTTCATTTTTAAAATATTTAAGTATTTATTTGTTTTTAAAAAAATATGTTGTTATTGAATTTGAGAGAGAGAGGAAATGAGAAGGATAGAGTGATAGAAACACCGATGAGAGAGAAACATCATTGATTGGCTGCCTCCTGAACACCCCCCACCGGGGATCAAGCCTGCAACCCAGGCCCAGATCGGGAATTGAACTGGTGACCTCTTGGTTCATGGGTCAACTCTCAACCACTGAGCCTCAACCACCGAGCCACACCTGTGGGGCACTAAAATATTTAAGTATTTAGATGTGGAGATATTGTCTAAAGACTTTCCAACTTTATGTAGCCATACTCTTCTTAATAAAGGCAATCTATTAAACAAATAAGAGTCATCATAACTTCCTAAAATCTTTAAAAGTCAACAGAATTCACAAATCGGGGGTGAGGGGATTATTTTTTTTTTTTAGCTTATGTGTCTTATTTTTAGTTTAGGAAGTATCAGCAAACTTGAAAGCAAAAGTAGCTGATGAACAAGCACATCTATTGAGAAGAGACTGTCGTTCTTTTTGCATCAAATGCTACAGAAGTCTTATTATTTCCTCATCAACAAAAAACTGATAGAACTGCATGGCCAAGTGCTTGAGATTTTTAGAAGAATCAGCCCGGCCGGCCTGGCTCAGTGGTTGAGTGTTAACCTATGAAGGAGGTCATGGTTTGATTCCCGATCAGAGCACATGCCCGGGTTGTGGGCTCGATCCCCATTGTGGAGTGTGCAGAAAGCAGCTGATCAATGATTCTCTCTCATCATTGATGTTTCTATCTCTCTCTCCCTCTCTGAAATCAATAAAAATATATTTAGGAAAAAAAAGAGCTGATAGAGAATATACAAACTTTGTAAATTCTAAATAAGCATCGTAAGCTTTTGAGCTTGGGGTAGGTAGGTCTATCATGAAGTGACACGTCCAGTTATAAAGTGCTCTATGGGAAATGGGACAAGGAGCCAAAGAGGGTTGGTCATACAGGGCCATGACCTTACACCAGCATTGACTGCAATGTCTCCAGAACTGGTTATGCTCCATCAGCCACAACATCATTGTCTCCTTCCTTTATATTTGCTAAGACCAAGTTCTGAAGCATTAAGATATAGGAATTAAAAGCTATCAATTGCAGTCCATCCAGTTCCATCTTGGTCTGTCAGGGCCCAGGCAGCTCACCACAGTGACTTGTTCTTTTAGGCAGAATAAGCTGAAGGGGGATGGAAGCAGCCCCTGGACCCTGCTGCTGTCTAACACCCTGGTGGCTGGAGAAATTTCTTTCTATTCTGGAGAGCTGAAATTCTCCAGAAATAAAGCACAGAATTCCTGAGAAGTGGTGTGGTATCTGTACCCCGCAATGCATCCAAATAAAGCTCAACCGGAACAGCCGGTCCTCGTTCCTACCCCCTCCTGCCTAATTATTTAGGGCACAGACCCAGGAGTGGATATCAGTCTGGAACACTCAGGGGTGTGACAAAATCCAGATCCTGCGAGGCCACTTTGGGAAGATGTTGTTTCTAATTTTTCACCGTTATGAACACTATGATAAATGAAGGTATTTTTTCAACATGGACAAACCTATTAATATTTTTTATCACAAATAAGCAGTCAAGTCCAGGTCCATGCTTACATTTGAGCATTTCTATCTCTGCCACTGCCCGGGTGTTCACCTCCCTTTATCACACGAGTATTCAAAGGAAGGGCCCACAGGGAATGTCATTTCCAAAATCTTGGCTTGGACTGCTGTTCCTTTATGATTTGTATTTTTCCAAATAAAATGTGATCTCCATGAAGAGAGGTGCTTCACTGTTTTCATTTTTCTCTCTTTATATTTTTGGCTTCCCTTGGGTGTCTAACACAGTGCTTTGCACATAGTAGGCCCAAATAAATGGCTGTCAATCTGAGCAGCAAGCCCCCTCTCTGCCATCTGGCATTGGTTTGGTTCTGAGACCCCAGTGAGGCTGGATTAGGGAAGACATGGGGGACTCTTAGGAAGTGGGGCGATTCCGGTTTGTTCTGGGACCCTGGCTCCCCTCTGGCACCTCTGGAGCCAACATGAAGCTGGCGTTGTCTGCTGGGATCTTGTCTTGGGGATGACCTAGCATCAAGGCAGCACCCCAGGAAACTGTGGCTCTGAACTCTCTCAGGTCCCACTCCAGCGCCAATCTAGAACCAAACCCATTCCGAGAGATACCAGAAAGGAAAACTTGCCCTGCCTGCTGACTGCCTGTTCATGTCTGGCTTGGGGGTGAGAGCAACCTTTGTTCCCATAAAAGAAGAATATGAAAATTTCTGTCAACTGCCCAAACAGGATTTACATGAATTTAACTGGCCGCTACAGGGCACAGTGAACCTCGGAGCGGCTTCTGTCGTTAAGACAGTGACTGTGAGCAGAGAGCACAGGGGTCAGACAGGCTGGCTGAGAGCAGCTGGGCAGTGGGGGTGGCGGACTACAGTGTGCAGGCTGGAATCTCAGTGCATCCGGGACCTTCTGATGGATACACAGGCAGCACAGTGGGTGAGGTGGACAAGCTGGAATACTGGATTTTGTCTGGTGCACCGTCTGGTCAGTGAGTCAAGAATGCTTGTCTGGAGCCGGAAAGCAGAGCTTCTAGCCTCAGTCCTGCTGCCTTGCCGGGCCTGTTTCCTCCTCTGTAAAAGGATGGGGCTGGATGATATCCCTTCCCCACTTCCCCGTCCAGTCACTCACTGAGACCTGACAACTGCTTCTCCTGGTTGCATTAAGAATCAGACACCTTCTTCCCACCACAAGGCCCTGGCCTCCACTCAGCCCCATCCAATCCCAGCCGAATCACTGCATTTCCTGAAGCGTCTCTCTGTCTTTTTACTCTCCATGCTGGATCAGTTGTCTTTCTGAAATTCGATTCTTGAATGTTTGAACCATTATGAGGCCCCTTCTGGCTTTAGCACCTGTGACGCTCCACTAGGCGTTCTCTGGCTGCCCCTCCAGCCTTATTGCCTCCTGCACTGTTCTCCACCCGCTTCAGGTTCCAGAAGGAGCACCGTGCCCTCTCGTTGACCTCTCTGCCGTCATGTATGCCCTCCTGTGCCTAAAGCAGTGCTGCTCAGAGTGTGGTCCTTGGGCTGGTCCCTGCCTGCAAACTGCTACTTGTCTGCAAGGAAGTAGAAATGAATGAATGAAGCAAGTAGCAATACAGTAGAAACATTGAGAGTAAGCGTTTAGAAACTTTTATAACTACCTGACAGTAATTTTATGTCTGTTGAAACTAATAAAAATGTGGGCTTTTATGTCTTTTAAATTTTTGATTATTCTAGTAACTTACTTTTATTATATCTTATAAAGGTATTGGTCCTAATGGATTGAAAAAGGAAAAATCCGCTGGTTTACCACCACATATAGTTTGAGGAGCTCTGGCCAGCACCTTCTTTCCTTCCTGTCTCCTGGGCTGCCAATTCCAGTCTCGCCAAAGTCTCTGTCTCAGAAACCTTCTGTATCCCTTCCTAGGCCAAGCCTGGTATCGCTCCTCCATGCCCTGGTGGTGTTCGGTGCGTACTTCTAAGTATAGTGTTTATTGCACTAACCGTGATTGTTGGTTTCCCTGCAGGCCTTTCCCATGCTTATGTCAGCTCTCAACCTCAGAACAAGGTGCCTGACACAGGTCTGAGTGGGCAATCAAGCGCTGGTTGGAGTGAACAAGCCCCCCTCAGTTTCTTACCCTAAACTCTAGCTGCGTTCCCTTGAGTGTAAAGTCCTATGGCCTCTCCCTCCAACACTACGTGGTGTTCTGTACATGACACTACTGAGAAAAGGAGGAAGAAATGGTAAGCACTGCTTTCTGTATCTGGGGGTGAATTCTTTAGGTCACCCATCCAGTCACACTCTTCCTTCTCCAGCTCTCAATCTAGTCCTCAAGCTAACAGATAAGAAAGCTGGGCTTGTAGGTGCAACCACCAGTGACCACTGCGTGTGCCTGGTGATTAAGCATCCTTACAACAGTGTGGCGTTATAACCAGACAAGACAAATCACCCCTGTGCATCTTGCAAGCAATGGAAAGGTCAGTCCAGGAAACAGAGACATGAGATCCCTGGAGTCCCTGATCAAGCTGAAAACCTCATTTGATTAAAAAAAAAAAAGAAGCCATTTAATGGAAAAAGCCCCAGCCAGAAGAGATGGAATATTACATAAGAAATAACTTAAAAGCTCAGAAAATCCTTGACGCCCAAACTAAAGCACACGATTCCCATCATGAGGAACTAATTTCCTTTTGAAAATTGATGAAGCAAACTTTTCACTGGGAAATGGTCGGTTCCCTGCGTCTTGTGGAGAAGGCAGTTTGCGAGCACATTTCCTGCATCTCAGCCTCCTGGGTTCTAACCTCGCAGATTTTCCTTCTGAAGTCATGGAAAAATCCTCTCTGCTTCAGAGTCCTTTCCTTAAAGAGGGCTGACGTGATCACCATTCACAGGGTGCAGAGCATGAAATCATCCCGGAGCTGTCTGAGGGCATGGCACCCCGAGCCAGGGAGCCTCAGCTGACTTGCAGGTAGGAAAAAACAAGTACGCCCAAGCCAGGACAGGTGATCTTTTCCCATTGGAAAAAGAGACTGTCTTCCTTACTCAAATGAAGCAGCAGACAGTCAGCTGATGAAAAAGTCACCAAAATTTCAGATCTAAAATAAGTGAATTACTCTGAAAACAGAACACCTTGAGCGATCTAGAGTGATCTTTTCCCATTGGAAAAAGAGACGGTCTTCCTTACTCAAATTAAGCAGCAGAGAGTCAGCTGATGAAAAAGTCACCAAAATTTCACTAAAATAAGTGAATTACTCTGAAAACAGAACACCTTGAGCGATCTAGGCAATGTACAAGCAATCGGGTCCCACCCACTGAGAGAACCCCTGTGTTCCCTCGGAGCTTTATGGCTGTTTCAATATGTCATCTGCCTGTCGAGAGCCTGGATCCCTTTGACAGATGCGTGAACTGGAATTTTTGATCTGAGTTATGTGCCGAATTCCTGGGCAGGAAGGTGGTGCTCTCTCCTCCTGTAAATTTCCACTGATGCAAACGAGGTCACAAGTGCCAGGAGGCATCAGTGACAGGTCTGTGTGGGCGGAGAATCACGGGCCAGGGCAGGGCACATGCTTCCTCTTCTGCAAGAAACATTTATACCATCCTGTTGGTACATGTAGGGGGGGCGGGGGCTGTGAGCTTTGTAGTTTGTGCCACACAGGAGCCGGGACAGCCTCCGAGACACTGTGTTGGGGACGCCTTTACTTTCTTGTGCGCCTCAGGCGGCAAGAGGCTCCCTCCGCCCTGCCAGGTCCTTGGAGATCAGCACTCAGCGCCATCCGAGAGGTTCTGCCTGCTCTGGGGTTGGACATTGTCCCAGCTACTCCTGACTCCTGGCCGGCCGGAACCGAATGTGACAGGAGCGAGTGGCCTGAGGGAGCACCCTTCCCTATGGACAGTGAACATGACCTGCTGTCCTGGGCACCCACAGGGCAGGCTCTGGAGCGGGCATTCCGGAGGAGGCAGCTACCCGCCCTGGATGATGCTCACCTGCCCAGCACAGGCTCTCGGGAACAGGCTTGATCATTCTACATCCTAGCCAATTGCAGACAGTTAACTGTACCAACTGCTGAGACCAAGAAAAACCCATAGAAATGCGAAGAGAGAGAACTGACGGATATTATTAGCAGCTGCTCTGACTCATTAAACCAAAGATGACAGTTCACCGAGTGGTGACTCTGTTTTCAGGTAAATTCCAAGGCAACGAAGCACAACCCTACTTAAGTCTCTAACCACTGCTAAGTGTCTCCTTTGCGGGCTCTGCCCCCTCCACCCTCCCTCAAGGGGGAGGCGGCTCCCCAAGGTGCTGCTCCGGCCCTTGCCTAGGCTTATTTCCAGCACTGCTGCTAGACCATATGGCGCCTTTGTGCAAATTAGAAAAAGGCACCCCTTTCTGAAGACATGTTATCACCAACCCCTAGAAAGAGTCCTAGTCTTCATACAAGTCTCCAGTGGCTCCGATGGAGCGGCCCTCCCTGGAGTTGCTCAGTGCACTGGCTGCCCAGCTGTGAGCGGCTCTGCATGGTTCTCTACCTGTGCAGTTAAACACCATGGATTCAAATATTACCCTAGACCTGTGGTCGGCAAACTGCGGCTCGGCAAACCGCAGCTCACGAGCCACATGCAGCTCTTTGGCCCCTTCAGTGTGGCTCTTCCA
>NW_005366214.1:3007140-3023226 GCF_000412655.1 Myotis brandtii
GGGGTGGGGCCACAACATTAGTAACAAAGAAACAGAATTTCCGGAGGATGAGGCCCAGAAATCAGGATTTTAAAAAGATTCCCAGGTGATCCTAATGTGAAGCCAAGGTTGAGAACCACTGCCCTAGACAGATGGACCCCAAATCCAAACCTGCACCCTGACACCCTTCTCCAGAGATCCAGACCAGATGGACTCCAAATCTAAACCTGCACCCTGACACCCTTCTCCAGAGATCCAGACCTGCATGAGAAGTTAGAAATGAACTGCTTTGGGGGCACAGCTACGAGGGGCGTTTTAACCCTTCAAACACAAAAGGATGAACACTGGACTTTATCCAGCCGCTGTCTTCCCTCAGTGCAAAGCTTCAGCATTCTCCAGTGGGAATCTTGGCGTCACTTCTCATGCCTACGCCTTGGTCTTCATATCCATTGCACAGTCCTCCCAGCTTTTCCTCCACTGGGTCACCCACATTCCTCTTCTCGGCCTTTCCACTGTCACTGGCTTGCTTCAAACTGTGGCTCTATTTTGCTTGATTTATGTTAAGGCCTCCCACCCCAAATCCAGGCTTCTGGGCTCCTCGGCACTCTATTTAACACATTACATTTACTTCCCCTTAGTCTCTTTCTCAAAAATCTTTGATGGCTTCTATTGACAGGCAAATAAAGCCAAATTTCCTAGGCAGGCATTCAAAGCCATCCACTTCTCAAGTCACCTTACTGTAACTGACACTCCCTCCTCCCCCCAGTCACACCGAGTCTTCGAGATTCCTAAGCTTGGGAAGCTATCTCACCTCCATGCCACCGTCCCTGCTGTTCCATCTACTTGGCATGTATTTTCCTATATTGCTATTAACTGACAACCTGCGGCTCAAATGCCACCTCTTCTCCATCAGAATTAAGAGCTTCCTGTGGCCTCACTGCACTCTTTACATTTGACTTTGGGCCCTTATGGTACCACGTTTTTGTTTTGTTTTGTATTAATCCTCACCTGAGGGTATTTTTCCTGATTTCTAGTGAGAGTGGAAGGGAGGGGGAGAGACACAGAGAGAGAAACAGGATATGAGAAAGATACATTGATTGGTTGCCTCCCACATGTGCCCCGACCAGAGCCTGGATTGAGCCTGCAACCAGGGTGACCTTGACACGAAATGAACCCAAGACCCTTCAGTCAGAGGGCTGACGCTTTATCCACTGAGCTGAACTGGCTAGGGCTGGTACCATGTTTTAAATTGTCAATTTGTGGATGTGTTCGGAGCCCCCAACAGACAAAAACACTGAGGGGCAAGGATCCTATTTTATTTATCTTTTGGTCTTCAGAGGCAAACCCAGTACAAAGCAGATGCTGGGACATGTTGAACGAGTAACTGAATGGTGGAGAAGTCCCCTTCATGGTCAAAGCAAGCCCATGGACGACCTAACTGTAACGATGGTCTACTCTGAGCCTGCGTGCTTCAAAGCACCGGCCACACAGGGCAAATGAGTGCACTGCAGCATGTCAGGCGGGGGTGAAGGGCACTTTCCAAACCAAAAAGTCCATTTTAAACAAACACACATTCATGCCATAACTCACAACTCGCATCAGATGCAATTCCTGGAAACCGCGACTCCGGCAGGAGGCTTGGCAGGATTCAGGGCCTCTTCCCGGAGTCCCCTTCTGCCCCCGCCCAGCCGCACCACCCATGCTAGTAACGCATGAACGTTACTCGGGATAATGTTCGCCTTGGGAAGGTGAGAACCTGGGTGGGAATGAAGCGACACGATAAGATGCTAACGAGCAATGGGATGCTTGTCAGTAGCACTGTCTTGAGACGATAGGCTCTGCCTGGGTGAAACCATGTCCTCAGCTCTACTCCTCAAGAACATTTACAGAGATGAGGAATCCAGCAACGAAAGACCATTTACAATACTGGGCCTCATCGGAAACACAGCTCAACCGCCTGACCTGCTTTTTCCTCCTGCTTTCATGTAATGCTGGGATATCCACACCCACACTTATCTGAGACCTGATTCCCCAGTTTCTGGGAAGAAATGACTGAGAGACCAAATCTTCCAGGATGAGACTGGGAGGGGCGGACTGACTTTGCCTTTCTGACCCCGTGGAAAATGTGGCTGTCTGCACACACCGCCGCTCTTTCTATAGCCTCCTCCTGCAGGAGCCCGGCTGGCACATGGCGAAGGGCAGAGCTCTCAAATCCAGCTGATGAAACAGTTCCCTGACCATCGAGGCTTCTGTTTCCCTTTCATTGTCACTTGGGTGGACTTACTAACATGCACCCAGCTACCTTCTATCCTCGTGCCTACATGGAAAAAAGTCCTCTATTGCTACATAAAGAACAAAACTCCGACCTCTGTACTGCCTTGATTCTCAGACTGTGCCTGCGCCCTCCCTCCAATGCTTTTCTCTAAGGCAAGTTCCTTAAAACTGTGACACCCCCCCCCAAAAAAAAAAACTTGCCAGCTGCCAGAACACTCGTTTTTATCACATCAGATCTCATCAACATTTTGAGATATGTCGTTCCTTGGAATCAAAGAAATAGTGTAGTTATTAGTATGCATTCCCTTTGTCAATGGCTGTTAAAGGCTGTGGACTAAAGGGAACAGGAAAATGTAAGGCTTAAGGGTATAGACCAGTGATGGTGAACCTATGACACGCATGTCAGAGGTGACACGCGAACTCATTTTTTTGGTTGATTTTTCTTTGTTAAATGGCATTTAAATATATAAAATAAATATCAAAAATATAAGTCTTTGTTTTACTATGGTTGCAAATATCAAAAAATTTCTATATGTGACAGGGCACCAGAGTTAAGTTAGGGTTTTTCAAAATGCTGACACGCCAAGCTCAAAAGGTTCGCCATCACTGGTATAGACTCACCTTCAAAGGAAAGCGAGTCTACATGATTCCACCTGGAGACACCAATGTCTTAAGAGCCGTTTCGTGGAAGGCCACTGCCTGTGGGAACTTTCCTACTATTAGGACCAAACTATTTCACTACACGTCTGTTCAGGAAGAGTCACTGCGTGGCCAAAGGGAAGATGAGGCGGTCAGGATCCCCTTTCTAGGGTTTTTTCCTTTCTCTCTCAGCCTTAGACCTGGGAGCCACAGGGCAGGGTGGCCCTGCCCAACCTTCCTGGAGGATGTCAGCTGCTTCTCTAGAGACTCACTCTTGGCACTGATGTTAAACTTCCTGGGAGGGTGGCAGGAGCGGGCATCGGCTGAAGGACAAAGGAAGAGGAACTTCGCAGAGAGAGCCCCCCCAAGAACCCAGGAGGGGGTGGGACTTGGCTGGGAAGGGTGGGTGCCTCATGCTCTGCTGGAAGCAGCCTGCATCCCTGGGCTGGCGTGGTCCGGAACAGCACTGACCCCACCCTCCCGCCGGGGCTGGGACTCTGCCAGGGCCTGCTGATTTGAGGCCTGAGGCCACGGTGTGGTGAGATTCCTCCTGCTGACTCACAGGAGCACCACAGCAGAGTGGAGACATTCCAGGCTGAAGACTAAGCGCCTGACATTCTCCTAGCACTCAGACTTTCCATGGGTTTCCTTGAGCACCGTCTTTCTGTCGTCCCAACGGCACAGGGATGGCTCAATATTTCCAAAGTGAGGTGGAAAAGCTCATCGTGGTTATAGAATCCTAACGCTGTCCTCCTTTTCTCCGAGAGACCCACTAGGGGGCCCACTGAGATGGAAGACTGACCAGGCCCCGTGGGCATCGATTTGGAGCTAAAAGACACCTAGAGGCCTCGGAGGACGTGAATGAGTGCTCAGGCCAAATGGAGTGGGACACTCCTGCTGGTCTGGCCTTGGGCTCCTGGTCTTTCTCTTTTACACGAACTTTAGCTGTAGAAACATATGAGTTCTATTTGGTTAGAACTGGGTGATGGGAGTGTCACCATGGGTTCCCCATTCTGAAGGTATTTAAGTTTGAGACCCCAAGTAAAATACTTCAGATTTTCAACAATGAAAGAAGTAGCTCTCATGCTCGCCTTCCATCCCTCCTTCCCTTTCTTTAGAACTATGGAGTAAAACTAAAAATAAAAACCACACACACACACCTCACTTATTTCCCTCCATGTAATTTTCACAACTGGTAATTACTTTTACTTCTTTATATGTTACACTCGGGTACATGCTTCCTGTAGGCCTCACTATGAGATCCCCAGGCACAAAGTAGGTCTCAGAGTGAATATTTGTTGCATGAGTAAATGAATAAGTGGACGCATGATTACATAGATGCATGTGTCACATTTAGATCTCATGTAAATATTACAGTGTCATACAAAGGAGATAGTGCATGGGACTCAACGAAAGGCAATTTCCCCCAGCCTGTCTGAAACTAAGACCGTGACCAATGCTGAAGAAAACCATTAAAAAATGGTAAGTAACTAAATTCTTAAGCCATGGACTAAGGGAGAAAAGTCCATGAAAGGAAAATGCTTGGAGATTTCCCCTGCTACTGCAAGGGGACCCTCTCAATTTGTAGAAATATCTTTTTTCCTTGGGTTCTGCCATCTCACAGGGAAAGAAAAAGTTGTAGCACATAACCACCTCTTCGTAGGGTGACTGCGCAATGTACTGTCCAAAGTGGGGCTCTGTGCCGGGAGGGGATGGTAGGCAGGGGGATCAGGAGCCACCGGGACTTCCCTGCGGACACTGTGCCTCTGCGCCTCCTCAGACGCGGGCACTCTCTTGAATTTCCTCTTTGGTTGAAAGTGCATGTTCTTTATTGACTCCTCATCTTGAACTCTTTGGTGAGTGTTTATCTGGAGAATTAATTCTTAGAAAGTACAGTACCTTGAGCTCCTCTGCTAAGCTGCTGGTTCTCCAGTTAACCCTTTACACACATGTGTGACTCAGGCCAGGCTCCCCGGGTCCTGTCTCAAGTGAGACGCTGTGAGAGTGCTCCACAAGGGGAGCCTCCACGCTCCCTCTTCCTTTTGGTGAAAACAGAAGATAAGACTGTCCTGCAGCCCGGCCAGCATGGCTCAGGGGTTGAGTGTCAACCTATGAACCAGGAGGTCACGGTTCGATTCCCGGTCATGGGCTCCATCCCCAGTGTGAGTTGTGCAGGAGGCAGCCTATCAATGATTCTCTCTCATCACTGATGTTTCTCTCTCTCTGTCTTTCTCTCTCCCTCCCTCCCTCCCTCCCTCCCTCTTCCTGTCTCTCTGAAATCAATAAAAAAATATATATTAAAATAAATAAATAAATAAAAACTATCCTGCAGCCACAGTGAATTGATCAGAGCGCATCGCCCCTCAGACGGACATCAGAGGGAGAGCACTTTTTCACGTCACTCCCTTGGGTCGTGTGTCCACAGCACAGAGATGAAACAGCCTGCCTGGCCATAAAGACTTCAGTTTTCCCGTTCTCGCTGCCAAAGCCGAAATGCCAAGCAGTGCTGGGAACTGTGATTACACACACTTCATATTTTACATTCTGAAACCCCGAGGAATACGCGCCGGAGAACAGAGTCCCAGTTCTTAAGTGGCAGCCGCACAGACACTGCCCTCAAGCTGCGCCGCCCGGGGCTGAGGATCTGCAGGGGGAGCCGTGAACAAAGACCTCACAGATCCCGCAGGTCTGTGTGGACCTTCCTTTCCTGGCATCTGTGGGGGCCTTGGCTAACTTTTCTCATTCATTTCTTTTTAAAATCTTTAACTTTCGGAGTTACCCAACCAGAATTCTTACGGGGGAAAAAAAAATCACCACCACACATATAAGTCAGTCACAAGGAAAGGCAGTGGCCGCCTCTGACAGGTTTGAACCTGTCTGTTCCCAGACAAGGAAACAGAACTGCAGTGTTCTTCAGGCCAAACTGCATCCCCGGCCTCCCTCTGCCAGTACAGCCGCCAGCGGGCCGCATCAGATCACAGGTTTGCTTTGTCAAAATTTCCCTCCCCAGCTGTCAATGAGGTTGTAAATTAATTTCACTGCCCAGCGTATTCCTCTCAATTCTGTAGGTGTTAAAACAAACAAACAACGCCCCCCCACCAGGTCTGCCTTCCTTCCTCCCTCCCTCCCTCCAAGAATGAACACAGAGCCACAAGCACCTCAGGAAGGGCTCATGATGACATGACCTGTTCTTCAAAGGGCGCATTTTGTGACTCAGCGTCACCTGCCTTCCTCTATTGCTCACAGTTCCTTTTCTTTGTCGGAGGAGTGTTAAGAATCCTGATTAGATGAACTTGGGAGGGGCGAGCTTCTCATTGCTTGGATTAAACTAAGATTTAATACCTCCTCTTGCATCATCTGCAAGATTTGGACACCCGCACGTGTTTTTCGTGTTCTCAGAGGACAGGAGCTCACCTATGATTCCCCCTCCTGCTGGGGTTTGCTTGGGCGCCTTGCAGAGAAGGGGGTTTGCAAAGCCACCTCCCCCCCTCCCCCACACCGAAGGAGCAAGGCACTCTGCACCCATTCCTGGCCCCACCCTCAAGGGTGGAGGTGTGTGCTGATGCTGCTCCATAATCCAGCTATAATGACTGATGCAATGACGCTATGTGGAGGACTGGAAATAAATTTCTCTCTGTAGCTACGTAACTGCAACACACTTTTATAAGCCTGTTACATGATCTGAACAAATCTGCAGTTTCTCCAACAAGGGCCAGACTCTTGGCTGGTTGGCAGCCTCACCCACAGACCCTCTTGGAGAAGAAAAGAAGGCTCAGCTGCTACCTTCTTATAGGAGTTTAGGGTTGGTTTTTCTAAAGGCTTAGGGAAACCTCTGTTCTTCAACGGTAACCAATACCCTTGTTTTTCAGTGGGAAACGCATTCAAACACAGAGCTTGTGTATGTATAAGCTATTTCTTGAATGACAGATAAGAAATGGGTAACTGGTTGCCTTGAGAAAGAGGAACTGGGAGGTTGGAGTTACCTTTCACTGTAATCTTTTTAGAATGGCTAAACATTTCTCTTTCAATCATACGTATGGATTAGCTCATCTAAATCAATTACACTGTCATTGCTCTTTAGTCAATAACTAATTCCACGTTCAGAACCATCTTCATATCACTTATCGCTCCCAATGTATCCCCACAGATAAGCATCGGCTCAGTTGCTAGAAAAAAAAAACAAAACAGAAAGGAAGAGAAGAAATAAGAAATAGTGCTATAACTTGCGCCAGAAATTGAGGAATAGAAAATGAAAACGAATACAGAAAGCAGAGCTCAGGATGACAAGCCCTAATACAGTCCTGACAAGTGAGAGGGAAAGTGTGAGTCCTGGCTTTTCAGCCTGCACGCCCCTGGGCAACGCCTCTGCCCTCTCACATCCCCTCCCACACCTGCCCACTTCTCCTTTCTCTGTCCATCCCCCATGCCTTTCACTTATGTTTTAAAATTTGTCCTCAAAAATCACAAAAGTAATACATTTTTACCACACTCAGTAATACAATAAGAGGATACAAAATAAAAAAATTAATAACTGTTCACCCCATCCTAAAAAGTTGTGGTCTCTCACAACTTTCTCCTTGTACATATCTATACAGAGATGGCTTTTTTTTTTACCAAAAAAAAAGGCACTAAAATGAGCATATATACCACCTTTAACTCCCCTCCCCCCACTTATTTGTCCATCAGGAACAAACCACCCAGGTCCCTAAATGTAGATCTAACTCATTTTCCCTTTCAAATCTCTCTCTCTATATAAAAACATAATATGCAAATTGACCAGAGGGCAGAACGACAGGTCGGCAGAATGACTAGTCGCTATGACATGCACTGACCACCAGGGGGCAAACGCTCAATGCGGGAGCTGCCCCCAGCCTGCAGGCCCGGATCGCCTGATGGAGAACGGTAACGGGAGTGGGTGACAGCGGATGTCGGATGTTGGAGGCGCCAGGCCAAGGCAGGTGTGAGCAAGCAGTGCTCCCAGCCTGCAGGCCCCGATCGCCTGATGGAGAACGGGAACCGGGGGGGTGGGTGACAGCGGATGTCGATGTCGGAGGCGCCAGGCCAAGGCAGGTGTGAGCAAGCAGTGCTCCAATTGCCCCGCTGGTCGCCCCACACACAGTGGGCGACCAGCATCGGTGGTGAGGGGCAGGGCCTGCTGCCAGCAGCCGAGGAAGATCGGCCCTGATCCCTGATCACAGGCCAGGCCTAGAAAACCCTACCCGTGCACAAATTTTGTGTGCGGGCCTCTAGTAGCTACATAATAGTCCATAGACGTATGCCCTAATTTATTCAACCATTTCCTTATTGAATCTGTCCACCTTTTAAGTGAATTCACTGTTCAACTTGCAGGGCCTGCTGCCAGCAGCTGAGGAAGATCGGCCCTGATCCCTGATCACAGGCCAGGCCTAGAAAACCCTACCCGTGCACAAATTTTGTGTGCGGGCCTCTAGTAGCTACATAATAGTCCATAGACGTATGCCCTAATTTATTCAACCATTTCCTTATTGAATCTGTCCACCTTTTAAGTGAATTCACTGTTCAACTTTCTTCTCTGGATCACTTTTCTTCTTTATAACTGATAATGTGTAAGGAGCATTAACTGATACCAGACACGGGAATAAACAAGCCACATGAACTCAATTCTCACAAGAATCCCATGGGACAGGGAGTACTGCTATCCCCATGTTGTAGAATGGAAAATGGAGACTCAGAGACATGAAAGAGTTTAGCCAGGATCACAGAGCGAGTACATTGTGGAGGTAAGTTTTAAATCCAAGTTTGCTTCCAAAGCCTGTCTAAACTATAAGTCAATATTGCCTCATTTTCACCATGGCCATGCAACCCACCCAGAGTCTATGGTCCAAGGTTAGCTTGGTATTTACAACTTTGAGATGGATCATTTGACTAGGAGTTCCACAGGTGTCTGACTCGAGGTGTTTAAGTCTTTATCGCCTCCACCCTGACACCTGTGTTCACCATGTGCCAAATCTTTGGCAAGTCACCCTGGAGCACAGCACTGGTGGACTAGAGTGAAAAGCATTCACCTTTGCAGAGGGAACTGTGGCCAGAGTTCCCTGGAAATAATGTCCAGGGGTTCACTACCACCTTCTCTATTTTCATGTGCACACAGAGGTTGAAGCTATATTCACAAATGTAGGTAGGGATTCAATTCCTCTGAGATCTACACCAAAGGAAACCTTGAACACCCTAGTTTGAGATCACACCAACAATTAACCTCTCACCCTATATTCAGCAGCAACAAAATTCGGTGAAAGCCCAAGTCTTATCTGGGAGAGATAACATGACCTACTAACACCACAATTCATATTAGTTTAGTTACCAGTTAAGACACTTCAAATATTCAGAGAGAAGAATGTAACAAGTCAACTGGATATCATTCCAAGAATCTGGAATGAAAAAATTACACAGCTGGCTTATGATTGCTCAGAAATCAGTGGTTGACACACACACACACACACACACACACACACTCCAAAATGAGCAATATCGCGATAAAAGTATTTCCCTCTCTCATAGGTAAACTCGACTGCCAGATTGCTTCAAATATTGGAAAGGTGTTCTTGTAGAAGATGTGTGTTTTTTTCAGTCTACTCCTTAAGGGTGGTCCAGAACCTGTGAACAGAAGATACTGGGAGACACTGTTTGACTCAACTCAAGGGTGATATTCCAATAATCATAGATGCCTCCCAGTGGAGGTAACAAGTTCCGTTTTGCTTGGAGGTGTTTAAGCATCAGGAAAAATGACCATTTGGCAGGTTGTTAGGTATTCATGCTTTGAATGAGAAGAGTATGTAACTTTGAACTCCCTTTCAACCCTGAGACTTAGTGGGACACGGGACAGGTAAGTTTTGATCCAATTACCAAGAATGGTCCAGAGCGGTGTTCTTGTAGGGCAGAGGGCATGTTTGGATGGGGATTCTGGAGGTTGGAGGAGCCGTGTGCAGGAAGGAAGGAGAAATGAAAGGCCATGTGGTCACTGCCGCCTTCCCAGGTGTGCACCATGCACAAACCTCTGGAACCAAACCCCTCAATGCTGTCATTGTCCAGGGTGTGGGGCAGTTTGCCTGTCAGGTTTCACTCACTCTTTGCAACCGAACCCAGAAATTCATCAAAGTCTGAGCATTCTTGCCAAACGGAAACAGGGTGCTTGCACCAAGTTACATTTCTTCTTAGGAGGTTCACTGATAAGTAAAATTTGACATTTGTGAGACAGTGGAAAAAGTTCCATGTTCAGGCACATGCTGCAGACTATACATCAAAAGGCAAACTATAACGCCACGCTCCACTTAGCTATTTCTCTTCCCACGGTAATTCCCAAGAATTACCATTCTTGGCAATTGGATCAAAACTTAACCTCAGCACGCCTGAAAAACAGCGCTCGAAGAAGACCATACACGGCTCAGTGAGCTAAAAGGATGACAAGCCTCCATCTAATCCTCGGCCATTCTCTCAAATCAGTCCACTGTGTGTTCAGCTCCAGCAGGTGCTAGTCTCCTTAGAGATGAAATCATTTCCATGTAGAATTTGCACTAACAAGCTAAGTAGTTGCAAAGCACCTTGCTTAATGTATCAGAAAACATTTTTAAAAACTGAATACATGTATAAGTGAATGACTATAATGGAATGTTTGCATCACCCAAATTCATATGTTGAAGGTCTGACCGCCCCCCTCCCCCCCATTTCCCCTACATGATGGTATTTGGAAATGGAGCCTTTGGGAAGTAACTGGGGTTAGATGAGATCATGAGATGCCCCCACCCCAGGTGGGATTAGTGCTCTTTATAAGAAGAGACACTAGAGAGTTTGCTTGTCTCTCCCCAGCCAGCCATGGGAGGACACGGCAAGAAGGCAGCTGTCTGCAAGCCAGAAAGAGAGCCTTCACTAGAAACAAATTGGCGGGCACCTTGGTCTTGGATTCCCAGCCTCCAGAACTGTGAGAAAAAAATTCTGTTGTTTAAGTCAGTCAGTCTATGGTATTTGTTAGGCAGCCAGAGTGAACTAAAATGATGACTTCAGGACTTCTATAGAACTGGTATTCACAGACAAGGACTGCACACAGCCTGAGGGTCGAGGCTTGACAGAATGGGTTATTGGAGTATATTCAATATCACATATATGAGCTCTTTTGAAAATAACATTTTTCATGATTAGAAAGGTAATATTTATTCCAAGAGAACATTTAAAAAGCCTTAAAAACATTAAAAATAAAATAATGACCTACACTCAGATGTTGACATGCTGGTATTTACCCTCCTGTAACCATTTCCCCTGCAAGAGGGTGAACCCAACTAAGAGAATGGGGCCTTCGTTTTGGGTGATTTCTTCTGACCATGATCACCATTGCATGAAGCAGTCACCTTAAAGGACCCCATCCTCTTATACTCACAAGGATGTTACTGAGAAATGCTTTTACTTTCAGGATCCTAATTTGATACTCACACCCTATAATATCCATCACAGAATCAGCACTGGTTGCCTATGGCAGGGGAGGGGGTGGTTAGGGATTAACTGGAAGTAGCACCAGGAAACTTTGTGGGATGATGGAAATGTTCAATATATTATTTGGGATGTTGATTAAATATTGTCTACCCTTGTCAAAATGCATCAAATTGCACACTTAAGATGTATGGGGAAAGTGATCTGGAAAGATAATACCAACAGCCACCATTAAAACATGTGCCCTGATGTATTTTTTCCAAAAAATGTTCAAAAGGTAAATGTTACTGAGATGTATTACATAGCAGGCCCCAACAAAGGCTTCACAGGAACACCTTGTAATTCTAGTAACTACCCTCAGGGCCTTCATTTATCAATCAAGAAACTGAGGCTTGGAGGGGTTAAGTAACCGACTCAACATTCCCCTGCTGGGAAGTGGCAAGCCAAGCCAGGAACCCCAGTCCCTCCACCCTGGGGGAAAGTTGTAACACATACATGCCTGTTGACTCAGCAGTAATACCTCCAGCAATCTGTTCCAGGGGAAGAATCAAAGACAGACCCAAATAGTTGTATACATCATCATTAGTAATAGTAAATCAACTTAAATGTACTATAAATTAAGTAGGTCCATATGATAGACCACTCTATCAATTAATATTAAGTTGAAAAAGAATGTAAATGTCTTTCACAGTAGGTGAAATGGTAAGTAAAAAATTTGGTTAAAAATATATAGTATGACCTCAATTTTGTTTTAAAAAATACATTAAAAGGGGTGGAGGAGGTTAAGTGGAGGTGGAAGAGGGCATAAAAATAAAATAAAATTTTAAAAAAATAAAAAATTTTTAAAAAGACATTAAAAACTTTGGGGGTGGAGGAGGTTAGGTGGAGGTGGAAGAGGGCATAAAGGGAATAAATGGTGATGTAAAAAATAAAATAAAATTTTTAAAAAATAAAAAATTTTTAAAAAGACATTAAAAACTTTAAGGAAGTATAACTGAAGAAAAATTATGATCTTTCTGTGGCAGGATTATAAGTTATTTCATTTTTACTTTTTATATTTTATTTATTTTTATTTTTTATATATATTTTATTGATTTTTCACCCTAAAAGAAATGGCATTTTTCTAGCATAAAGCCAATAGCAATAAGCACACCTAGCACCTAGATCTTGGTTTCCAATTTTATTCTTCCATAAAAGAAATCAAGGCTGCTTTAACAAATGTTAAATTCTAGGACTGGGACAGGAAAAAAATGAACAGGGGGAAATTTCTCTCACTAATGAAAATATACCCAATGAAGATTATATATACACATTTTTATAAGAAGAATATTTTTGTATAGCCTCGTTTGAAGATGCAGCCCCTTTATAACTTAGGGTATCAATGTTATTCAATAACATACACATAACTGTAGAAAAGTGAAACCCCAGTCATATGTGTAAAATATACATGTAGGTTTAAGGAACTTACAAAGCAATGTCCAGTTTATAACATAATCTTGAGGAAGTTATTACCTTTGCTTTTAGCAGAAAGGCATAAAAATTGGAATAGATTACTACTGTGAAGTCCTCTGATTATAGCAGACAGATCTAATGCAACTCTGAGAGGGACTAGCATCACCTTAAGCAGAAAAGTACACAACTTAAATTTGCCGCAAATGCTATGGACCCACGATATCCAGGGAGACAGTGTGGCGGAAGAACCATAGCAGAGATCCCTGTTTCTCAAACCCAAGTACCAGGTGGCTCCTTTTTAAAGGACATCTGAAGAAACATTTGCAATGAGTCGCTTCCTATGAAATACCTCTCATTTGAGAATTGCAATCGCAAGGAACAAGAAATTGTGTCTTTACAGTGAATAAAAGAATGATTAATATGATCAAAATGAAAATCCAAAATTTTAAAATTCTTGAAGAATTAGAACTATCATTTTTCAAATGCTATTATGGATGCTCAAACTTTTTTTTTTCAGTAGATCAGAAAAATTTCTTGAAAGGCTTTCATTGACTTTTTCCTTAAAAGCACTACTTGAATTCTGAGCTAATCATGGGTTTGGACCAGTGTAATGCTGGGGATAGATGGTGGGCTATGGACAGTCCCTATCCTCACACAGCAGCCCAAAGGCGGAGGCCCGGCCAGTGACAGTGCTGTGGGGAGCTTATTACAGGATGCCGTGGGAGCAGAGGATGGGCACATCATCTAGATCGAGATCGGAGGTTAGGGGAATCTGGAAAAGTTCCCCAGAGAAGATGACAACTAAGCTGAGACAGCACAGGCTAGCAGGAGCCAGCTTGGCAAAGAGGAGAAAAGGTTCAAGGCCAAGGGAAAAAATGCACGTGCTCCCACCTCGTGGGAACTCGAGGGAACCCGGCAACCTTCGTGCATTCAAAACTGAGGTGGGATTGTAGAGTTCCACTACATACTGTATGACCTTGAACAAGTCATTTATTTCCCAGAGCCTCAAACTTTCTTATCTGTAAAATGAGGATAATACCTCTTACCTTGGAGAGATGTCATAAGAAGTTAAAAGTAAGTAGATAAAACCTCCTTACAGAGGTGCTTATCCTTATGACTTACATGCTCAACACGTGGCTATTATTCCAAATGGAAGAATCTAGGCGAGAGCTTGGAGCAGCTCCCTCTACTGTGCCCCAGTGCACCTGCTCCAGCCTACTGTTCTCTTTGCCAGTCCCTGGCATTCCTTCTGTCATCTGGATTCTCTTCTAAATGGACACACAGAGCTTGCTTCATCATGTCCTTAGGTCTCTGCTCATCTGCTCAAATATCCCTTTTCAAAGATGCTTTTCTAAATCCTCTGTGTAACTCATTAAAACCATTCTCCCTGAACTTTATCTTCCCCTTACACAGCTCTTTCTCCATAGAATTTATCACCCCAATATTCAATGTACCCAACCAATTTAATACATATATTTTTAAAAAACAAAAAACCCCATTCAATATATTTACTTTTTGTTTGTCTGGCTACCTGCAATAGAATTTAAGCTCCCAGAGGGTAGGGGTTTTGTCTGCTTTATTTCCTGTGCACGCCCTGAGCTTAAAACAGTGCCTGGCACCCAGCAGGTGCTCAACATATACTTGTTAGAGGAATGAACAAACACCCTGAGCTCGAGGGCATGGCTGTTCTTTATTCTCTTATTCTCTGACAGCCTGACAGAGAATAAAGCTTTTGCATTGAGTAGACATTTCATAAGCATTTGTTCAAGTGCACAATTAAATTATTTTTTACAAATGGCAGTGTTTATCTAGTACCTAAAGATCAACTGACTATATTTTTATTGCTCAAATCCAAGATTGTGTTTAATTATAATGAAGCAATAGGTTTCTTGGTCAATTTGGTGGGGAGAAGAGCAAAACAGGCGGTCTGATTTCATTAGCCAGTGAAACCATTAGCACATTTATCAATTAGTTGCAAATAACCAGAGCCTTTGTTGATACAAAAGGTCAAACACTGATGAGTACTCTGATTTAACAAATGTGAAGTACAGAAAAACAATCCTGGCGTTCCAGGGCTGAGATGTCTTTCTGCCATTAATCTGGGTCCTTTAAGAAACTGTATTACTGGGACTAAGCCACCAGGAAATTCACCAATGGTCTGAAAATGTTTCTGAATCTCCCTCAAATGAAAACCAAAAATTTACTTCAATACTGAAAAAGGTGAACTCAAAGTGAATTCAATTGCTTCCCCCAAACATTAGAGACACAGCTGAAATTGTAAATAAAATACAAGAGTATGGTCTTCAAGTCTTATATGCTGCAGGTCTTCCTAAGAAAACTACCTTAAGGATTTATGATGGATACATGGTAAGTATA
Organism: Myotis brandtii; assembly: GCF_000412655.1. Taxonomy (NCBI): domain Eukaryota; kingdom Metazoa; phylum Chordata; class Mammalia; order Chiroptera; family Vespertilionidae; genus Myotis; species Myotis brandtii. The sequence continues at coordinate 3,022,318 of NW_005366214.1, forward strand.
CTAATTACATACACTTTCAAGATATTGCTAAAATGCCAACAAAGTGGTTTGATTAGAAAGAAAAGCACCATTGGATTGGTCTTCAGAGGTTTGGCTTTACAAGCTAGAACTCCAATTTCTGTGAAAATTACCTATTCCTAAGGAAGTTTTTTGAGAATAATTTCAGCTCAAGCCAAGGCTACAAAGAAAACCCAAATCAGCTGATAGCATACATGCAAAGAATAGTATCTTATACTGATCTGGCACAATTCAAAGGGCTCTCATATTTTCACTTCCATCAGGTTTGAGCTTCACCAACACCCTACAGGGAAGCCGTGTCAACAATGCCCCCAATGGAAAGATGGGCAAATGGGCCCAGGGCATTTAGCAGCCTGCCCACATCCCTAGGCCCAGCATGAAGCAGAATTTAGCCTGGCACATAGATCTTCTGAAAACCATGCCCTGCATTCCTTCAGTTGAAAGAATATACCAGAGTGGGCAAAAGTAGGTTTACAGTTGTAATACAAATAAGGATTACAATAATTAATAAATAATCCAAGAATAAACTCTGTGTTTTGTGTACTCATAACTGTAAACTTACTTTTGCCCACCCCTGTATGTTGACTCTCAAACTTACTTTAAAATGAGTGATCTTTTTCTATTTTTTAATAGCATTACTAGAGGCCCAGTGCACGAGATTCGTGCACTCAGCGGGGAGGGGGTGGGGATCCCTCAGCCTGGCCTGCGCCCTCTCACAGTCCAGGAGCCTTCAGGGGATGTTTAATTGACAGCTTAGGCCCACTACCCTCGGAGATAGCCGTGAGCCCAGCTTCTGGCTGAGCAGTACTCCCCCTGTGGGAGCACACTGACCACCAGGGGGCAGCTTCTGCGTTGAGCACTTGCCCCCTGGTGGTCAGTGCGCATCATAGC
>NW_005366214.1:3023374-3032600 GCF_000412655.1 Myotis brandtii
TAGGTAGGTACATTGTTATTAACTTAGTTAGGGTACTCCTAAGGCTTAGGAAGAGCCACACTCAAGGGGCCAAAGAGCTGCATGTGGCTCGCGAGCCGCAGTTTGCCAACCACGGATATAGGATATTTTCAATGGAATTGCACTTTGTGGACACAACTGTAAATGATCCAGTATATCAAGGTGTTTTTTTACCTTGGAGCCCAAGGTAGGCAGATTTCTAATGGGGCCTGGTTCTCTAGGGTTCTGTCCTTGGCTCACTGTTCCATTTAATAAACTCTTGTTGAGTGATCTCACCCAGTCCCATGATATGAACTAACAGCTATGTCCTGATGACTTCCAAATATTTAGTTCTAGTCCATTTTCTTCACTGGACTTCAGACTCATATCCACCTGTCCGTTGAGCATCACTGGCATGTGTCTCAAGTACCTGGCATATTATGTCTCTACATATCATTATCTTTTACTTTGATCTCTTCCTGAGCTCATAATCTCTTTTAGCTAGTGGTACCACTATCCATTGAACCTTTTCACTTAACTCCTGGGAATGATCTCAGGTTTCTTTTTTATCCCCTGGATCCACCCAGTCCTGGTTGTTCTACTTGCTAGTATTCATTTGAGACTAAGTGACCATTCTCTGTGCTCCCATAATACACTGGGCATGCTCCAATTTTAGAATTCATCTGCCATTACTTACTATGGACCTTCTCTCCCACCCACAGAAAGAACCTCAAAGGGTAGACACCACATCTACTCATTTTGTATCTACTCCCAACACAAGTGGGAGGGAGCTCAGTAAGTATATTCTGAGCCCAATTGCATTTTCTTCTTTGAAATGGAGTGAACAGTATCAAATGCCTCCAGATGTCCTGATTAGTTTTTCATGTCTGCAGTAAGTTGAAGATTGAAACAAAAGTTTCTAATGGTGATTTTTTTTCTCCTGGAGATGAAAAACAAATTGTGAATCATCTTAGGAAAACATTCATTCTAAGAAGCCAATCACTGTCGGAATGTTTCTGATTTGATTCCCTCATCTGTAAAGGAGAACTTGGCACTACTAGTAAGTACTCTTGGAGGTCTCAGCTGACTCTAATATTTTATAATTCCATTGTTGAAGATAAACATGGGGAATTGGACATAGGAACTCACTGTGAATGAATAGCTCGCCCAGGGATTGGCAACATGACCAGGCTGACCTAACTTTTAAATAAATTATTTATAAAGAGTACCTAATAAAATCTTGATAGCAATGGAAACACTAGGATAATGAAATGCCAATCTTGGGAAGATATGCTTCTAGTCTCCAACTACAATAGGCTTCTTTAAAAGCCCTTGAACTTGCCATGCTCCCTCCTGACACTGGGCACCTGTATTTGCTATTCCTTATCTTGAATGCTCTTTCCTTCCCTCTTCACTAGTTACCTCAGCTGAAGAGTCACGATCAGATCAAATCACCCTATTAGAGGTTCTCACTCATGGCAATGCATTCCTCCTCTGCACAGTTGGAATTTTCTATTGGTATGATTATTGGGATGATATCTTTCTCCCTCACTAGACCATACTCTCCACAAGGGAGCATTTTTGTTTTTGCTCATCATCATGTCCATGTCCTTGGTTGAGAGTCGGCACTCAATAAATATTTGTAAAATATCTCCAAAGGTTGTATAAGGAAGAAGAAAAGTGGCCAATGAGGTTCATTTTGGGGGGAAAGACAGCTATGCTAATAAGCTAGAAAGCCTCTGAGCTGCCCCTCACATCCTTGAAAAAGGATCTTAGGAGTGAAGAATTGAAGTCACTTTCTGGTGACAGTGAAAGAACAGGCACTGGATGAGGCCACTATGTGGCACAGCAAGCATGACAAGCTAAGAAGGGAGACAGGACCTGGCCAGTGTGTCTCGGTTGGAATGTCGTCCTGTACACCAAAGGGTGTCAGGTTTGATCCCCAAGGCAGCCTATGGATGTTGCCCCCCTCTCTTCCTCTCTCTAAAAATCAATTAAAATTTTATTTTAATTTTTTAAAAAAGAGGAAGGGAGACAGGATTATGACTAAAATGTTCAGAGTCCCAGTAATAACCTGGGTAAGGGCTCACAGTCAAAATCCGATGTGAAAGTGTAAGGTACTGAGAATCCCACAGCTAGCATGTCATCTCTGACATAAAAAAATAAAAAATCTTTTCAGATCAAGAAAGAGCAGACCCAGTTCTCGAAGCAGGACTAATGTTCTCAGATGGCAAAGGGAAAACTGAGCTCCTATATTTGACTTTCATCTTCATCTAAAAATAAGACTTTTCTCACTAGAATGAGTAGAATAAATGGAATTGAATTCCAAAATAGGTGAGGTAACAGTAAGAGTCAAAAATTCCTGGTTCACAGAAAGACATTTGGGGACTCTGAAAGTCTGCTGATAAGAAAGAGGAATAAGAAAGATGCCAGGAGATGGGAATCAGAAAGGTATTGCCACAGTTTTCAAGAGGGGGAGAGGAAGATATCAGAAAACAATGACACAGCATGGTATATTCATCACTGAACCAACATGCAAAGTGATTTGGAAACAGATGACTTGTGAATTTTAGACATGAAAGCAATGCTCACAGGGATGGCCTCACAGTGGGCTCTCCGAGCAAAGCGACGCTCAGCTAACTTCAGAACACACGGGTGTCTGGAATCAGCAAAGCAGCTGATGGTCCTTCATGATAATTTTGAGAAATAAGAGTCAGATTATATTAGAGATTGGTATATTCATGCAGATCCAATAGTTATGTTTAAAGCCTAGCTTAACATATCTTATCTTGGAGGGATACTGCAAATTTTACCAAATTCTGAATTTTAAGAAAAGTTAAATTAAGTGGAGATTGTTCTCTCAATTGGAAGAGATTTCAAAGGTGATTTTCTTTAAAAGTACTGTGCTGCATAGGTATATGGGTACAAGACAATATGTCAGGTCTAGCAGTCAGAGGCTGTGGGCCAGTTCCACATGGGGAATATTAGAGCAAATTCCCACAGTAAGCACTTGGAGCTTGTGGATGAAAAAGGGGTCACAGCTTAAACCTAACAAACTCAGGGGAGGCCACATGGCGAGGGCCTTACACACCCAGAGACCGAAAGTAACCATAGAGAATGCTCTGAACATAAAAATTCCTAAAAGCAGATGAAGATTGTGGCTGGTAGTTACACCCTAGGCCTGTAGCTTCCTTGACAAAGTGCAATCTTTATCTTAAGTAAGTCTGTTATCTTTTGCATCTAGGATAACATATCTTTGTAAACTCAGCCTCCTTTTCCAGACCTCTCAGGGTACACTCACCACACCAGAACACCAGACCAAAGAACGCCTCATTGTTATCTTGTTTCTGGAATACCATCTCTATGTGCTGTAAATTGTTAACTTTAGTATGCCCACTGATGTCTCATTTTACTTTTTATCCAATCCCAGAGATTCCCCCACTTTGCTTTCTCCCACCTTCCTAATCTACCACCAATGGATTTCATGTAACCCTCCTTACATCTCCTCCTTTTATCCTAATATATAAAATAAGCTGTAAAACTGCCATTCTCCAGAGCATTTTCTTAATCTGTGAGATTTTGCTTCCCAATAATTGTCAGTTTGGCTCAAATAAATTCATAAAAATCCTCTACATGTTTGGATGTTTCCTACATTGACAGGCTTTAAGACTAAATATTGGTTATCATGTACTCAAGAACCCAGCATGCCAAGAACTGCATACGGCCCAAAGTGGTCAGACCCATGAGTCGAAAACTGTGTTGAAATGTGCTGTATGTTCAAGTGTAACATGGTGAGGAAGAATAAAAACAAACTGTGCTCTTCTGTAACGTCTTCCCCACTCAACATGTCTGAGATACAGTCCACGCTTTGCCAACAAAAGCAAATCCAATGTACGCTCGCTGGCGCCAGGAGTTTGGGTCGAAATGTCAATGGTGGCTGAATTCCCCTTGAATACAGCTCATGAAACATGACAGAAAATAGTGCCCATCATGCTGGCCAATGGGATGCATGCCCTTTTGTTTCCCTAACTTTTCTGTCAGGTTTGACTCTGGAAAAAAGTCAATGCGCACGTAAAATTATTCATGAGCACTATCTGGGCTCTCAGACAGCCAACAAGCCCAGGACAGGGGATGAACAGTCCTTTTTCCCTTAGCAAAGTGACTCACTGACTGCTTACTTCCCAGCCTTCTCTTCTTGCCCATGGCTGGCTCCAGACTTTCCAACCTAAGGCAATGGGGCAGACCCTTCTCTTGCTGTATCTCCTGGGAACTGGGTTTTTGTTCCTTCATGAAATGCAAGTGAACTCATTGAGAATCTGGGTCAGGATACAAGCGGAAAAGCACAGAAATGTAATTGGCCTGTCTCCTCTCCCATAGGCACAGTCAGCTAAGAGAGAGAAGAAAGTCATGTCAGAGGGAACCTAAGGTACTATCTTCTAAAGTCCTACGGGGCAATAGCTTGCAGATGGTGCCATCTTTATATTTGCTGGAAAATAAACCTCTACAAGAAAGAGAGAGAGAGAGAAAGAGAGAGAGAGAGAGAGAGAGAGAGAGAGAGAGAGACCTCGCAAACAAACAAATAAATAACAACTCCATTTGGACAGGTCAGAGATATCATCCAATACAGAAAGATCATTTAAACTCCAATAAAGGCCATCTTGGGACATGTACGATATATCTGACCTCCCTCTGCTCCCAAGTTTCTCACTGTGCTTTCCGGATAAATGCACACCCTCTATGATTCCAATGCACTCTTTACAGTGTGGGAAGTCCAAGGGCTTTCAAAGACTTATCCTTAAGACTCACTCTCAGGCCAGTACCTTGAATGGAATTCAACTATCCTGTGAAATAAATCCACAGGATAAAAATAGCATTTGCATCTATCCTCACGCAATGTGCTCCCTTCAAAGTCAACCATCACAGCTAGACCCTGCGCGTGGGATGGAAGACAAAGTGCAAACTAAAATAAATTCTCAGAATTGAACCACGGATACCAAGAACTGAAAACTCCTCAAGATGTGGCTGATACCGCTTTACCAGAAACCACATCAAATCAATGCCCGTCCTCCACATTTCGGGACACATGAAATAAGCAGACGCAGAGGCGGGCACATCCTACACAGGAACCCAAGCTTGCTCCCTCTCAGCCATGTAACGTGGTGCTTCAGAAAAGCCTCTGAGTATTCATAAAAATGAATTTAGACCTTACTGCTTCTCTCCGCTGCTGGGGTCTAAATGTTTCCCCTCCAGCACCCCAACGCCAAAACATTCATGTGTTGAAATACAAACCCCAAAGAGATGGTATTAGGAGGTGGGCCTTTGAGAGGTGTTTAGGCCATGAGGGTGGAGCCCTCATATATAGAATTAGTACCCAATCGCCATCACCAGATGCCGAATCAAGGCTGGCACCTTGATCTTAGACTTTCAGCCTCCAGAACTGTGAGAAGTAAATTTCTGTTGTTTATAAACCACCCAGTCCATGGTATTTCCTATAGCAGCCCGAGTGGACTAAAATACCCGCTATGCCTCATTTTCATGAATAAAGTTCCAGATCACCAGGAGGGTTATAAGAAGGCACGCTTTAGTGGTACTCCTAGAATGTAAGTCTCTCCCCAGGAGACAGTGCAACTCAGTGTTTAAAAACTTAGTTTGAATTCTGGCTTCACTACCAGGTAGTGATCTGGCTATTAAGGCTTTCTAAGACACAGTTATTCATCTAAATAATATGAACAATGTTACTGTTATATAATAATGCTGTTAGAGGGATCCCGGGAGAAATGCAGACAAAGTGCTGAGCCTGTAACAAGAGCTCAGTTTAGCTGCTGTTGCCATTGTTATGATGATGATGATTTATAACAGAAGTCCCTATCTAGTAGGGAAGTCACTGTTCTTAAAAATTAAATGTGCGTAAGGCTCTCTCTGGGTTAAACAAAGCAGAAGTGGGTGGATAAGCCATGGACAGGAGAACAAAAATGAGTTCAGGGCCCAGAATCTGACAGCAGCACCAGGAAGGACTCTGACCTCCCTCTGCCATCAGAGATTGTATCAGCAACCACTGCCAACCGTGGGCTGGGCAGGACACTGTGACGGGAAATTCCATGGTAGAGCCCCCATGGGAACACTGTGCCTGGTTAAGAAAGCTCACAGCGCCGCTGTCTACAGTCACCTGGGCAGCTCCCTGACTCAAGAATGAGTGGAGATTCCTGAGGACCTTCGAGGATAGTCCCTGTGCGGGTCACACGGCTTGGCTCCTGCTCTGCACCTCCTTCTCTACCTCACTGCTGGGGTGTGGCTACATCTAGCTGAGGAGACTTTGCTGTAGTGCGCCTGTTTCCCTCCATCACTTTCCCATGTCTTTCTGGCATCATCAGCATCCTGCTCCAACCTTTACTAGTCTCCCTCCTCCGCTCCTCTGCTGACGCGTGGGGTACTTGAGAAAATGCCCTGTTGCTAGAGTTCTCTCGCACTTTAATAACGATGCCAATTCTGTCATGAGTTCGCAAAAGGAATAGCACATAGCAAAGCTAACAAGTAGCAAGTTTCAATCCGGAAGTTCTTCGTCGACATTCATTCTCCTCCTGTAAGAGACTTTTTCTCAAGAGACAGTATCTCAAGAGAAAATAAAGAGTATACGTTGGCAATTAAGTTATAAAGTGATTTAAAGAGTAGAGGGATGGTGGCAACAGGGAAAAGAGGGACATTTAAGACTAACGATTGTCTGAAATCCACAATTACGTTCCCACTTTACCTAACCTTCTTCTGTCTGATTAAAGTGTCATCTGATATTCCTTGAGCTCTAACAACAGCAACCAGATTTCAAGCCCTTTCAATGTATGTTGTATTATGATCAAAGGATTGTGTGCTGTGAAATGGAGTCAAATAATATTTGGGAGGAGGCTCCAAATGAGAAATATCGTCAAACGGGACATTGCGCATCAATAGTTCACCTCTCAGAGTCTCAGCTGGTGAGCCGCCACCTTATCTGACTGGGATTCTCATCAATTCAGGGCAACAGTGATCACACCTGTCTGTTTAGGCGGCAATTTTTTTAATGGAACCAATCATTTCCAACATTAAAGAAGAAAAAAAGAGAGAGCAACAATGTGTTCAGCACCTTGCAGAATTTGGCTATACCAGGCCGTTAGCAAACCCCAGCTGAGCGAACTCATGAGTAGTCTCTTCCCAGCCTATTTTACACACACCACATGGGGACAAGTTTTACTCTACAGGCAATGTTGATCACTACATTATTTGTTTATTCTAATGGACACTCAAACCTTTCTGAATTTAATTCCCCAAAGATTTCAGTATCATGAGAAATGGAAGGCTGGGTTAAGCCAGGGGAGGGAACAGGCTATGAATTATGGGAGGAGTTACAAGAAATCAGAACTCACCTGTAGATGATGCCTTTCTCGTGTAGGAACATGAGCGCCGAAATGATTTCTGCAGCATAGAAACGAGCTCGTGCTTCATCAAAACGACGAGACTTCTGGATGTGGAACATCAAGTCGCCCCCATTCACAAACTCCATCACAAAGAACAGCCGATCCTGGATACAAGCACAAGAAAGGATCCCATCAGCATCAATTACCTTGGGCAGCGGCCTGGGGAGAAGAGGCTGTCAGATGGAGGTACTCAATGCAACGTCCTGACAGGGGCTCTGGGGAAAGCAGGCTGGGTCGGCTAGGATTAGATCCCTGGGAGGAGGTAGGGAGTACGACCAGGGTCTCCTTTAAGTAATTTCACACAGCCTTCAATGTCTACATTAAATGAAAAGTAGAGAAGATAGCCGAAGCCTTTCGTTCTAGTTCTCGCTCTGTACCTTAAATGCCATGCAACCTTGAGCTTAATTATTTGGGCCTTTATTAAAGCGAGGACACTGATGCTATCTCTACCCAAATCATAGGGTTTTATGAGCTGGAAGAGAGCACCATAAGTTGCAAAGTACATGCCTTTCGCCTGGAACAATCAGGTTTAATCACAGGAAGTAAGGGACATCTAACTGTGCTTTAGCCATCACACCTGGGCAGAGAACAACCACAGAAAAAGGAAAATGCTTTGGACAAATCAGCCAAACAGTAGTCTAACCACAGTCTCAGAGTGACCCCCAACATTAGAAATCCCATTCAGTCCATCAGAAGATTCCTGAGTCAGGAGTGGGAATGTAGACAAGGGGATGCCGTCTCCACTGGCAGGAGCTCTCAACCCAGCAGGTGAAATGGGCTCCTTAAAAAATGACCAATAAATACTGTGTACTAAGCACTGTGTAAATGGTGTGATCAAGGGCTGGGAAATTAAGACAGCTCAATGGAAGAAATGTTTAAGTCTCAATTACAAAGTGATGTCTCCGAGACTGACAGTGTTAAACACCTGGTTTCTGGAAGCTCTAAGATCCATTTCCTCACTCCCTCCCACTAACATTTATGAGTCCCAGGTTAGCCAGTGTTAAATTCGGTGCTGGGAACCCAACAGAGTAAACAGGCAAAACACAGACACAGCCTCTGCTGGTGAGCCGCCACCTTATCTGACTGGGATTCTCAGTCAGATAAGACACAGCCTCTGCCCATACAGAGTACGGTGTGAGAGACACACATTCCTTAAAACAACAGCAAACCCCAAAGTCATATAAACAAGCAAATTTACAAATCCTGGTAAATCCTGTGGAGGAAGTCATGAGATCCGGTCATCTGCTTGGGGTCAGGGGAGGTCTCTCTGAGCTAGTAGCATATAAGACCTGCAGGATGAGCACCATCAGGGCTGATGACCAGCCTCCTCTGAGGTAGGAGGGAGGTGGGATGTCATTTTGTAAAGAAATTGGTATTTTACCAACTCACAGAGGATGTGTACACAAAGAACCCATCTTCGTTTGTAGTTTTAAGTGCTGTCAGCTTTGCTCTGAGTGTTATAGCTGAGCTGTAAGCAAAGATAGTGTGTTCTCGCTCACCTATTCATCACTAGTTTAATTAGGCCCATCCTGATGAGAAGACATTACATTTTCCTACCTCCTAGTCCTTATTTTAAGACCTTGATTAGAAGGGGGTGGTGACAGTCCTCTGTATCTAAAAAACATCTCTCTCTGGTCAGGAGAAGCAAGAATTTAAGAATGAGAGGGAGTGACAGGATCCACACCCACAAAAACAAAAACCAAACAGCAAAAACACAACTTTATTATTATTATTATTGCTTAAAGTATTACGAAGAGTATTACATATGTCTCCTTTTTTTCCCC
>NW_005366214.1:3033605-3034786 GCF_000412655.1 Myotis brandtii
ATGCTGCTCTGCCTCTGTATCTATTTTTGTTCATCAGTTTATAATGGTCTTATTACCCGTAAATGAGTGAGCTCATGTGGTATTTTTCTTTCAGTGACTGGCTTATTTCACTTAGCATAATGCTCTCCAGTTCTATCCATGCTGTTGCAAATGGTAAGAGTTCCTTCTTTTTTATAGCAGCATAGTATTCCATTGAAAAACACAACAACTCTTAAGGTTGTCCAATATAAGCCAACAGACAACTAAATACAGCAAGCTGTCTGACTAAGCGAAGGGCCTTCATTTGGGTGTGACTGACAAGGAGTGAGAGGCAGGGTTGGGTGGGATGAGATTGGGAGTGCAGTGGTATTCCATGTTTGTTGCCTGGGAAGGACTCAGGTGGGATGAGCGGGTTAGCGATGGGGTGGAGGGTAAGTGTCCGATTGAGACACATCTGAGAGCTGCATCCACACTGGCAGTTGTTATGCTGATGTTGTGTTCCTTTGGAGGGGTGGCCAAGGTGGGGGCGAAGATGAGCGGCCCTGAACCACCCTTATGGCATTTTTAAAAAATACATTTTTATTGATTTCAGAGAGGAAGGGAGAGGGAGAGAGAGAAACATCCATGATGAGAGAGAATCATTGATCGGCTGCTTCCTGCACGCCCCCCACTACGGATTGAGCCTGCAACTCAGGCATGTGCCCTGATGGGCGGGGAATCTTGAACCCTGACCTCCTGGTTCATAGGCCAATGCTCAACCACTGAGCCACACCAGCTGGGTCCCTATGACATTTTTGCTAACCAGCCTGTTCAGTTCTTTCATGGCTGTTACTGGCAGTCATGTGAATTCCAATAACCAGAAATACCTGATTACTGGAATGGGGTCAGTAGGTAAGTGGCTATTCTGGAAGTCTGTACTGGCCTGGAATTGCTAAGGCAGCAGGCATAGAAATGATGAGGGCATTCCAAGGGAAATGTCATCCATTTTTAGTCCCCCACACCCCCCCTTCCCCCACACTCCCCAAACATTCTCCTATCTCAAGTTTGAAAAGCCAGACCCTGGTCTAAACTCCAGATCTGGGAGAAGGAAATACTGTCTTCCAATCCTGCTCATCTCATCTTTCTCAGGCTCCGCCCCCAGCCCTATAGGCAGATTCTCAGATAATGGGGTTGGGGTGGGGGGTGGGGGAGGTGATGCCCAG
>NW_005366214.1:3037860-3075525 GCF_000412655.1 Myotis brandtii
AACCTGGGTTCCCTATGTCTTCGCATTTCAGATCCCTGGAGAGACCCGGCCAATTTCTGCCCTTGTGTTCCAGGAGACCTCCCCTTTATCCTTCAGTCGTTATTATCAGCTCTCCATCCATTGCATGACTCCAGTGAAGTTTCTTTCTGTTACTTGCTACCAGGAGAATTTTAACTGCAACACACACCAATTATTAAGGGGCAGGAGGTTTCCTTATTTATAAATTGGAGGTAATAATATATCACGGAGATGGTGAGAAGATTAAACCAGAAGCAAAGCGCCTCACACAGCACGGGGCCCAGAAGAGAATCTCAGCAAACAGAAGCCATTGTCATTTCTACATCACACACAGGGACTAAAACTACCTCCAGGAGACCTTGTGCCCAGCGCCCGAGTCCTGGTGTTAGAAGAGGCAGCTCAGCCCAGTGGCGAGGGCTGCACTCCGGAGCCAGGATGCCTGAGATGTGAAAGCAGCTCCCGCTGAGCTGTAGTTATTTTCTCTCTCTCAAAACTCTCATCTGCAAAATGGGGATAATAAGATGACGGACAGGTGTATGAGTATGAAATGACTTAAGCTAAGAGTCTCAAACAGTGCCTGGCATACAGAGAGTGCTCCATAAATGCTAGCAATGATTATTACCACCTTCTCCTTCATCATTTCCACCTCCACTGTCCCTTCAGCTGCCACAGCCACTTGCTCCTGGGGCTCTGGGCCCTTGGGAGGGCTGCAGCCCACACAGCAGTAAGCTGCCCACGACCTTGAGGCTGGGATGGTGCCTCGCTCAGGGAGCTCCCTGATGGGCAAGTAAAGAGGAATAACATGACAGCAGGAACAGCAGCTGCGGCACCCCCGCCAACTCAGTGTGAGATAGGAATCTACAGGGTTCAAAAAACCAGGAGGACGCCTAGGCCAGTGGCTGGGGCAGAGGGGCATTTCCTTGTAACACTTGGTCATGACCTTGACCTAGTGAGGAGGACTTTCCTTCTGGGAAGTGAGAGCTAAGCAAAGGGTTACAAAACTAGATTTGATAATGAAAATACGTTAACCAAGTTTCAGTTCCAGAAAGTTTTCTAATTTTTTGAGATCAGATTGTAATTCATATTCTCTATTGCAGGAGTTCATACGCATACTCATTATCATTATTGCAAAGCTTGTGCTGCCCCACAAGCACTTCATAGTGAGACTCTTTGTAGTAGCTATTCTTCTCCTCTATAAAGTTGGTTCACTTTTATCAACAGAATGAGAAAGACTTTTCTGTTTACAGAAAGAATCCATAGTCCCTACAGTCGACAAATATAACTCTCCTTTAAAGATGTATTACAGTGAAGATGCAGCTTATCTTTTGGAAATAATTCAAAGACTAGAAACAGCAGTAAAAGTTAATGACTAATTATTGCTTTAAAGCAACGTCAACCTGGGAGCCACATCTAGACTCATCTACCCGCGTTCTAAGAATTGTTTTGGAATTCTTTGTAAATGAACTAACCCTGTATCAAAAGCTGTGAAGTGCCATTGACCACTGTGGACAAGGAGGACATCTCAGCAATGGCACTGTGCTGCATTTCTTATAAGTGCCCTTGCATTGTGATTGCTCTCCGAGGAAGTCAGCTACAGGGTGAATAGGGAGTTCAAATAAACAGGAAACCGTTACTGACGTCAAAGAGGTCAGGGTGGAAAAGCACCCTTGTGAGGAAATCGCATTGCACCATGCCTGAACCAGAGACAACTGGAATTTAACCACCTTAAGAACGATTACAAAGCCTTCAAGGCAGAAACAATGAGAGAGGATCTAATGCCTACTTTTTATTTTTTGACTTATTTTGCACAGCCCAGAAGACAGCAGAAGCTAATTCAATCACCAGCAACCCTCCATCAGCCCCTGGGCATGATCCATCCTGCCTTAGCTCAGAGAGCTCGTCTTTGGGGAGGAGCAATATGTCTCCTGTAGAAGGAGCCCTTAGGGACTTGCATTGCAAACCTGGAGGAACACATGGCTCTCTTTTCAGAGACCAAGTATTGTCCTCATAAACTGGATGCATTGTGGCCATGTCTTTTTTTTTAATATATATATATTTTTATTGATTTCAGAGAGGAAGGGAGAGGGAGAGAGAGATAGAAACATCAATGATGATAGACAGCCATTGATGGGCTGCCTCCTGCATATCCCCTAGTGGGTGTCAAGCCTACAACTGGGGCATGTGTCCTGACTGGGATTCGAACCATAACTTCCTGGTTCATGGGTTGACACTCAACCACTGAGCCATGCCGGCTAGACGGTGGCCATGAAACTCAACAAAGCTTGGCATATACACCAGACTAGGGAAACTATGAGGTGATCTAACTTGCAGTTCAATGCGCTGTGAAGCATCTGGGGCAGGATGTTCTTAATGCATAAATAAGCAGCAAACATATAATCCGGGACACGGCGAAGTCTTCCCTTCCTGGCAGAGGCCCTCTGATGTACCTGGTCCACACACACCTCGCCCGGTATCTCTGTGCTGGCCACACTGGCTTGTGCACTTGATCTTGTTTTCCATGGAGGACCTGAAACCTTCGCAGAGCCCAGATGCCACCGAGCATAGTGCCTGCACCCTGGTGAGGGTTCATAAACCCTTTTGGAACTAACATGGCAGGAGGTGATTTTTGTTTCCTGATACAATTTAAATCAGAATGGTATGAAAGCCTGGAACGAACTGCATGGATTCCTTCCGTCCACATATTTTATGAGACTAAAGTGCAAATAGCTGAAGTGCCTTGCCCATAGTTGAAATAGTTTGTGGAAGAATTCAAGAAGCGAAGCGGGGAGATCCCTTTGGCCTGGCACAACCTGGTCTGGCCCGCCCAGGCTCAGCAGCCACAGCCGTGGGGCGGCGGCTCCTGATGTAAATTATATGACAGAATATTTGGGTAACATCTTCCTGAAAGATCTTCAAGGATTACAGAAGATAAAAACACTAATGCAGTTGAGAAGGTGGTAAGGTTTAGAGGGAGGGGGAAAATCCTGCTTTCCTGATTTGCAACTTGGCTGGATGCTAAGATGTCTGTGGACATGAATAGCCAGGGGTCTGACAGTAATGAAGAGGACTGTGACCCAAATTGCAAAGAAGAGGAAGAGGGCGAGGACCCTGGGGACATAGAGGGCTATTGTGGGAGTAGCCAGCAATGTGGAGCAGCAGGGGCCGATGCCTTTGATCCTGAGGGAGCACTAGTTCATCTGCTTGACCTACAAGGGGTCTGAGGATGCTCTCAATGAGCACATGACCAGCTTGGCTGTCCTAAAGGTGTCTCATTCAGTTGCTAAATTTCTATTGGTTATTTCTACTTGCAAGTTGCAGAGATAATGGACAGATACAAGTCTAATTTGGCTCAGCTGCTCGTTGAGGCTCAAGTTCAACCCGATCCATCGAAACATGTCCCCACAGCCCATCCCCTCACCACTGTGCAATGTGTATGCAGTTTGTGTGGAGGGAAAACCTACTCTTGCTGGTCTGCTAGCATCAGTTTTGCTGCAGCTGCTGGGAGCAGCACTGCTCAGTACTTGTCAAAGATGGGGGTGGGTGTGGGAGTCTCTTGCATGGCTCAGGACTGGCCACTTTGAACACCAGAGGACTCTTTGTTTCCATTATTGCCCAATGAAGAGCTAAGAGACAAATACAGGTGCTACCTCTTCAGGGACTATGTGGACAGTCATTGCCAGCTCCAGCTGTGCCCTGGTGCAGCCTGCCCCAGGCTCATCCAGGTGTCAGAGCCCAGAGCTCGCCAAGTCCAGTGCGATCAGCGCAATGAGGTCTTCTGTTTCAAGTGTCATCAGATGTATCCCGCCCCCACAGACTGTGCCACAATCTGGAAATGGCTCCGGAAGTGTGCCGATGACTCTGAAACAGCCAACTACATTAAGTGCTCACATAAAGACGGTCCCAAGTGCAACATCTGCATTGAGAAGAACAGAGGCTGCAATCATGTGCAATGCTCCAAGTGTCCATACGGCTTCTGCTGGATGTGTCTAGGAGACTGGAAGACCCACGGCAGCGAGGACTCTGAGCGCAGTAGGTATAATGAGAACCCCAACATCGTCAACCAGAGCCAGCAGGCCCAGCCAGGGAGGCCCTCAAGAAATACTTGTTCTACTTTGAAAGGTGGGAAAACCACACCAAGAGCTTGCAGCTGGAAGCACAGACATACCAGGGCATTCATGAGAAGATCCAGGAGAGGATCATGAATGATCTGGGGACGTAGATTGATGGGCAGTACCTACAGAACCCTGCCAAGCTCTTGGCCAAGTGTCGATACAGCCTGCAATACACATACCCATCTGCATACTATATGGAGTCTGGGCCCAGGGAGAAGCTGTTTGAATACCAGCAGGCTCAACTGGACGCTGAGATTGAAAACCTGTCATGGAAAATGGAGTGCGCAGACAGCTATGACAGAGGGGACTTGGAAAACCAGACGCACACAGCCGAGCAGCGGAGGAGGGCCACGACACCTAGGCTGGACACGGACATGCTAGAGCAAGCAAGACGTGGCTCTGAGATCTCCCCGCTACTGTACTGCATGCTGGGGGCTCTGCCTTTCATGACCCCAGGTAGCAGCCAGGGCCCCACTCCTGAGAGACACTGGCCACATACCTTCGTCAATTTGTTTTGTTTTCATCTTTTTGCTTTTTGTTTCTATTACGTTAGAGGCCCTGTTGAATTGGCCTCTTCAGGATTTTTAATTACCCCTGGATGGGAGGGAGGGAACATTTTTACAACTTAGGTAATTTCCAAAGGTTGCAAAATTGTACAAACAAAAGGCAAAGCAATCATAGAATTACACAGAACCCTTTAAAAACATAAATTGGCATTGGAGTGTTTAGAAGAAAAGAAGTGGGTCTGCTTGATGCCACTTTGGGCCCCTTTATGAAATTTTGGATTTTCTCTTTTATGGTTCAAATGTAATTGTAAAGTAAATACATGAAAAATTGAGGAAAAATACTAAATACAATGGCCCATAACCTTGGCACTCAGAGACAGAAGCCCAAATGCAAGAAGAAACAAAAATATTTATGGCTTTTAGCATCCAGAGAACTGGAGATTTCAGGGCAAAATGATTTTAACTAAAATTTATTTTCCCCTTACATCCTATTTATACTTAACACACGATAGCATGTTTAAAGAAAGAGAAAATAAACAAATATATCCTTCCTTTTTTACTTATACTACCTATTTCCTGATGTACTTAGTCACCAAAACCATGATTTTTTTAAACAGTTACATACTATTCTCAATGCCATTTCTATGCAGTCCTACAATTAGCTGCACTTCTAATCAAGCAATGGAAATGAGGGGACATGGTATTAATAGTCTCATTAATAAATATAATTTAAAGATAATTCAGTCTGGAACAATAAGCATCTCAGAGTAGATTACTGCTAACTGAACATGGTGTTTTATTCTGAACTACATTCCCAAATCTAAACTCTGAGTTTAGATTCACAGTCAAGATAGCTTAGGTGATCATTTACTTTTTTTTAAAAAAAGGTTTACTTATTTAAAAGTATGCACTATAGGATTCCTTTAAATCATTATTTCACATAGAGCAATTCTCTTTATAAAGATTTTGGTCTAAGCACCAAATGGCAGCAGGTCTGTTGATGATATTTATGGATTTAGTTTGTATGAAACTATAGAATAAAGAGTAGAAATGGCATTTACTTAGGTCATTTTTACATAACAGAGGTTCCTAACTTTGCAACCTCTCAAAGCAGCCAAGATTTCATCTCTTCCTCCGATCTGTGGATGACTGAGATCTTTCTGCCTCAAGGGAAGAGACCCTTCATTTGTCTGATTAAACATTTGCCCAGTTAGACAAGTAGTGAATTGGCCAAGAATATCCCGCATCTGCCTCAAGACGATGCCTGGGAATCCGCGGGCCAAGAGGCTGTTCCTTCCTCAGCCCCATGGTGCACAGTGCTCCCTGAAGTCTGTTAGAAGGTGCGTTCCGCGTGCTATTTTGAGCTTGGTTCTTCCAGTGAGGCTTCAACATGCTCTCCTTGGATCCTCTCTCTGGCTGGGGAACGAGATGTGTTCAAGCAAATGACTCCCCACAACCTCTTCCCAAAGCCTTTCTGCAATATGGGTGAAACACTGATCTCCACTGTCCACTGAGGAAGGAAGATGCAGACCCTGCTACAGCGGAAGGGGGACCAGAATCAAGAGGCAAGTCTAATCGGACGAGGGGCCAAGTGATCAGAAATGGATGAAACGTTTGCCCAGAAGAGAGGGCATTGTGTTAACTTCATAGAGAAGCTGCAGTTGGCTACGTGGAGTTCAGATGGGCCCTTTAAAGCGCAAGGATGAGAGCACAGACTAAGGCGGAAACCTCACCCCACATCCATGGGTACTTTGAGTCTTTTGTGAACTGACTTCATCTGGCCACTTCGTTCCTCCTCCTGTGAAATCACTTCCTTCTGATTCTTCATGCGGACTCCTTTCCACCTTTCTCCACTCTTACTTAGAATTCCCTTTCCAGCTCTCCTCTCTTCTCCATCTATTAACACCTACTGAACTATTTTAAATTGTAGCTTCTACCAAGAGGACACTGATGAAACAAAATCTAATCTCCCATCTGAACCCCGTTTCTGAGCAAGAAACATCTTATCCCTGGATTTCTTTCGAAGTGAATTCATCATATTCTCTTCTCCCAACTGGCTGGAACTCTGGCCTTTCCTCTCAATTTCACCTCCTTAGTGTTTCCTTGACTTCACTCCCTCCCATGACCACTGCCTTGGAGCAAGCAGGTCCAACAGCTGACTGGTTCAAGATCCTTCCCAGTCCTCTTCCCCCAGCTCCTCCTCCTGCAGACAGCCACCAGGGAGCACCCCCAACTCCCCTTTCTGCAGACAGCCACCAGGGAGCACCCCCAACTCCCCTTTCTGCAGCAGCCACCAGGGAGCACCCCAACTCCCCCTCCTGCAGACAGCCACCAGGGAGCACCCCAACTCCCCCTCCTGCAGACAGCCACCAGGGAGCACCCCAACTCCCCCTCCTGCAGACAGCCACCAGGGAGCCTTCCTGCAGGTCACCAGGGAGCACCCCAACTCCCCTTCCTGCAGACAGCCACCAGGGAGCACCCCAACTCCCCCTCCTGCAGACAGCCACCAGGGAGCACCCCAACTCCCCCTCCTGCAGACAGCCACCAGGGAGCACCTCCTCAAATGTAAATCTCATGTTGCTCCCTGACCTGCCAGATCCTTTCACCTCCACGATTGAGGGCAAGCTTCTTAGCAATGGATGTCAGACCCAATTATGGCTTTGCTTCTTATTCACTACCCCTTTTTCCTCCCCTACATTCCTGCTCCATCAAGTCTTTTGGGGTTTCCTAGGCACATCATACATTTTAATTCTCTGCCTCTGCACTGAATTACCTGTCTGGGAGGCCTGTCCCTCCCGCCCACTCTATAATCGCAGGGCTCCTATTCATCCTCCAAACCCAGCTCAGACAGCCCTTCCTCTGGAGCCCTTCCATCCTCCCCAAGGACCACGTTATGACTCTTCTCTCCATCACACAGTGTTGCTGGTATCTGTGTTTAGCATGATCCTTGGCTGAAAGTATCTGGAGGACGGGTCCACGTTTTGTCCTATATGTCTTCAATCCCTGGCACATATGTGTGCTCAGTAAACACTTACTGAGTTGATTTAAAAAGGCAAGATAGATACAATATTACCATTCAATATAGAAACAGCCAGTGTCTCTAGTGGTTAGGGTTTACTTTCAATATTTAGGAGACCGCTCAGTTTTGTAAAGAGCATCGAAGGTATCTGTATCTTTAAGATGAAATGACATTTCCATGCGAGGAAAACAAAAGAAAGAAAATAGCTGTTTGTTTTCCTCAAAGCACGTTTGTATTGCGACCAACACATTTGTCTACACTGATCGAAAAATGTTTCTTCAAGCTTTGCTTATCACAGATAGGCATCCCTGTGAATTCAGGGTGGAGGTGACGATTTTCATAAAATACCACCGATTCTACGCCTTGATGGTAAAGTGGAAGTAGAAAAATTCAATGCCAAAACAAGAGAAGCTGTGGTATTTCAAGTGCTGGCTTTTAAACACAACCGATTTTAAATATATGCTCACAGAGCTAATCTTCTGCTCCCTACTCGCCCCCAGGCTCTGCTCATTCTGCCTTATCACAGCAGGCTTCCCCGTCCAGAACCCCTGGCACCTAAAAATCCTCCCTCATAGTCCACAGACCCTGTGCACTTCCCCCATCTCCTCCCAGCCCAGGGCCCCAGTCCCCGCAAGTGCCACAGTGCAGCCACCTATAGCTGGGCCCCCGACAGGAACTTGGCCTGTCCACAAACTCAGGGGGGAAAGATAATGCTTATATTTATTTATATGGAAGATCTGACACTCTTTGCTTTGGCCCCTAATAAGTAAAGTGATCTTCTAGCCACTTGACTTCTCATATGTAGGACAGGCCACTGACATTCACACATGGCAGTGATTTTCAACGGGGCGACATTTGGCAGCATCTGGAGACATTTTTGGTTGTCACAACAAGGGAGGTGCTACCGGCATGTAGTGAACAGCGGCCCGAGATGCTTCTAAGTCTACAATGCACAGGACAGGCCCCCGTGACAAGGGGTTATCCCACCCCAAATGTGAGCAGGGGGCAAATGACATCACATTATGCAAATGAGTGATTTTTAAAATTATATCTTTTTGCTGAAAAATTCACTAGCCATTTGATTATTAAAACTATTAGTGGACAACAGTGTGGTGACTGCGGGAGGGGAGAGGGAAGTGGAGGGAAGTGGAAGAGGGCATAGAGGGGATAAACGGTGATGGAAAAAATAAAGTGAGCCATTATACCTGTCGGTGAGGTCAGCGTGGTGGGGAGAGTCCTGAGCCAGGAGGAAGGGACTCCCTCCTTCAGGTCGGTCCTGAAGCCCGAGTGCAGAGGACAAACCAGGCTAATGGACAGGCATTCCCACAGGTTTCCAGAGGAGAACCTTCACTGGCTCTAGGTCAACTCCCCCTTATCTGTTCCCTACGTTGTCGGTTGTGTTTCATTCAACTGAACCGTCTTTCACCACTGGCTCAGAAGGTCTGGCCAGGTGTGGACACTGGTTAGTTCCATGGCTCAAGGAGAACAGGGAAGCAGACGCGTCCACACACAGAGAGAAACAGGTGCTGGGGAGGGGAGGGGTTTGCTGGAAGAGCTCTCCTCTCTTGTTTTGGTTGGGAATTACACGTGACATCATTTGAATGTTTAAAATATCATATACCACACGCCATAAGAATGGAATTAAGAGGCTCTGGGAAGAGTTCCAAGACTCCCTTCGTAACACCTAAGTGATAAATCATTACAGGCCGTCCTAGAAAAACAGGTAGGGGTGAGCTGGAAATACAGCCTGCTCTTTTGCTCTACAAACAGACTAAAGGTTGGACAACTCCCACAGAAAGGAAACAGAAACTCCCTGGGTGGCCCTGAAGGGAAGACAGTGCTGCCAAAGCCCTCCAGCCAAGCGGGGAGGGTCTGCAAGGTGTTCTCTGACAGCAGAGGCTGGAAGATCAGTCCGCCCTGGGACAAGGGCTCATGTGGGGTGTGCAGCATCCCTGCAGCCTCGGGCAGGGGCTGTCAGTAAAGGGACCAATCACCCCAGAGGGACAAGGAAGACTCCCCAGAGAGCAACGGTGAGAGAGGGAAGCAGACTGGGCGGCTCTTCCCATTACTTCTGCTCCGGGCCCCCAGCCCGAAGTGCCAGGGAACCCATCACCCCGCAGAGGCAATGGCAGCTGCTTGGGCCTCCTCTCGATGATAATCCCCATCAGGTTCCAAATTCACTGCACCCGTGAAAGAAAAGTGCGCTGCATTTGCACATGGACTTCCAGACAAGTCCCTTCTAAGCAGATGGCTGCTCTGAGCCTGCCCTCGCCAGCCATCCAGATACATGTGAACAGCCGGCCAGGCCCACGGAGGCCCCGGGCACAGCTCCCCAGGGCAGGGTCCATGCTGCGCCTTATTCCCTGCAGCGTGAAGGCACTCAGAGCAGGTTTGCTGGTTGAAAGCATACCTTAGGGCCTCACCTGGCAGGGAGCCGTTCTCTCTTCTAACAGGTGGGCTGGGTTTACATGGCCAGACAGGGCCGATTCTGCCGGGAGGGCTCCTGGCAAGCTCTGGGCCTAGAAGGGGTGGGCACAGCTGGGCTTCTACCAGGGATGAAGTAATTGTGGAAAACGCACGTATCTCAAAGCTAGAATAGATTATGGTCTGCGGTTTCCACCAAGCAGTCAGCTTTTTACACTGCACGATTCTGTTTTCTGGGTGGGGGTGGGAGGACCCACTGTAGCCACTTCCAGGTGCAGCTTCAGGCTCTGGCCCAAAGGCCCCCGTCAGTCAAGGCTGGAGACACCCAGCGTCCTGATGAAACACCTCCCATCCCAATGCTGCTTGAAGCTCAGGTGCTCGTTGGTGTGTTAGTCTTATAGCCTCGCTGGCCCATTCCTGTGGAAAGACTGACACGCAGGCAAGGCTGTCCCCCTGCATCCAGTGTTTATTTTCAATGCCACTTCCTGTTGCACACGAGGCCTGCGTTTGCTCTGTGCAAGCTGCTGCACACTGCTGTTCCATGTGTATTCTCTCCTCTCCCCAACTAGACTGAGGAGTAAAAGAACGGCTTCTCTCGCCTGGTGCTCAATCAGTGTGACCCCGGAATGATGGACTTTCACAAACCTATTTGGCAGATAACCCATCACATTTAAAACAGTTTTTTAAATGTTTTTGTTGATTTAGAGAGGAAGGGAGAGGGAGTTAGAAACATCAATGATGAGAGAGAATCATTGATCAGGCCCACAACCCAGGCGTGTGCCCTGACTGGGATTTGAACCATGACCTTCTGCTTCATGGATCGATGCTCAACCACTGAGCTACACCACCCGGGCAGCCCATCACATTTTTATTCCCAGAGCCAGTCCTGGCACGTCCAGCCCAGGGCTTCCAGGCAGGGCCCTGTGAGGCCAGAGGAGCTCTGGTTGGCAGTCTCCCAGATGGTTGGGGAAAACCATAACCGAGACTCCCACCATCGAGCTTCATGGGTCACAGGGAAACAGGGGGCCAAGTCTGACCCTGGCACGTCTTAGACACATCAACAGAGCTTGTGCACAGTCCATGAGCCGTATTCCCAAACACAGGCAGGGGTGGTGGGTCTACATCAGGGGTCCTCAAACTTTTTAAACAGGGGGCCAGTTCACTGTCCCTTAGACCGTTGGAGGGCCGGACTATAGTTTAAAAAAAAACTATGAACAAATTCCTATGCACACTGCACATATCTTATTTTGAAGTAAAAAAACAAAATGGGAACAAATACAATATTTGTATTTGCATGTGGCCCGAGGGCCGTAGTTTGAGGACCCCTGGTCTACGTTATCCATAATGACTGTGGCGAGCGACATCAAGGCCAGTTACAACTGAATAACCTCAAACTGCAAAAAAAAAGCACATGCCAACCCTTTCAAACCCGTTTGTCACATGGAGTCTCCTGGCACTCCAACCCAAACAGAGCGAGCCAAGGGAACAGCATGAACCTCGGCCTCTCTCATTTCCCTCTCATTTCCACGGCCCTGTTTACCCCCCGAGAACTGGGAAGCCTGCAGGCCTGAGAGGACAAGGCAGAGGTCCCAATAACCCGCTGCACCCAGGGGCTGGAGACGGCCTGGGTGCACTCTGTCCCCAGACGGAACGCTATTGATAGTTGGGATCATGCCCAACTGGGAAACACCGTGTTCTGGCTCACTTTCTATTTTTATCCGAGCCAAAGGCAAACTACAACCAATGACCCATAAGGGGACTGAATCAGATTTGCGGTAAGTCACTGCTCAGGGGATAAGAGGAAACCTAGTTCCAAACATCCGAGGGAAAATATAACAAAACCATATATATATATACATATATATATACATACATATACATACACACATACACACACACACACTAGTATACATAGTGAGAAACTGCCTTTATTCTTGGCGAATGTCACTATTCTCAGCTGCGCACATTCCACAGAGAGCACATTTCTGTTTGTGGCATAATGGCCATGGCGTAGATTACTGAGCCAGAGGACCTGGTCAGGGACCCAGGGTCTGACTCTTCCTTGCTGTGGGACCCGGGGCAAGTTATTTAACTCCTCTGGACCCTGGTTTCTGGATCTTTACAATGAGGATAACCGTTTCGGTACCTCCCCGGATTGTTTTGGGTATTAAATGAAATGTTTCATTCAACAGGTATTTATGGAATGCGATAATGTGCAGTTTTATGGACACTGGTAATGATATCATGCATCTAAAACATATGCCAGGGTCTCAGAGGGAAGCAGCTGCTGCTCTTTCTTCACCCAGCCGTTCTGCAAAGCCCATGTACTGAGGCTCCCAGAATGACCAGCTCACCGGAGGCACCGACAGAGGCCTCCCGAACCCTCCTCCCTCGGGGGGCAAGTCTTCCAGCTTCTTCCACTGCACTTCCCCTCTCCTCACCTAACCTACCATCTCAGAGCCTCATCCCCTTAACCCAGGGCATCACTGCGACTCCTAGCACGGGGAGGGGGGGGGGGCAATGCTGCTCCAGGAGCCACATGTGCCTTCTCGTCCCCAGGCCAGCTGCTGGCAGCTGCTCAGCAGACAAATAGGCGTGGCTGCCCCTGCCAGATGCTCCCTGAACACTCGGCAAGGAAAGGCAGGGCTGTGCAGGGCTGTGCAGGGCTGCGGGGCAGCCTCCCAGCCCCCACGTGCAAAAAACCAGCCCGACGGTCACTTTCTGGAGGCATCTCTGCTGACAGGTCTCTGATGGAAGAACGTAGGATTCAAGTGGAGGGGCTTCTCTGGGAAAACATCAAAAGCAGGGAACCTTCCTCAAGACAAGCCAGAATTAGGACCCGGGACTCGCGTGCAAAAGGCTGCAGCGTAGTCACCTGTCTGATGAAATTCTGGAAGGTTCATCATTCCAGGGCCACATGACTCACTTGTGTCTATTTTTCCTGCCTGTCTGTCTGTCTCAACACAGGCACATGCACATGCACATACACAGACACACACACCTTTGCTATGGAGAAAATAATACAGAAAAAAAGAATGCTTTGGTGACATGTTTTAAGCACCGTTTCAATAGACTGAAAGCATTTTGCACAAGCCGTGTAAGGGCAGCATTTAGCTCACAGGATTCCAGGACCCCCTGCCCTGCAGGGGCAGGATTTCTGCTCTGCGGAGTGACACGGGGGGTGGCTTCTTATGTAAAGCGATGCCCTGCCAGGAGCTCTGGGCACCTGCTTTGTGGACGACCCTGGCAGGCTGACACGCAGTGGACATCGGACACACATCAGTCAGTAGCCCGGGTGTCCTGAGAAAAGAACCAACAGGTAGAGAGAGAGCAGGAGGGAGGGGAGAGCACTGGGCCTCTGTCCCTGCAGAGGGAGGGGCCCTGCAGTCTGTGGCCCACCTGCCTACACAATCTGTCCCAATGCAAACCTGAGCATCCCCCAAAGAACGGGCTCTGCATGGCTCACTGTGCGGACCTGGCCGGGTCCCGCTGAGGAGAGCAGTTCTCGGCAGGCGCAGCCTCATATGTTTTCCGAATGGAAACCTTTGCTTCAATAAACTGGGTCTCTGAACAAAGACGGAAGCATCTGACCAGTATTTACTCTGCCGCTCCCCTTCCAGCTACTGCCGAGCCTTTGTTCTTCCCTCTGGGCACCAGGAGGAGAGCCAGAGTGGAAGCCCTGAGCTGGGGGTGGGGGTCCCGGATTCCAGGCCATAAATGCCGGGGCCCAGCTGCTGACACAGCAGTCACTGGTGAAGATGAAAGGAGTGTGACGGGAATGTAACCTGAAAGGGTGGGGAAGGCGGCCTGCACCCCCGACGGGCCCTCCCTGGCTTAATAATGCCTCCCTCCTCTCACCCCCATTGTTAAAGAAATATAACCACATTACTGAAATGGGTACGTAGGAAAAAGAAAGAAAATCACCTGTACTTTCACTGCCTTCGTATAGTCCCTGATGGCTTATTGGCATAATTTCCTTCCAGTCTTTTTTTTTTGGGAGGAGGGGCCAGGTGTGGCAGTTCACTGATATGAATACGGGCCAGTAATCATCACAGATTCTGTGTTATTTCCTGGGCTCTAACCTCCTAGTTCTACCATTTACTGTACTGAATTTTGGGCGAGTGACTCAACTCCTCAGTGCTTCACTTTTTCACTCAGCAAAGTGAAGACAATAATTGTACCTGTCTTACAGGGCTGGTGTAAGCACTGTGAATAATACATGTTAGGTGCTTATGACAGCGTCTGACATATAATCATTTAACTGCTTAACATTCAGTGATCTCTTTAGTGGCTGAAAATCTTCACCAAAAGCTATAGTAATTAAGTAAAATTCTATTGCTAAATGCTGCAGTTGTTTCCAATATTTTCCTATTATTAAAAATAATGCACTGAAAATTAAACTTCTTTATGCATAACACTTATTCTATATTCCTTATGTTGTTTTCTTAGGCTAGATTATCAGAAACACAATAAGCAGATCCAAGAGTATAAACATTTTTACGAGTCTTGATTCAGATGGTCAAATAGCTCACAAAGTGTTAGGATTTACAATGCTATCAGAAACAAAGAGGATGCCAATTAACAATATACTAGTACTTGCAGGTAACATGTATTATTATGCAAAAATCAGGGGCAATCATTTATGGGCTTACAATCCTAGTTGAATATATGAAATTTGCTTACTTATTGTTTTGTTCCAAGAACAACAGGAGCTTCAAAATTCCTACTTTGGGGGTGTTTGTTCCGTCCTCCGATGTGGGGTCTGTGCTGGCCACGGGGGGGAAGCCCCAGGACATTTTCCTTCGGTGTGGGAGGGAAGTGGTCGCTACCACAATGAGCTACTCACTTGTGAATAGTGTTGCGTGTGTACAAAGCATGTCTGCATCCTCTCCTTTGGCCCTCACAGCAGTCCTGCTTTCATTTTAACCACGAGAACCTTAAGGTTCAAAGGCATTTTACGGCAGGCTCACTCATGCCATTCAGAAGAACGCAGGTCTGCCCTTTCCAAGGGCAATGCTGCTTCCTCCCAGCGGGCTGGAGGGCAGCCAGGGCAGACGGGAGGAGGTGCTTAAGGAGATGCTGAATCAATGGCCTACATGTGGTATAAGACCATGACTGCTGGGTCCCAGCACACAGCGGGGGCCCCAGAGTCAGCCTGACCCAGAGCCGAACCTTGTCTCCACCACTTACAGTCTGAGGAACCCTCAGCAAGTTTCCTTCCCCCTTTCTCTGGCCTTCGGAGGGCTGGGCAGGAGAGGAGAGCCGTTTCTACAGGCTCTTCACAGTGAAACGAAACTTTGCAGATTTCTTCCGGGGAGACTGTCACAGCCCAGCATTACACACTGGTGAGCATCTCACATTAGAGGCCGGGGCCGGCCAGGCTCAGTAGCTGGACAGTAACGATCTGCCTGCGGTCATTTCTCAGAGTCACTAACCTGTTCTGTTCGTTACAGTTAGTTTCTCAACAGCAAATGGGGATAGTCACTGAGGATTTCTGACAGATGGGCAGGCGCACAGCAAGCAAATGCCGCACATATTGTGGAGTCTGGTACCTTGCAAACCTCAAAGAAGTCATAAACCACGGCAGAATGAAAACTGTATATCTCTGCCCTCAGCATGAGAAAAACCCACTCGATTCTTTTAAGTTGGTTCCTCCTATTTTATGGTCTGGGTTTAGGGCAGCAGAAAATGCCCTTTCTCCTTTGCTTGGGAGACGTCTACTACAAAGCACAGCTTCTAAACCCTGATGTCAGCTTCTGTCTCTGGTGGAGGAAGGAAAATCACCTTGCAGTGACGACTGCCACCTTGTGGCCACACAGGAAATGCCACTAGGAAAAAGATGGCCAATGCTAATGAAGGCTTAACCTGATGAACCCTGGAAACCATGTGGCCACTGATATTGTGGCATATTGTGTAATTTATGCTCTTCTAGAAAAGTCTGCATTGTACACATTACTTTCATTGGGCTCCTAATCTGTTTCAAGTTAATTTCTTGTTCTACTCGGCCATATTGAAGGCTAACTGTCCGTGACAACTCTGCCTGCCTCCGTAGAACTGCAGGGACTCCCTGGAGGTGAGTATGAGACATGTCGTTATCTGTTCATGTGAGTAACTTCAGACAACAGCCGCTGCACAACCAGACTTAGGTTCACTGAATGCCTGTCCACTGTCTGACTCAAAGGTTATCAGCTGATGGAGATCATCTAACCTAATGTCACAGGAAGCCATCTGCTCTTTGGCTCAGGCCCTGGGAGGATGACCTGAGCCATAGCTGCCCTGCCATTTGGTTCATGGTATGAACACAAGGCTCAAGCCTGAGATGCAGGCGGGTGACCGGTATCACCCACCAAATGGTACCATCCTTTTCCACGAGGGTGTTTCACGAGCAGTCACCCCACTCGTCTCCAAGAAACCATCTGGATGACGGGGGTGAGGACGGGAAAGGGCTTTATAGCAGGCAAAGTGCAGAGCACAGGAAACAGGATTTCGGGGACAGTCCAGGCAGCAGCAGAGGACAGCAGGACTGGAATTCCACAAGAACCATGGACCCCAGGCCTGGGAACAGAGAACCAGGGGAGGGGTGACAGGGCAGCATGGGAGCCAGGGCTGCCTGGAGGCACCACAGACCATGAGGTGAGGAGGGTGTGGCCTCCAGGAGCCCAGACCATGAGGAGGAAGGAACAAGTGCAGGGGGCACGTGGCCTAAGAAGCTATTAGTTGCCACTCCCGTTCTTTCTGATGTGCTTGGACAGCATGGAGTACACACTGTGTGTCCCCTTTAATGCATCCTCCTGGCTCCCAGCTTCCAGCCTTCCCTGCCCCACCCATTCCCCAGGCTGCACATGGTTGTTTACAATAAGGATTTGAACACAGGGGACCTTTAAATACCTGTGAATGCTCAGCTTCACTCACAGTCAGAGAAATGCAAATCAGAACCATTTTTCAATCCCTCCGACCATCAAAACGATAGATAGCAAGCTGTGATGGAGGGTGGGGGAAAATCGGTCCTCTCATGGTTTGGGCATGTGAATTTAGAAATTCAGCAAGCAAGTGGTAAGAACCTGGGCTCCGTAGTCAGACTGCCTGGATCCAAAACCTCTGCCACTTGGAAGCTAAATGCCCTTGTGCCTCAGATTCCTCATATGTAAAATGGGAGTAATGCTAATAGAACTTACTTCACGTGGTTCCTGTAAGGATTAAATGAGACAGTATACAGAAAGCACTTAGAACAATGCCTAGTGTATAGGTGGTAAAATGTTAGCTGCCTTTAACTGCTATGGGGGAGAAGGCCAATTGGACTCAGTCAAAATTTTAACAAGCAATACAACTTCATATAGTGTATCATCTACATATATAAAAGGCTAAGCGGCCATACAACCATCCAACCAGCCAGTAGGTATGACGTGCATTGATCACCAGGGGGCAAACGCTCAACGCAGGGGCTGCTGAGCTGCGGTGACTTGGCAGTGGTGGTTCTCGGTGACAACGCCCTGGAACCAGAGAGGAGGGAGTCCGATTCCTCTCAGGGCCACGTGATTCCACCTTTGGCAGTGGGTTATTTTTTTGCTGGGGCACTGTCAGCCCTGAATCTGGTTTACTGCTGAGCTGCGGTGACCACAGATGCCCTTTTAGCCGCAGCGCCGCCCCAGGTGTGGCCATCTAGGGAGGGACTGCAGGAAGTTGGCTCCAGGGTGTGTCTGGCCCATTTTGCCCAGTCCCACCCCACCGGCCACCTTCTAATTAATTTCCTTTCAATGTGCACGAATTGTGTACCAGGCCACTAGTACAGAAATAACAGCACAATATATAAAGATAGAAGCACAAGGGGACTCCCTGCAACACTGATTGAAATAAGAGACTGGGTACATAGCAACTGGGAAATAAGTAAAATAAATTGTGTCATGTTCTCAAAATGGAATACTATGCAGCCATTAAAAATGAGGCAGCTATGTATACACAAATATGAAACAATCACCAAGATATATTATTACATTTTCAACAAAATAAGGTATAGAATGGTGGGCAATGTATACCACCATTTGTATTTTTTAAAATAAATATGAATGCATAATTGGTATGCATGTATGTTTTCATGTGCAAAATATTCTTTGAAAGTCTACTCATGAAATCAATAATAATTGTGTCTTTCAGAGAGAGGATATGGATATTGGAGGATGCTTATATTACCTACTACAAAAAAATAGTTTTCCAGTTGAAAAATGCAATCTGATATGCCATATCTCTGCTTAAATTTCTTCCATTTGCTCTTAGGACTAGAATCCATGTTCCTTAACACAGCCCACAAGGCCCTTCACAGGCCGGCCCCAGCCACCTCTGCAGCTTCAGTTCTCACCAAGCCCTTCCTCAACCTCCATACTTCACACATGCTGGCTGTATTCACCCTCATGGTCTTGCTCACGGCCACACTTGTGCAACTGCTGTTACCCTCTACGGCATATCTGCCTTCATTCTCTTTTTGCCTAACTAAATTCTAACTCACCCTCTGGTTCCCTGGAATTGCACTGCACCATTCCTGGATCAGGTGGGATGTCCCTATCCTGCTCCCACCTCTATTGCCCTGATGGTAGCACAGTCAAGGGACATGTCCTGAATTCACTTTCCCAGAATGCCTTTGACTACAAGAAGGTTCTAAATACCTTGGCAGACTCTCTTGGTGACTTCTCAGGAGTCGTCTTCCCTCTTCATTGACAACAGAAGCTCAGGGATAATTGGGCAGCACAGTGGCCTGCCCCAGGGGATGAGTCATGGTTGGTGGGAGTCTATCCTGGTAAAGCAGATTAACTTCGCTAGATATTTGCTCTTCCAGCCTCCTTTGCAGCTAAGGGTGAGCAGGTGACTCAAGTCTAGAAAGAAGTTTCTCTCTCTGATAAAACGAGGGTGGCCCATGAAGCCCTGTGCCTCTGGCCCCATGCTTCCTCCTCTGGATGCTGCCCCAGGAGGTGTGATGTTTACAATTGTGGCAAATAATGTGAGACCCCAAGGGGAAGAGATGTCCAATGTCACTGAGCAACTAAGTCAACCCTAACATTGCTACCACCAGAATCCTCCAGAAAAACATTTATATTAAGAACTAAACTCATCCTTTCTGTTTATTGCATAAACTATGACTGGTTGGGTAGTCTGTTAACTGCAGCCAAAAGCATTGCATTTCTAACTGCACACCATTAGAGGATAGACAGACTTGAATCCCAGGATCAGTCCACAGAATGAAGGCAAGGGTCCCTGGTCAAGGCCAGGAGCAATGCCTTGGGACATTACAGATCAAGGTGCCCTCTCTGGGCCTACCCTGGTCTGAGCTCTTGTTAAACATTTAGGAGTGAAGCCAAGGTCAAAGTCACCAAGATAAGCAGCCCATGACCTTTTTTCTATTCTTAGATTTTGGTAACCTTCACTGTGCTAGAGAAGATTTACTATAAAGACCTTTATAACCATAGGACACACAGCCCTCAAAGTGATCCTTCTTCAGGACAGCATGAAAGAAACTGGTTAGTTCACTGGTTTCAACTTTCTCCCACAGTCATCAGGAGCCCGTGGGTACCTTCAGATGGCCCTACCAGGGGAGCTCAGGCCCCCAAAGTTTCTGATATTCTACTTTATGAAATCTTTGACATCTTATTGTCTCAACCCTTTAAGAAAGGAGGCCACGGAGGCGGTGAATCCGAGTCATACTCACAGGGGTCTGAAAGCAGCAGAACAACTGAGTGAGGAAGGGGTGATTGCGGGCCAAGGACAGGATCCTTTTCTCCGTCATTGTGCACTCCACGTCGTCATCCTGCAGGATCACGTCCTTCTTCAGCACCTTCACGGCATAGAGGTCTCCTGTTTCTTTTATTCTTGCAAGCATCACCTGTGGCAAAGCGGTGGGAGGAGCATGAGAACTCTTGCAGTTCTTAGGGTGTGGGCACGCACAGGGCAGAAAGGGAAGGACACATGGGAAATGTGAGTGTGTACACACACACACACACACACACACACACACACACACACACAACATGCTTACTTTAATCCAAACAGTGAAAACCAAGACTCACCTTCCCAAAG
Source organism: Myotis brandtii (assembly GCF_000412655.1). Taxonomy (NCBI): domain Eukaryota; kingdom Metazoa; phylum Chordata; class Mammalia; order Chiroptera; family Vespertilionidae; genus Myotis; species Myotis brandtii. Next base: position 3,058,002 of record NW_005366214.1, read on the forward strand.
CTCCCCTTCCCCAACACTCGGATGAACTCAAAGTTGTCGATACCAAACCGGTTGGAAGAATTACCCCCAACCCCATTTCCTTCTTTGGTGCTCTCCTTTCCCTGTCGTCTTAGAGTTGATCTGGAAACGAGCTTCTGTAAAGAAGAGAAGGAATACATGGAGTCAGAACTCACAGTGTGCTCGTGAAGCATTTATGGGTGGAGAAGATCTTGCAGCTTCAACACTTAATAGAACAGGTCGGGTAAGATCAATTGAGCTTGACATGTGATCAGGTTTTGCCATTCAAGACTATCCTCTGATCTGTGCTTACTGTATTTGGGGAAAAATCATTTAAAAATATACCTAAGCCATAGATTTTAAATTTATGCTCAAGTGGGCACGTATAAAAATGCAAAAAAAAAAAAAAAAAAAGCCTTAGTCTGATCCCTCTGGTTTTTTGCAGTGTATTTCTAGTGTGGTCAGATTCCAAGAGCGCCACCTGGTGTCCACTGACTACAAAGAGAGGTCTTCAATAATTGCTCAGAGGATCCAGGGCTCCATATGAGGACTTGAATGAATAAAGCAACATTATTTATACAATATTTTAAATTACATGAGAAATAAAATTCAATGTAAAAACTTGGACAATGAACAAAAGTATGAAGGATAAACTTTTAAATACCTATGATCTCACCAGCCTCCCTCAAAAACAAAAAACGTAAAAGCAATCACACACACATACACACGTCTGCCTTTATACTTGATAATATTTTAAAAATATAATAAAATCGTTTCATAACATATTTTTATTTAACATTTGTCTTGTGTATTTTCCGTATCTTTAAATATCCTCCAAAAAACAAGAGTTGTAACGGCTGTCCAATACTCCATTTTGTGGTTGTATCACAATTTATTCACAAATTCCCCTGCTATTAGAAATACAGGTTACCTCCCATTTTTACTAATATAAGTAATACCACAGTCAACAGGGTGAGTAAGAGTCTAACCTACTTCCAAGTGGGCTGCCTGGGTTCCAATCACAGCTCTGCAACCTAACCCAGTGACCTTAGCACAGTTGCCTACCCAGCCTCTCCGTGCCTCAGTTTCCTCTTCTAACAAAGGGGATGTTATGGCACCTGCTACATGAGTTACTATGAGGAGTAAAGGAATACATGCATACAAAGCACTTAGGTTGGTGCTTTATTATTGAATGTGCTTTATAGGCAACATTCAATAAACATGAGCTGTGTTGTCCTCCTCCTCATCATCATTATCATCATGTTCCTCATCATCTATTTTCTTAAGATAATTTTCTGGAAATGGAATTCTTTAAGCTAACGTGTTAATTTTGAAGATCTTTGATACAGAGGCACTTGCCCGCTAGAAAGGTCGACCACCAGCACAATGCATTTCCAAGTCTCCCCACACCAAACCAGAAGTATGGCCTCCTCAGCGTGTTCTCCAGCCCCATCCCAATGGGATAAGCCCCATCATGGTGAGGGCGCTCCCTAAAGGCAAGGTGACTTGCAGATGTCCACCTTGGGACATTTATGATACAAGTTACCACTAAACAACAGATCAAAAGTCGAACATCCTGGACCTTCTGACCTATTTCGATTTTTTTAAAAAAGCTTATCTGGGGCAACGCCTAAATGATGTTTGCAATAAACAACTGTGCAATAGCCCAAAACTATAAGGATTTTATCTGCTCAACCCAATAAAACAGTGACAGCAAGATATAAAATGGATCGTCTTACAAATCCAATTGTTTTAATAATTTCTCCTCCAGATCGCTGATCACACATTTTTCAAAGACAGAAGAATTTCACCCGCTTGAATTTCACTTCCTCCACTTCAATACTTCCCCTGGCTGCGTTGGCACTGGCAGAAAGCTCCATGCCAGTGTTTCCCAATCTATTTTTTTAACCCATTCTTCTCTTTTGATAAACTTAAGATTCTCTGCCTCTTTTTAATAGTGTACTATCAAGTAACAGGTAACTTTGGTTTTCTCATTATTAAATATCAGAATATGAAAGACACTTGGTGGCATATGACAGGTGGCCGCACGGTCTATCTTATTCCCGTCGTATCTTAGAAGCTCTGGTTGAGGCTCAGATCTTTCATCTGTGTCCTTCAGGAGCAGCTGTCCTGGGCATTAGACACCCCCACCCCCCGCCCCCCGTGGTATTAGCATCCTGCCTGTCTCTCCACAAGACAGAGACACCGGAGGACTTTGCCAACGCCTTCCTGAAATATCAAGACATACAACGTTTACCAGGTATCTGTCAGTAAGAAGGAAATGGTGCTTCGCTGACATGTTCTGGATAACCAAGAACCTGACAGGGATTGTACCTCCTTTCCTAAGCACCCAGACACCTTGAGAGTAGCTAAGGCTAGAATTCCCCTGAATCGGCTGTCAGTATCAAGCTCTGCCTTTCAAAGATCACAGCCATAGCCATGGCTCCCTCCCAGCTCTCTCTGTGGAGCCCGGGCCAGGAAGGCAGCAATAGGTCGTGGGCCTGGAGAGTGTCCGAGGCTCTAATACAGTGGTTCTCAACCTTCCTAATGCTGTGACCCTTTAATACAGTTCCTCATGTTGTGGTGACCCCCAACCATAAAATTATTTTCGTTGCTACTTCATAACTGTAATTTTGCTACTGTTATGAATCGTCATGTAAATATCTGATATGCAGGATGTATTTTCATTGTTACAAATTGAACATAATTAAAGCATAGTGATTCATCACAAAAACAATATGTAATTATATATGTGTTTTCCGATGGTCTTAGGCAGTGATGGCGAACCTTTTGAGCTCGACGTGTCAGCATTTTGGAAAACTCTGGTGCCGTGTCACATATAGAAATTTTTTGATATTTGCAACCATAGTAAAACAAAGACTTATATTTTATATATTTAAATGCCGCCATTTAACGAAAAATCAACCAAAAAAATGAGTGTCATAGGTTTGCCATCACTGGTCTTAGACGACCGCTGTGAAAGGGTCGTTCGACCCCCAAAGGGGTCGAGACCCACAGGTTGAGAACCGCTGCTCTAATAGGAAACAGCAGGTGGAGAGGTCACGCAGGGAGGGGGCAAGACAAAACATGTCCAAGGCAACGGACATGACTCCACCCACTCCCAGGACCTGAGAGGCAGGAGCACCTGTCAGTGAACTTGAGAGGCAGATCTGTAATCCATAAATAAAACTATAGAACTGCGATCCCAGGGCTGTGGAGAACCTCAGACAGCTTCAAGTTCAACCCCTTAAGAGAGGAGGAAGCTGAGCCCATTGTTATGGGGCAACTGCACTGCTGGGGCCCCCGCCAAGGCCCCGATTTTTACCAGATCACACTCACAGGAAGCTGATTTTTAAAAATCCTTTTTCTGCTTCTTGCTATATCTGCATGCTCATTATTTCTTGTCATATAATTGTATACAGTCTCTGATTCACAGAAAAAACTGCTCTTTAAAAATGCAATAAATCTCTTTATTGTGTTTGCTGAGATTAGGGACTTTGATTATGCCACGTGCGCGCCTTCAGGCTTCCCACATCCAAACAACTCCTGAATGCCATCGTGAAAGAACGCAAGTCTCACCGAGGTTGGAGAAATATTTCCGGGTTGGAGGCCCATCCCTGCCAGCGTCTTGGCCAGCTCCACCGCGTTCACCCCGCAGTTCGGGGCCACGTTCGCCTGACACCGGATGTGCACGTTCATTTTACAGACTGCAGGGGAGAGAAGGGAACCACACTCAGAAAGGACCGGGGCAATGTGCACAGCGAAGGAGAACGCTAGCGACCAGCACCACCTTGACAGGGGAATTGTATGGGCTGAACAACGCGGCCGCCTTCTCATAAAATTAAACTTAACACTCATAACAAACCCTGGCATTTTCATCTCTTTCTGCTTTGTGCAGAAGCAGAAAGCCTGGCATACTGAAGAATAATACATTTCAAATACATTTTCCTCCCACCGTGACTGGATGAAAGGCGTGCATCTAAATCATGTGTAACAGCTACTGCCGATTTAGCAGCACGATTCAATAGACATGAGAACGTTCCATCAATTGTCAATTGAGTAACAAGAATCATGCCAACTGACTACGCTTTGCCTTCTCTCTCTCAATAAAAGGTAGCAGCCTACAGGCCACGTGGAGAACAGGATGGAAATGGTGTTTGGGAGAGAAAAACCTCTAAGTGAAGCTTTCTTTCTGAGTATTGTTGTGGTCAGAGCCCTCGCAGCCTGGGGCCTGCATCCTGTGGGGTGTGGTTCTCAGAGCTCCAGCCTGCGGTTCTAACTTCTTCATGGGGGTGGGGGGTGGAGCCAGGTTTTTAAAGGTCAGGGTAAATGGCAGTCGGAAGAGGAGAGTGAAGCAAGCTAGACTCCTGTGCAGAGGAAACTGACTTGGGATGACGAAGGACCTGAGGTTTCACCAGCAGAGAGTTCTGATCCAGCTCCCTCCCGCGGCCTGCTGACGGGAGGGGCCCCGAAGCAGCTGCAACAAACCCGTTTCCGGGAGGGTCCCTGCATCTCTGTTCGAGAGCAGAGATGCAGTTCAGGTTTTGGGGGCCTGGGTTTATGTAATTTAGGGTGCGGTGAGCTTTCAGAGAAAGAACCTCTAGTCGAGTGGAGGGCTCTGGGGGGTGTCCTTGCAAGGGAGGGGCCCTGAGGCCACGCTTTATGAGCTCCATGGGAAGTCCCCCTCTTTCCCTTGAGGAAGCTGCTATGAGGACACACAAGCCTCCAGTGGCCTTTCTAAAGCCGCAGGTGACAATAAAAGCACAAACTGTAAGAGCCAGGTCACTGTAGGTATGCTACCCTCAGGGCCACCAGGGACCAGACCGATGCAGATGAGCCCCACGCCTGGCTCCTGGCTCCGCCTGGCAGCAACAACTACACAAAAGCAGAACATGACTTTCATGTTGGAAACCCACCCCCAAGGGAGACCATCCGGCGCAGGATCAAGCAGGGCCGAAGCCAAAGCTACACATGAACTGACTGTCTTGATTAGATGAAAAAAGTATTATGAAATGGTGTTCTAGAGAGAGAAAAGAATCGCCCTTTTGAAAACAAGTCACCGGACCCTTTTTGTTGACAGAAGCAGGCTCGGGAAGTCCAGGCAGTCCATGGAAGCTGACCGGATGCCACCCCTGCCTCCCCTTGTGACTCGGGGTATGTCTCAAGCATCTGGATTGAAATTCACATGTATTTCATCAGTGTGCCCATGACAACCAGATTGTCATAGCAACACTCAATGGGAGGTGACTCAAGGCCAAGAGCTCTCCAACTCCTAACTGGACAGGGGTCAGCCCTTATGCCCAGAACTTTGCTGAGTCAAAAGCTTCAAGAGCGTGTTCCACTGGGCACAGTGAGAGAAGTTAAGTGTCCTTCACTCCACCTACCTCTGTCTCTACCGCATACTCCTTGAAGAGACCAGGGCAGCTTGAGTTACATTTACAACTCACCTCCTACTCATCTCGGTGAGCTCTCCTGCCAGGCCTTACTCACCGCCCAAGCTTCTCTTCTGGGCAACCTCACTCCCTACCCCTTCCATTTCTGATGAAGATCCCATTTTTTTTCCTCTTAAACATTTATTAAAACACACAAGGACGAGTCTATACTCAGCACTAAATGCACGATAGCCAGCTAGCTAGAACATTGAGCTTAACAACTGACTTAGTATTCCCTGGTTAGGAAATCTGTGAATCAAATGTAGCTCCCTGCCCATGCCTGACAAGGGATACACAACTATAGAACTACTAAGATGTTAATTGACAAAGGATCTAAAACCATCAGTCCAGGGTCAGATTCTGAACCTATAGAATTCCAAAAGCCTGCATCCTGGTGGCCTCATGAAGAAGTGGGTGCCCAGCAACTCACTTTTACACTGAAGTCCTTGTCGCATTATCCCCCAGAGCAGGGAGCCACAGTGATCGCAGAATGTTGGCACTTTGTAGTTGTGGATGCTGAACTTGTGCGGGATGTTGATTCCGAACCTCTGTTCAGCGATCTGTAAAAAGGAAACAGAGGCCAAGAGCTAAAGTCCCGCACCAACATCTTTGGTAAAACCTGTAACAGGAGCCTACCAAACGCAGAGTGTTACTATGACACCCGAGCTGGCATATTATTTTACTGCTCAGCCACAAGTAATTACTTGGGCCTTACTGAGCAGACTAAGCACATTTTCTAATGAGAAGGACTGGAAAGAAACGTGTGGCATGGATTAATTAGACTGTTCACCATTCGGGGAGATAAACAGAAATGAAAATTTTCCTTTCATCTTTTATATTCAGGCTGTATTTCTCTCCCTGCCAGTGCCCTCACACCCATATCTATTTCCTAGAACTTTTTAATTAAACAGGTCTTTCATAGAATACATACACTTGCTATCATCACATGTTCTTCCAGATATTGTGTCAAAAGGTTGGGTGTGGGGGGGGGGGGGGGAGAAGGGGGCACCCAGAGGACATGGGACCACAGAAGGAATTCATTCCGATGTGATGTTTAAGTGACAGTCAGCCCTTCCTGCCTTTATGTGGCATTTGCATTCTGACCTCTGAGTGCAAAGGTTTAATCTCACATATAAGCACTTCCCGGCCTTTTGGATAAGGTCAAGTGTAATCTCACTATTTCCAGCAAATATTTAGACTAGGCATGGGCTCTACAGTCTATGTCACAATTTAGAGCAACAACAACACATCCACACACCCAAAGAATGAGGCAATTATTACTCCTCTTGCAACTTTTCTCATGAAAGAGAGCACACACTCCTCTATGTGTACTCTTTAGCAATCCTAGTCTGTGGACAATAAAGAACCAGTGAGTTCCAGAGTCAGACATTTCAATGCATCTGTAAATCCACAGCTAACTGTCAGCAACAATCCTGCTTTCTACCTCCAGAGTTTAGAATAATGCCTACCCCAGCTCAATGGGATGCAAGTGGTGCGAGTGAGGGTCACTCATGTACAGATATGCATCCTCCCTGAAATGTCTTGAGAGGCTGGAAGAAGCCAACAGTCACCTTATTTAGGAAGCACAATTTATAGTTAGCAGCATACTCATCACATCATTTCCAACTTGTGTAACCATCACAAAAATTTCATGAGGGGAGCATCGCTCCCATTTTAAAGATGAGGCTGAGAGAGAAGCTAGCTAGCAGAGGACGGTTCTACACTCAAATCCTAGTCATCTGATGCTATACTCATGGATCTTTCCACTCCTTCAAAGCTCTCTTCAAATTAGAACTGAACCCCTCTCAACTATACCCAGCTGATCACTAAAAGGATCATCTCAAGGTCATCACTAAAGGTCATGCTACACAAGTACAGACGTACAAATGCCATCAAGTAAAAAGGAGAGGCATTTCAATTCTGATCCCACCATTGGCTTCAAGGAGTGTGGTAACTGGAGGGAGGGAGAAAAAGAGAGGGAGAGGGAGAAAAAGGAGAGAGAGAAAGATCATGCAGGGACCTAATTGGCAAACTGCTATCCTCTTACCTTTGCATCCACTTTGTTCATATTGTTTTGGCAAGTGCAGGCTGTAACAATTAGATGATGGCAGCGCTTATGGACGACACAGGTGCACACTAGGAAATGAAATCCACAATTAATACATTTATCGAGGCTCACCATCTTGTCAGTGACACTAGTGTCAACAGGGCTGCACCAAGCCAAGGTGCTTATTTGGATGTCCGGCCCACAGGACAGCATCCAGGCCTCTTGTCCTCCCTATTTTCTTTACCAGCATCCTAACTGAGCCTTTGCTCATGCTAAACCACTCTTATTCAAGTCCTGAGCTTAATTCATCCTTCCTGTCCCCATATCCAGAGGAATCTTCTCACAGCATGATTTTAGTTACCTCACCCCTTGAGCTGAACTGTCAAGCAATAGCTTTCAAACCTTCCAGCCAGGTTTCAGGGCCCCCAGTCTATCCCAAGCTTACGGGTCATATTTTTTCTAAGGGAGTTCTTTGTTCCAATAAAAACGAAACTCTTGCTCTTCTGGGAGCAAGGCTTCACCCCCCCGCCCCCTACACTCTCTAGGCCCTTCACAATCCTATCACCTGACCAAATCTTAGATTTATAACAAGGCACAACTTTTACAAATGTCTCTTCCATGAAAATACACCACTGTGGTTACCCTTCTAGGCTGGAGCCATCTTTCCCTCCTCCAACCTCCTACCTTTACCCCGCCCCCTCATTTCAAATTGTCCACCTATAGCCTTTAATGCCCTCAGAATTCCCAGCCAGCATGATGCCTTGAACAAAGTAGGCATTCATTAAATATCTGCAGAATGATGCAATCAGTCGTTTGAATATTTAGAACTTTCTGAATAACTTTTTCATTTTCATCTAGACATCTGACATCGTGCAGATGTAGTCCAGTTTGCCGCTAAAGGATGAACATGTGCAATGAAGCAGTCTGAAAATATGCATAATTTTAAAGATCGTTCAAGACATGTGGGAGCTTTTAAGATTAAATACATAAAGACAGATGACATGTCAACAAATAGAACTATACTTTAAGACCAATATAGCTTTCATCAGATGGAATTCTCAGAAGAACCAGATTGAACCTTCCCAGAGAACTGATCTTTTTATATGAGGGGATCTCAAAACCATCATTCACAAAGAAAATCCTTTATTCTGAGGCATGTTGGCTTTTTTCAGTTAGCTTGGCTAGAGGCTTATCAATTTTATTGATCTTTTCAATGAACCAAGGCACATACTTCATCCCCAGTGTGGGCTTGATCCCCAGTGTGGGACATGCAGGAGGCAGGCAATCAATGATTCTCTCTCATTGTTGATGTTTCCATCTCTCCCCACTCTCCTTTCCTCTTTCTGAAATCAATCAAAACATATTTTATAAAAACATAGCCAAAATGTAAAAACTAAGGAATTGTACATAATTCTATTGTATGTATGTGTGTGTGTGTGTGGGGGGGGGTCTCATGTGACCTTCAGAGAGTTATTGCAATATTAATGGAATACATCCTGTTTCCTCTTGCTATAAACACTTTTTAACATAGGAACAAGATTAAATGTAGTTTTAAAAACATTTTCTTACCTTGGCATTGATAACCCTGTTTCCCAAATACTCCCCTGTTCAAGACAACAGAGAAAAAAAATTACCATCAGTTGAATATTTCAGCAAGAATGCTCCTATAATTACAGTACTTCAAGAACACAAATTTCATCCTCTAGTCTTTGATAAAAAACACATTTTCAGAGAAGAAGCAGGGATATGTGCTTCTTGAGCCCTTGTTTGTTACCACAAGACACAGAGGAAACCATGTGATGGATTAGAAGGTTCTAGATCAGGGGTGGGCAAACTTTTTGACTCGAGGGCCACAATGGGTTCTTAAACTGGACCGGAGGGCCGGAACAAAAGCATGGATGGAGTGTTTGTGTGAACTAATATAAATTCAAAGTAAACACCATTACATAAAAGGGTAAGCAGGGATATGTGCTTCTTGAGCCCTTGTTTGTTACCACAAGACACAGAGGAAACCATGTGATGGATTAGAAGGTTCTAGATGGTAGAAACGAGTGGGTATTGGCAATTCTTATTCCACTGCCTCTCCAGCAATCTCCCAAATCCTCCTGAAAACCAACCCTCATCTGTGTGTGTGTCTGAGCCTCAGCCTGAAGTGTTACTGCACTACCTTGCATGGCATTCTCTCTCCCATTATCTCTCCCATGTGCAGAGGGTGAAGTAAATAGATGCAGGTACCCATACAAACAGATGAGCCCACCGCAGCTGCCTGACCTGAAGCGCCTTTCTCCCCTCTGCCCACATCACCCCGGAGTCCAGGAGAGCAGAAGTGTGGCCACAATATGCCTACAGCTTTCATCTCTCTCTCCCAAGTATGGGCTCTGGTGGTGGTGATATAATTCTTATTCCAATGAACAAAGACCACATTTTACTAAGCCCACAGGATAGATGATATTAAGAGCAAAGACCCTGAAGCCAGACAGCCTGAGTGTGATTTAGGGCAGGTCGTTAATGTCTTTGAGCCATAGTTTGCTTATAAAAAAGGATAATGGTCACAGGACCTACTTCATGGGGTTATCATGAAAATAAAAAGAGTTGGTAATGAAAAATACTAAGAATAGGGCCTGGCACTTTACTCACTATATAAAAGTTTATTGTATAGCCTGACCAGTGTGGTCAGTGGTTGGGCATTGAACCATGAATCAGGAGGTCAGGGTTCCATTTCCAGTCAGGGCACATGCTGGGGTTTGAGGCCCAATCCCCAGTAGGGGGTGTGCAGGAGGCAGCCAATTAATGATTTTCTTTCATCACTGATGTTTGTCTCTCACTCTCCTTTCCTCTCTCTGAAATCAATAAAACATATATTTTTTAAAAGTTTATTATATAGACAAAATAAAATTATTGACTCTATTTTACAAGTGAGGAGACACTAATGGGTTATATAACTTGTCTATGTTCACACATCTAGTTGGTGATGATAATGAATTCCAGAGCTCGTACTTTTAACCATGTATATGTAACACATATACCAATATTGTGTGTGTGTGTGTGTGTGTGTGTGAAAGAGAGAGAGAGAGGGGGGGGGCGCGGACAAGGTTAGTTGGGTGGGAGTTAATGTTTCCTTGGTGGAAAAAAAATTCAGTGAAATTAACAAGTTTCCGTTCAGAACCTTAGTTGAGGTCACAGGTTGTCAACACAAATGCCTACAGGGCTGGCAGGTCACAGGAAGGAGGGAAGCAGAATGGTGTGAATGGACAGTCACCCTTTGGGTCAGCAAACCACAGGGAGAGGAGGGGCGTCAGCTAACGAGAATGCACAGACTGCTGCAAAGGAGAAAATGGGCTCAAAGGTGCTGCAGCTTTTGATTTTTTCAACAGAAAACGCAGCCGGAACTTTTTCCTAAAGACTATAGCTGTGATAGCACATTTGTAGGCCTTTTATCAACATCCAGGTTAGGGCCTTTCATTTAGACAAGACTCTATTCTTGGTTAAAAATGATAGAAATACCAACTAACCTTGGATTATGACTGCTGAAAGGTATAAAATCCAAAGTCATCACAAAAAATACCCAACAGAACACAAAGTAACTGATTGATATTCAGAAATTACTCTGAACCAAGTGCCTCTGCCTTAAAAAAAAAAAAAGACAGAAGTTTGCATAAAAATGTAGCCCTCCATTCATGCTGCAGATATGAAACTGTTTTCTCCTTCTGAGATGGGACTCTTAGGAGTGAAGTCAGGGACCTCTTACCAGATAAACTCCCTGCAGTGAGAGCAGTAGGTGGGCTGTCGCAGGTACGTGGCCATGAACTTGTGTCCATTGATCTGGTGGACTCGCCTTCGCATAGCCCTTTGGCGCTTCCTGGTAAAATGTTTGAAGATTCGGTCTCTCTGGAGAGTGGCTGCAGGATAAAAGAAAGGGGGGAAATGTGTAATGAATCTACCTGCACTTAATGTTTGAGCAAGTTGGATAGTCCAAAATACTCCCTAAATTATTTTTTCAAGATGCAAAACACCTCAGACAATCATCATGCTTTTCTAGTGACCTTAAGACTCTTAATTTTTAAGGTTAGACCTATGTGAGCCCTGAGATTCCCGCTGCCTGGTTATGGCTGGCTTTCTTGGGTCAGTCTCCCCGGCACAGACCACGGGCTTCCCAAGGTCCCGATGCTCCGGCATGTGCAGCAGCCAGGTCTCCTAGCCCCGGTCCCGCTGTCTCGGACTCAGTCCATGTAATGGCTGCAACTACTGGCTGGTGAAACAGGGTTTCTCATATTCGGCTTTCATTTTGGGGTCCTTAACAAACTGAGTGAGGGAACTACTCACAGCACACTGAGAGAGCTGCCCCAAAGCATCAGTCCCAACACCACCTCTGCTAACTGGGAATTAGTAGAAATTAACCTGGAATAGGTGCCAAGTTCATTTTCTAACCTCATGTTTTCAAAATAGTGGCCCCTAATTTAAAGGCTGAAAACAATGTACCATCTTAAGACAGTAAGTGATGTTTCCCACATAATTATACTAGAACTTTTCCAAAAATCACAATAGACTTGTGATTAATAAAATAAAAATGGCGTCTTCAATACTGCTTTTAAATTCATCACTGATGCAAAGGAAAATTAAGGAATCATCAAGAATAAGTTGCTTATCCATTTTAAAGCTGGAAGAAATAGATTTCTATGAAAATACAAATTATCAAAATTTATTGAAGAAGAGCTAAAGAAACCAAGAAGACTAATTTTGGGGGAAGAAATGGAGAAAGTTTTCTAAGGGCTGCCTCTCAAACACCATCCAGGCCCAGATGGTTTCACCGGGGGATTGTTTTACGGCTTCAAGAACAAGATAGTGTTAGTGTTTAAACTGGTTTCAGGAGAGAGAAAGAAGGAAAGAGCCCAATTTTAAAGGAAATTGGGAGACAACACTAGGAATAAAAGATACAATTGATATAGTCTAAGATAACACAGAAAACAAAGAAATCAAGGTTAATAATCACTTTTTATGTCATGGGTCCTTTAGAGAATCCGTGATGCTTATGGATGCCTTATCAAAAAGAAGCTTTCTAATCTAAGAAACTAAGATACATAAGATTGCAAAGAAAATCAAGTATCAAAATATATTTTAAGTGAGATAGAATAATATATGAGCTTCCTTTACAAATTAAATACTTAGTGGCAGACCTGGTCATTATAATAATTTTGAAGCAGTGATATGTATAAACTGCATTTCATAATATCTGTGAAAACTGGAAATAATCTGTGACTTCTATTGTTACAACAGAAGCACTACTAATACCACTGTGGTTTGTTTATAAGTGGAAGAAAATGCTAATTTATATTATAGGTGAAAAAATTTTTTTCTCATCAAGTTTCTGGACCATCTAAATTCTAATTATGGACCCCAGTAAAAGTAACCCCCTTCTGCTTATATATCAACCCCGCTCATAAGTACTGATGCAGGGGTCTTCCTTATTGAAGTTTGTTTAACTACAAAGTGAATAGAAAAAAAAACACTAAGAAAATATTGCTGAGAATTGTCATGTTATGGGGTCTTTGCTTTCCTATTCTTTTATAATTAGTCCCCAACACAAATATTCCTTTCCACTTAATAACAGCATTTTTTTCCTGCCCAGCACACACTGGCTTCTCAGTTTATTGGATGTGGTAATGTATGCGACAAACATCTTGATATGTAATATAAACTAACTGCAAAGTAAAGTTGAAAATCTTGCACAAGTTGAAGAATTTTCATGCAGCCTAGGGAAAGTGATGTTTGAGAATCCGCACCCAAAGCCAATGGCAGGTAAAAGGCTCTGGCAGAGGTAGATCAGTTAACAACTGAACAAAAGAAATTTGATACACAACATGACATGATAGGCATTTTAAGAGAGAATAATTTGAATGCCGACATATAAGGAAAGACCCCTGAGAAATAATGCCTCAAACACTTGTTAAAAAGATCCTATTTACAACTGTACTATAAAAATTAAAAATAAAATAGGGAGTATTCTAACATAATAAAATTGTCTGAAAAAATATTTTATTCTAAAAATCAGTGCCTAGAGAAAAATAACAAAATTTGTTCAATATAATACTTTCATCATTTTAGTTTCATTTTCCAAACCCCTTCTTCCACTTCTTAACTATTAACAAAACTTAGTCCTCAGTTTGAAGGATTCATTTTATGTAGACTTTGCCCAGTAGCAATTACACTTAGATAACTGGGAACTTCTATACTATTCAGCATTAACTTAGAAAAACCACGTGACCAAGCGTGAATTTTCCCAGGAGCATAACCATGAGTGTATAAGAAAATCTATTATTACATCTTACTGTAGTAGCAGGTGAAAGAAAATAAGTATGATCATTTCAATAGAAGTTGAAAAAATAAAAAGGAAAACCCACAACCACAAACCTTTGGAAAAGTAAGACGAGAAGATAAACCAGGAAGTGCTGTCCTCATAGGTTTTTCCAAGGACTGAATGAAATAATGCATTCAAAGTGTTTAGCACAGAACTAGGCACAGGACCCTTGAACAGAATGTGTTTAGGGCATAGACACCCCCTACTCCATGCAGTCAAAAATCCATGTATAACTTTTCACTCCTCCAAAAACTTAACTGCTAACAGCCTACTGTTGACTATAAGTCTTACCAATAACATTAACAGTCAATTAATGTCCTATGTTCTATGTGTTATATACTGTATTCTTACAATAAAGTAAGCTAGAGAAAAAATATTAAGAAAATCATAAGAAAGAGAAAATAGATTTACAGTATTTATTGAAAAAAATCCACATATTAGTGAACCCCCACAGTTCAAACCTGTGTTGTTCAAGGGCCAACCATCATTTTAAAAAATATATATATTTTATTGATTTTTTACAGAGAGGAAGGGAGAGGGATAGAGAGTTAGAAACATCGATGACAGAGAAACATTGATCAGCTGCCTCCTGCACATCTCCTACTGGGGATGTGCCCAAAACCAAGGTACATGCCCTTGACCAGAATTGAACCTGGGACTTTTCAGTTCACAGGCCGACGCTCTATCCACTGAACCAAACCAGTTAGGGCAACCATCATTTTTTGGGGCATGCATTAGACAATATCTGTTAATGTCTTACATACACATTTCTTTTCATTTAGCAATTTAACTTAATACATTTTTTTCCTATGAAGAATATAAAAAAACAAGAATATACCCTATATACATATAATTGCTACATTCTTTCTAACAGTAAAAATTAGGGTTTACACAAGAATCTCAAAGAATGAAATGCAGAAATAGCCAAAATAAATTAGGCTAAGACACAATTGCCTTCAGAAGGTCTAGCCAAATTTATGCCTGCTTCAGTTTTTTGGTGTGTGTGTGTGTGTGTGGGTGTGTGTGTGTGTAAAATCTTCAGCAAGCAATCTAATTGTTTCTATTCTCTGGTTTTGCATCTGTCTAAAGAAGATAAAATAGACCCTTGTTCTCAGCCCTTCACCCCTGTGGCGATACTGTCACAATCAATATTCCTGAGAGATTCTTACAATTTTAGATAAAGGTTACATAGGAAGAGTCACTCCATTGTACTGCTCTCTTTCACAATAGCCATTTAGGAACCAAAAAATAAACAGATTTTAAGGTTCCCTTGTGGCAGATGATAAAAATTGGCCCCATGGTATCACCCTATCTAGCTTATGTTATCATCAACCTGAGATCCTAGTGCTGACCAGTACAAAACTTGTATTGAATTACTCAACATATCACATCTAGATGCAAATTAAATTCTCCCTAGGGGTCTAATTACCGAGAATTTATTTATTTAATCCCTTAATACTATAAAGACTGGTTAAAAGGTCAGCTCACTTGCATTTTTAATATTTCATAAATAGAATCCTTTTCCCCCCTCAACAACTATTACCATAGCAATGTCATTCCCTAGGAATTTTCCTGGTGATTTCTTATAGCCAGAAGGACTTGGGAAGAAACTGCTTATAGCTGTAGGCACTCCCTTCATGCCTCTGCCACTGCCTGTCACCCCGCCTGGAATTAACTAGTTCAATTAAACTTACTTTATCTGCCTCAGAGCCTAAGTAGACTCACGCAATTCCTGAATCAAGGTGACGTGCCCCCGCCCTTTGTTCCCATAGCAACCTGGGAGTGCACCTCAATCTTTTCTCTTATCTCCACAACACTGGGGGCTGTGTCCCTTTCACCTCTGTATCCCAGGTGCCTCACAAGCACCTCATACATGGCCATTGTAACTAAACATCACTCTTCCCTTTTTCTGTGCATATTCTTTTGCACGTGGGCCTCTCTTTGTTTAAAAAGCAAACACACTCATGCATGTGCTCTCACACACCTGGGAATTTGTAAGACATCTGGTCATTTAAGAAACCTATGGCTTTCTCTGACACGGTCCTCTCGGTTGACGTCATGAACAGGAAGAGAGAGCGTTCATACTGTATTCTTTCGCACATGGGCCTCTCTTTGTTTAAAAAGCAAACACACTCACCATGTGCTCTCACACACCTGGGAATTTGTAAGACGTCTGGTCATTTAATAAACCTATGGCTTTCTCTGACATGGTCCTCTTGGTTGACGTCATGAACAGGAAGAGAGAGCGTTCATACTGCACGATGTTCCCCTGAGTGCAGACTCAACCCTCTTCACAGTGTTCACAGTGTGCAATGTAAGCTTCCTCGTCGCTTGCACCTCCTGTTGACTTAGGACTGGGTTAAAAGGACTACAAAGGCTGTTTAATCTGGGTTTGCCTTAAACCAACTCGGGCTTTGAGAACTTTCAGGTCACATGTTAGTTGAACATGTCAGGCAACCCTAACATGCTTTGCAGCCAAAACTTGCATCACGACTTCTGTTTTGCTCCTAAGGCACTCAACGCCTCTAAGTAAATAGGAAGCTGGCTGGGTGCCCCTAGCGTGGAAACGCATTCCAGCCGCCAGAGGCACTCGGGCCTGGAGCCCTGACCTGAGTTGGTTTTCACAAGCCATCCCCCCAACAGGGTGGAGAACAATTATGTCAGATATAATGAAGATGAACTATTTTGATATAAATTCTATTTCGTTAAAAAAATGATTGTCATCCCGTACATTCTTTTGAAGAACTTTACAATACATGGGATTTGGAGCCACCAAAATACCCCAGGGTATGTTTTTATTGCAAAAATTTTGCTGGACTTAAACTTGTGTTGCTAACATGAAGCTTTGCGGGGGAGGAATGTCTCTAAAGTCTCTGTAAAACTGCTTTAACTTTATCTAAAAAAAATAAATAAAACAACCCACAGTAATAGCATTCTTAAGTCTTTTTGTAGGTCTCTGAACTGAAGGCTTTGCATTCCAGCAGGAGAAGTCTATGCAAGCACTTCTAAAAAATTCTGAAGCACAGATCATAGCCTCTCACTTTCCAATTATGGTGAGCAAATTATATCAGAGAAAGAAAATCGATGACACGGCACTTTTTAATGTACAGAATCACTGATATCCTAATATATAAAAACCCTGGGTCTGTCACAGCTGGAGGCTCGACCAACCGGAAGTCAGTCCTGCAGTCAGCGCTGGGTTGCCGTGGAGACCCAGCACTGACTGCTGAGGGGGCTGCGAATCAGGCCCAGAGAGAGGCCTGAAGAGAGAAGCAGGGTCTGATCCATAGCCTGTGTGGCAACTGCTGATCAGCACTTGCCTCTCTCTCTCTCTCTCTCTCCTGGCCAGGCCAGCAGCCACACCTCCATTTCTCTACAGGACGTCACAGGGGCTGCTGATCAGCCCCACCTTTCTGATCAGGTCCTGTTGATAGGCCCAGAGACACTGAGTGGCATAGAAACCGACCAATCAGAACCAAATCTGGGTCAACTGTGAGGAGCCAATGGCTGCCTAGGAGGGAAAGCTTTTGATGCTGACTGGCAGAGAAACCAACCAATCAGAAACAAATTGGCCAGCAGAGGAGGGCAGTTGGTAAGATCAGGCTGGCAGGGGAGGGCAGTTGGAAGCAACCAGGCTTGCAAGGGAGGGCAGTTGGGGGTGAGATCAGGCCAGCAGGGGAGGGCCATTGGGGG
>NW_005366214.1:3075654-3084368 GCF_000412655.1 Myotis brandtii
ATCAGGAAGGCAGGCAGAGGGGTTAGGGGCAATCAGGCAGGCAGGCAGAGGCAGTTAGGGGCGATCAGGCAGGTGAGTGGTTAGGAGCCAGTGGTCCCAGATTGCGAGAGGGCTGTCCCCTGTAGGATTGGGCTTAAACCGGAAGTCGGACATCCCCCAAGGGGACCCAATAGTAGAGGGTGTAGGCTGGGCTGAGGGAACCCGCCCCCTTTGTGCACAAATTTCATGCACCGGGCCTCTACTAAAATGCATAAAGGAAATAACTTGCATTCGGCATCAATGTGGGATTGGGCCTAAACCGGAAGCTGGACATCCCCCAAGGGGACCCAATAGGAGAGGGTGCAGGCTGGGCTGAGGGAACCCCCCCCCCTTTGTGCACAAATTTCATGCACCGGGCCTCTATTAAAATGCATAAAGGAAATAACTTGCATTCGGCATCAAATGTGACTGAACTTTAAGTTGAACTTGCTTCATTTCAAAAGCACTGAGGTTTACTCCCCTCTGTGTCTTATCTTTTAGGGGCCAAGATTGTGGCGGTCAAGGGCACAGGATCCAGAGCCAGACATGAACCCCGCTTCTCCCCATTATAAACTGAGTGACCTTGGGCAAGTGGTTTAATCCCCTATGCTTCAGTTTCCTCACTGGTTGCACATGAAGGGCAAGAGAACCCGCCTCACAGGGCCATTCTGAGGACTTGCTAAAACCTGTAGTGTAATTAGAGAAGCACTTGGCAGGTAGCAACTAAGTGTTACCTATTATAACAGTCATTAAATCCCTTACTTCCAACTATCACAGAGGTCTAGGAATAGGAAGAATTTTTATTTCAACCACCTCATTGCCTAGAAGAGAAATCAATACCTAGGAAACCATTACCCAGAGAAGTTGAACACCATGCCCAAGGTTCACCCAGCTAGCTAGTGCCAGAACGACAAGTACCCCCCACTCTTGTTTTATCCCAAGGCTCTGGGTAACACTGCACTGTACTTTGTCCTTTATTAACATTGGGTCTCCTGGAAAGCAATACGTTTTCTGGTGAGGAAACAGAAACTAACAGGAAGGTTAAGAGAGGTCAAGCAGCCAATGATAGAAGTGGGGACGCCAGACTCTATTTACTATTGTTGAAGCACTGAGTTATGCTATCAAATGTCTTTTTTTCTTCTTCCTGAGATATTGGTTTTATCATCTGTGCACATGGGAGGGAATAACTGTGAGAAAAGCAAACAGGAAAACCTTAGAGTTGACCAGAAGTCAGTAGTCTAAAAAGAACCAGACACCATTATGTTGTTTATGTCTCCAACATATATCCCTGAAAGGGTAATGAGATATGGTAGGGAGATAATTTTGATTATTGTCATCAAACCCATGAATAAGCAACCATCTGATTACAGAACTGTATGCATAAAGTGTGATGCATAACAATTTAAACTTAGATGATTCCTGTCTGAGACAATAGTGATATAAAGAGAGAAAGATTAGGACATGCATTAAGCAAATATGTAACTTACATGAGTCTTTACAACAAGTACACACAACCAGGGGGTGAGAGCATTTAGTGGGTGTTGAGTGATGAGAGAATCACAGGAGTGGCATACCCAGTCCTCTGATTAATTAAGAAAGACTTCATAAATGGGCTGAGATTAGCAGCTGCTTGGAAAAGAAGAAAGAAGACTTAGTGAACCAGGAGAGGGGAGGGATCCTGGAATGCATGCCAGCACCAGTCACAAAGGTTGCAACAAAGGGTGTCGATGTTTTAAAAAGGGCAAGCGAAAGCCCCCCAATGGCACTGAGTAGCACTGACTCTTCTCCGGTTTTTGAGAAGAGCTTAACCACATGATTCATAATAATTTCCAAATTCAGACAGAGTGATTAGATGCAGTATGTTATGAGACCTGACTCTACTGGAGCTATACACAGGGACCTGGCTCCCTCTGAGGAAGCTCAGCCTACATGAGACAGAGTGATTAGACCCATTATATTAAGAGACCTGACTCTACAGGAGCTATACACAGGTGTTTCTCAGGGACCTGGCTCCCTCTGAGGAAGCTCAGCCTACATAAATACCTACTACCATGCAAACAAATGAGGATGACCATCGTGGGCACAAGCAGGAGAGAAAAATAATGTTACCAGACTGACCCTCTTGAATAGAATGCATGGCTCATCGCACCACGAAAGCCGATCCCACCCTCACACATCACTCCAACCATCTCTGTCAGCAGAAAGATCAGAACAGAGCCTGGATCCAAGGAACCAAAGTTCCATCAAGAGCCACAGGAAAGGCCTCTCACGCCACTGTTATAAGAAGAGAGCCCCGACTGCCCACTGTCCTCTAATCTTCTTATCTTCTTCACCTCTGGTATGTGAGTCCTGTTCAAAGTACAAACTCTCTCTAGTCCTTGAAGAAAGAGACCTTGGCTCCAACAACATCTGGTTCCTCTCACTACAATTTCTCCGTTACCAGCTCTTCTCTTGCACCCACCCTTCACTGTGTATCCCCAGGTTCTTTGTACATCATTCTTCCGGTCTTTATGGATGCTCATTCATCTCCTCAGAGGTCTCATATGTTCTCTTGGCTTCTAAGAATTGGCTGTACATGGAGGACTCCTAAATCTGTGGCTGTAGCTCTGGTTTCTAACTACTAAACTTATTTCTAAGTAGCTTCTCAGCATCTCTCCAAGATATTCTTAAGTTACCTAAAACTTGACATTTTTAGGCTGAACCTGCTTCCCACTCTTCAACCTACTCTTTCTCCTAGATAATAATACCACTATCATTGGAGTCACCCAGAAAAACACTTAGCGATATCTCCAGATCCTTCTTCTCCACCCACAACCAATCATTAATTTCTACTAAACCTACCATGATCTGACTGGATCCCTCTTTCCCATGCTCATTGGGTACAGTTAATGCATTCTCTCTCCTCTCATTTGGACTATGTAATAATTTCTAACTAGTCTCTCTGCATACTAGTAAGTTTGCTCCCCTCTGCAATCCATCCTTCAGTCATCCAGTTATATTTATGAAATAGGATTGGGTCATGTTATACGCTTAGTAGGCGGCTTCCCTGCAACAGTCTATGTGAGTCCCCTGTATGGAAGTTAGGCTTCCTATAGTTGTCCTATTTGAACCATAGGTAGGTAATAGGGGCAGATTTTCCCCAAAGGGTGCTGTTTCCACTGTCTAACATCTGAGGGAAAGTTGAGTCCTCAGAGAGCAAAATGACTTTTAGGGGGGGCCTTGGTCAGGTGACTAGTCTTTCCCCCTGGTCCTCACTCTCTGGAGTCTGAATTTGAGGCTCCAGGAATGAGGTGTCTACAAGGCCCTGCAAAGGCAGACTGAGGTAGGCTAGAAGTAAACCCAGGAGCGATGGCACAGAGAATGTTAACTGTCCTTTGTTAAGAGAGACCATCCAGTGCATATTATTCTGTGTACGGTTCACGTTTTTTGCTGTTTAAGCCTAGTTTACATGGTTTAGCCAGGCCTGAGCTCTGCTTCAGAGACAGCATTAAAGGGGGAGCCACCACCCTCTGGGGGCTATCATGGTGAAGAGAGGGTCCTAGTGAAAAGTGAGACAAGGTCTAGCCCAGCCGTGGGCAAACTACGGCCCGCGGGCCGGATACGGCCCGTTTGAAATGAATAAAACTAAAAAAAAAAAAAAGACCGTACCCTTTTATGTAATGATGTTTACTTTGAATTTATATTAGTTCACACAAACACTCCATCCATGCTTTTGTTCCGGCCCTCCGGTCCAGTTTAAGAACCCATTGTGGCCCTCGAGTCAAAAAGTTTGCCCACCCCTGGTCTAGCCACATTGCCTAGGTGCAAGGTCTCCCTGTTGTCAACCTTGGAGGACCAGGGGTCCTTTAATAAAGAAGCCAGAAGATCTTATGCTCCTCTACTAAGTCTGTTCAGTAGATACCCATGGCTCTCAGGATCCCATCTCCTCCCTTTCATCCTGCCATTAGACTGGGCTCCTTTGGGGATCTCAAGAAGTTGGTAGAGCATCCTCAAGGGACAAGGAAACTGGGACATATATCCTCTAGCTCCCATCTGTCATTAGTTGATGGCTGCTTCAGGGGAAGGGGTATTAGTTCCCCCTTATTTCCAGCCTTCCTTTGTGATCTGAGAGAAAATATGAGAAAGGCATCCATGTCATCTATCATAGAATAACTTTATACTCACCCTGGTCCTGATTTCTTATTTATATTTTGCTACTACATGTATTTCCTAACAAGCTGCTCAAACTCTTTTTGGAACGAGGTCAAGTATAAATAGAAAATTCTTACAATAATAATCTTCAACTAGTATCGTGCCTACTCCTCTCTCTGCACACATCTTTTAATGACGGAAATTCCCTCTTTTTCCTTAAGATTAAAAACAAGAATCCTACAATTCCCTTTACAAAACTGGTGAGAATTTCTACTCTGTTGTGTGATTCTATAAATATTTAATTTCCCGCCACTGATTTCATCCATCAATAGAACCCCAGCTGCCACTTCTTCATTCTTCCGTTTTTTAGAATGAAATTTAAACATTGCTCAGTGGATCATAACCACCAGCTTTCAGGATGCAGAGGAAACGTGTTTCTGTGCCATCAGACTTGGATTGGGTCATTACTCTCACTGTCATCCTCACTACCTGGAAAAGACCTCAAAATGGCATTATCTTCGACTCCAAGCTTACGTTAGAGAAGGTATCTTTATTTTATATGTTTAAAAATGGAAGCATTTTCCAATTACCTGGCTATTTTTCTTTTCTCCTTCATTACTAAGCTTAACTGGGGAGAAATTGTCCCACTCATGGTATCTCCTGCCCTCCCCCCGCCCCAATAAACCTTTGAACTTAACGTAAGAGAACAATGAGGATATAATATGGTTTCAACTGGCAGAGCAGAGGCAACATGTAAAATGTCACTTTTTGCTCTTTTGTTGTTATTTTTCACAAAGATGACATATGATCACTATAGAAAACTCAAATGACACAGAAAAATTACAAAGAAAATTTGCTTTTTTAAAAAGCATCTTAAATCTTCCTATAATTTGAATCACTTTGAATATTTTGGTGAGCATGCCAAATATATATACACTGTATAGCTATACAATTTTACATAAATAGTGTCATACTCTGTGCTATTTTCCCAATATATCTTCCCATAATTTTTAAACATTCTATTTTTTATAACAGTTTTAGGTTTACAATGAAATTGAGGAGGAACAGAGATTTCTCATATACCCTCTTCCCTACACATGTACAGCCCCCCCATTATCGTCATCACTCACCAGAATGGTACATTAGCTAGGAAGATGAACCTGCACTGACATATCATATCACCCAGAGTCTATGGTTTACCTTAGGGTTCTTTCTTGGTGCTGTATATTTTATGGGTTTGGACAAGTGTGAAATTATATATACCCATCGTTATAATGTCATACAGAGTATTTTTACTACTTAAAAATCCTCTGTGCTTTGCCTATTCATCTCCTCGCCCTCCCCACATCCTGAAACCATAGAACTTTTTACTGTCTCCATAGTTTTGCCTTTTTTAGGGTGTCATAAAGTTGGAATCATATAGTAAGTAGCCTTCTCAGATTGGCTTCTTTCACTTACTAATATGCATTTAAGGTTCTCTTTGACTTTTCATGGCTTGATTGTTCATTTCTTTTTAGCGCTGAATAACACTGCATTGTCCAGATGTACTACAGTTTGTTTATCCTTTCACCTCCTGACAAGGATCTTGGTTGCTTCCAAGTTTTGGCAATTATGAAGGAAGCTGCTGTAAACATCTGTGTGCAGGTTTTAGTATGGACATACGTTTTTCACATCTTTTAAAAAGTCGCTATTTCTGTTTTTATACCATTTAATACTAAAGTTACCAATTAACCACCATTTCTTATAAAATAAATATGCATCACGACTAACTTAAAAGTAAACTAATAGCATTAGCATATCATCTCTGTGAAAGTAGGGTTTTCCTATTTGAAATATCTGTATTTTTTTCTCACTCCCTGGAAGCTCAGGGACTGCTCTCTCCACCCCCACCCCAGCTTCCAAGTTCAGGTTAGTCTTCCTTCCTCACAAAAAAAGATTCTTATACAAACAACCTGTCCAACCAAAATCTTTTCCAGATAAACATGTGTTTCCTGCTGAGAACGAAAAGAATCCTGCCCCTGAATTTGGCTAATTCCATTTCCCTTTCCATTTTTTTCTCTTTTCCACTAGTAGATTTCTAAGGTCCCTTCTAAGCTCTCAAGTTCTGATTCTATAATTTTAGAAAAAACCTTGCAGGATATTAGCCACGAGGAATATGATGCCCAATCATTTCCTTCTCCAACTACATGGCTGGAATGAAAGCAATGCTGCCTCCCTCATGTTGCTGATTCAACATGACTTTTAAAACTTGGGCACCACTGCTGGTTGTAAACAGGCTAATTCAAAACCTAATACTGAAGGTAAAATACCTTTATCACATAACCAAATTTCCTGCAACACTGATGAAAGGGCTTTGAACCTCAGCCAAATTTTTATGATAGTTAAAAAAAAGAGGCAAAGAGACAGCTGCTTTAATCAGATGTCATTTATATCATATGGCCACTTCCTGTCAGGGGCTAACAATTTAGAAGCACATATCTTGGCTACCAGTTAGTATTTTTGTTTGTTTTTTACAACTGCATTATGCTTTCAATTAAACAGGAACAAAATTATATTTAAAAGAGATGAAGAAATTAAACTTGCTTCTTTTAAAAACAGTGTGAACAAAGCTTTGGTGTTGACCAGCGTTGAAAATTCTGATGAAAAGTAGATTTTGGATTAGCAATGAATCTGGTGTTATTATCCCTGTGCTACCAGGAAGAGAAAACCCCACTAGTCAAGGACAAATGAATTCTTTTTTCTTAAAATCCATTCAAAGGGCTTTATCACTATGAATAACCCAGTCTACATCCTTGAATGTGAGTTCATAGTTTTCTAGGAAAAGCAGATGTATATAATACTCCAAATAGCTGGATAAGGTGTAACAAATGCCTCCAACTTCTGAAGTATTTAGTACCAGCTCAACACACCACATTAACAAAAATCTGGATATTTTAGTCTAAATTTAGAGGTTTATCATAATTTAGTAAACATGTAGTATACACAACATTTCAACGAACGGCTAGGGTTCTCACTGAAAAATGAAGAGCAACAGACCTCTCAACCCTAAGCTGTTATTCGATTCGCAAATAATTTGGGGACAAGTAGACACTATTTAGTTTAATTGAATCCTAAGCTGAATTTCAATTCGCAAATAATTTGGGGACAAGTAGACACTATTTAGTGTCCCCATTTTGGACACTAAATAGCAGGTTCTCTTTTGCCATGGCCTTGGTCACCATATAGGCTCTAAGCCACTCAACCTCTTTCCTCCCTCTCCATCAAGTGCTTATTCAACCAACAGGTTTTGAACATTTATTAAGTGCTGGACATTGGGATGGGTTCATTGGTGAAGAAGATACAGTCATGCCCTCAACAACTGAAAGTCTAATGTCGGAGAAAGATTGTAAATGGCCATTATTATGCATAGTGTCAATTTCCATAGGAGTGTGGAAAAGCATGAGCCTTACCAAGGCGTGGGGGATCATGGGTGGCTTATCTTGAGAAGGACAATAAAGCTACAATTTTCAAAACAAGTGAAGGGGAGGTGGATCAGAAAAAATGGAAAAGAATATTTCAGGAGAAAACTGAATGTACCAATTTCTAGAGTTAAGAGAATATAAGGTTCAAGGAACTCCTATATTCACCTTCTCTCCTGGTTACTTTAACGTCTCATAGCTGCCCCATCATCATCAAATACTTATCAAATGTCTACTATTTACTAGGGTCAAGAACAACAAGCAATAGGGTAACAAGAAGATTCTCAAATCATTATTGAAGTACAGGAAGAAACGACTGGACCTCCCGTTTGCTGGTTTCTCTCATTCTTCATTTCACTTCTGTGGATAATTTATAGTGTATAGAACATGTATAGTACTACGTATGACTGCATATGTATAAAACTTACAAGGAAATATACATATATGAATGCTCAACAATTATTCACTGATATCTGCATGATCAAAAATGTTTGGAAGCCACTAATCTAAATGGGTTTACATTCTAGTTGGAGAAATAAGATATAAAGAGATGAAAAGTACCAAGCAGCAAAGCTAAGTGCTATCTGCAGGTGCTGGAGGAGTAAGGGGCAAGGAAAGATTCCTGAGTGCTGGGGTGGTTGTGAAAGGCTCTATGGCAGAGATGGCATTTAACTTAGGCCCTGATGGGAGAATATAACTTAGATCAAGTAGAAAGTTTAGGGAGGACATTCTACCTGCAAAGCATGACATAAACTCAGGTACCTGGGCATTGGGGAATGATGAGAAAACCCACTTGTCTAATACAACAGGTTCTCACAAAGCAGCAGGACTACAGTGGGAATCCTGGAGAAGACAATGGGGGCAGGACAGAGAACATCTTCAGTATCAGGCTAAGAAATTGTACTCTATCTTGCGGACAGTAGGGAACCTGGAAAGGTCATGTATTCCTTCTGTGTCATGACAAGCTTTCTCTGGAAATGAAAAAAGCTGAGCTAAATAGTCAGTGAAGTTCCCTTCTAACTCGTAAGAGTCTATGTTACCAGTGAAACCAGCTTTCAAGAATGAGGGCAAGCCTGGCTGGTGTTGCTCAGTGGTTGAACATTGACC
>NW_005366214.1:3084505-3102129 GCF_000412655.1 Myotis brandtii
GGAAATAAATAAAAAATATATTAAAAAAAAGAAAAAGAATAAGCGCAAAAGAAAGGTATTTCAGAAAACTGAGATAGTTCACTAAATACCGCCATGAAATAAAGGATGCATTTCAAGAAGGAGGAAAATGATCCTCAAAGAAAGGTCTGAACTACAGAAGAAAAAGGTGAGTAAAATCATTATAAACATAACGGTAAAAATTAACAAACAATGATGGGATAAGTAATAATGTCTAGTTAGTGGTGCTTCAAAAGAAAAATAAAAGGACATCTATGATACCAACCAATTGCACATGAGTCACAAGGAAGGTGACTAGAGTTATAGCATTCTAAGATCCTTGTTTGCCCAGTAGGAGGATAGAGTAGTGACTAACTTTAGAATCTGTTACAGAGACATGTTAAAATTCCAAGGATAGCCACTTAAAAAAAAAAAGATTTTATCACCCAACTTGGAAGAAAGAGGAAAATGTAGTTGGTAGAGATGGTGATGGGGAGAATCTTAACCAACTTATATATAAAACTACTTGCTGTTTATAAGACAGAAACCTAAAACAGGTGGGGGGGAAAAGAAGAAATTAAAGAATAAAAGATATGACAAATACTAACCCAAAGAAATGCAGTGTAACCACATCAGTGTCAGATTAAACACACCGTAAAAAAAAAAAATAGCATTACTAGAAGTAAAAAGAAATGAGCAAATGATGATTAAAGGTTTGTTTCACCAGGAGAATATAATAATGTACTTGCCTATGTCTAATAGCATAGATTTAACAGAAATGAATAACCAGCATTCACTGATTATATAAACATTGTTCACTATGGAGCTGAGTAGTATGATAGGATTATGTTCTCTTCTTTATGCATCCATGCTGGACCACTCTAAAGAAAATATTCCAAATTTCAAGCTCAACTACATTCTCTATTCCTTTAGTCCATCAGTTGTTCAAAATCATATTATGATTGGCATCTACTTTCCATTCATAGAGATGTGTTTTCATTTCTCTTGGGCAGACATCTAAGAGAGAAATCGTTGCATCCTAGAGTAGATATATATTTTGTCCTGAAAGAAACTGCCCGGCCTTTTTTCCACATGTCTGTGCCATTTTCCACTCCCACCAATAATATGAAGAGTTCTAGTGCTCCACAGTCTCATAAACTTTTGGTGCGGTTGTTCTTTTTAATTTTAGCCATTCTAGTGGTATCTTCCTGTGGCTTTAATTTGAATTTCCCCACTGCCTAATAGTGTTCAGGATGTTTTCATGTGCTTATTAATTTTTCTGAGAAAAGTCTGTTCAAATCTTTCACCCATTTTTTAAAAACTGAGTTGTCTTCCATGATTTTCTGGTGCAGATGTTTATTTTGGGAGAGAAGTTAGCAACTGTTTTTCCTGTTGAGAAAAGAAACACATGCCTCTACTATCAATTCCATGGAATTTGCCTGAGAACTCTCTGCCCAAGATTGTGTCGAGACTGAAAAAGACAAAGAAGGTTCCAGAAACACTAGGACTCATGTTTACTTTTTATAACAGCTTAGGGAAAGTGGGGGAGGAAGGGAGAAGAAAATCTGGATTTATATGCTTTAAAATTCCATGTATATAGTATTATTCTGGCCAAAAGCAGAGAAAATCACACTTTGGCCAAGTTTTTTATACCATCTCTAGCTGAGTAACACAATTCAGTTACATTTTAATATTTTAAAATTTTGATAAAATAACCCAAATTACATGCATTCTACTTCATCTCCATTTACAATTCTTAGCACACACGCAGAGATTTTTTTCTGGCCACTTTAGAATGGGTCTTGTTAACATCACTGTCAAGTTCATTATTAACTGAATTGCATTTGATTTTAGCAGCTGTCACTGCAACTAGTCAAGTATGGCATAGTTCGTGGGGTGTGCAAAAGTAGGTTTGCAGTTGTGAGTATGTGAAACACAGTTTATTTGTGTATTATTATTATTAATTTGTATTTTCCATATGAACGACTGTAATCCTACTTTTGTCCACCGGTATATTCCAGGATTCCCTGAGGCTCTGCAAGCATCAACAATGGGTGTGACTGCTCGCCTCCTTTTTCGGAAATAGCATCTTCAGCTATTGTACAGACTGATAAAAAAAAAAATCCTCAAATCCATCTTTGATCACAAAGATCAAAAACAATGGATGTGAGCATACCCTCTATCTGTAAACCAGTTCTAAACCTTCACCATTTGCCCCGGAGAACCAGGTGCTGATACAGCTCTACAGGTTTCTATTGGAGCTGTTGCGCAAAAGTTACAAATCCGTTCCTCCGTGAGACACAGTGATTCTGTGAAAGACACCTAATAAACGTCTGTGTTCTGTCTGGCCCTCAGGTCTACTTTTTCTCAGTTTCATATTTGTATGGGATGAGGAGATAGCAGCCAGTTTCTCTTGATCCATAAGGAATGAAACTTTTCGTGTTTCCCTCTATTCTCCATGGTAAAACTGACAATCATGGTAAAACTCTGTAACAGTAAGAAATTGTTCTCTCTTGCTTTAATTTTGCTTCCTTTAAGAGCTTCTTTTGATCTTTAGGCTTGAAGGTGGAACCCAAGATAAGGGTGTGATGTGAACTGTGACATTCAGAATCCTTTAAACCATCTTTGAAAAAAAAGGAAAAGTTATTACTATTGAAAGTTTGATCCATCTCCACTTCCCCTCTAAAAAGGGGTAATTTTAAAAAGACATTTACAAAACAAACTAACTAGAGCAAACAAAGTATTACTATTATTATGTTTTATCCTACCTGAAGATATGTTTTTTAATTGATTTTTTAAAGAGAGAAGAAGGTAGAGGGAGAGAGAGAAACATCAATGTGAGAGACAAACATTGGTCGGTTGCCTCCCATACGTGCCCCAACTGGGGATCAAACCTGCAACCTGAGCATGTGCCCTGACCAGGAACTGAACCTTTGACCCTTCGGGATACTGGAGGACTCTCCACCAAAGGAGCCACATTGGCCAGGGCAAGACAAAATTTTTTTTAACTTTTATAGGCAATGACTGAACTCAAAATCAAACCAGTGGGGAATATTTTCTGTGATTGATAGACCCAAAAATTTGCCACTTGCCGAAAATAAGAGCTCCCACTAACACAAATGAAGCATTTTTGTTGTTTACTGTAAGTGCCAGGTTAATGCTCTGTTGATGGAAATAATGTGGCTCAATTCTCAAACGACTCGTTTTTGGTAAGGGCTTACAACACACAGTTGTGGTCTCAACTCAGAGAATAAACAGGCTCAGTAATCCTCAGCCTCAGGCTGTAGCCCAGTAACACAGTGGGGATTTGGGAGGAGAGCCACATGCCTGCTCTGGTGAATGCATGCATTTCCCCATTACAACCTGTCTCTCAACCACTCTGGTAAACTGCATTCCTGAAGCAATAACTCATGAGAGATGAAAGAGTCAAATTTCCTCAAACAAAACTTTCCGCATTTTCTTGTAGCTGTACAGAGAACATTCCTCTGTGAACACAAGGACAGGGTACTTTAGCTTCAGACGAAGACGGTAGGTAAAAGACCCTGAAGAGAAACGATTTTTCAACAAGCTATAACCTTCCACTTGAAACTGTGTAAATCGTAGTAATGACAGAAGACTCTTCTTCCAGCATTTGTGGCAAACTCTAAACCAAACAAGAATCTTCATGGGAAACCTCTTAGACTTCCTTGGGGCAAAATTACCATCTAAGACTATAAAGAAAAGATCCTGGATCAAAGGGTTATTAAGAAGTGACACCTCTGATGAAAACATTCCTAACGAGGCTGTCTGCCCAGACTTGTGAACGAGCTAAGAATTTTGTTTCAGCAATGACAGGGTCGGTGTGAATGGAAACCTTGATTCTAGAGCATGTGTCTGGTAGCTTGAGCACTGTGTTTTGGATTAATAACAAAAGAAATCATAGTTCTGATTTTTAGAAAATGTTTTTATTGAAGGCGCTGACGAACACTGCACAACAGGGGATGTGACAACTTCGTGCTATGTACAGAGGACGGGCAGGGACATGAAAACATTCCTCCATATAAAAAGGCCAATCGAAACTGTCCCAGGATGCACCTGGGTCTGCTTTCCATTGACCTGGAACTCAAGTGTGGCTAAGGCTCTCCAAAAAGAGGCGTGTAGGGTTATTATCTTACATTCAGAAATGCATGACTTTGATGAGGTGAATGAAGTGATGGACAATGTCAACAGACTTTTAAAGAGCTGACGCACCCCAGCCTTTCATTCAGGGTCCTTCCAGGTTAACAAATCTGTGCTCCCCAACTGGTGTCCTGGCCACTCAGGGCCCTTCCTCCTGCCGGACTCTGCCCAGGTCATTCCTCTCACCAGGAATGGCTTCTCACCTTCCCAAAGCCAATCCTCATAAAAGTGCTTTCTCACTGAAGGGTCTGCAGAACCCTCCAGCTAACAGCGCTCTCCCCTTTTCTTCCTCGTTATCTCTGCACAGATCTGATGCTCTTTTGCGCACAACACTGCATTTAGCCTTCCCTTGCTT
Source organism: Myotis brandtii (assembly GCF_000412655.1). Taxonomy (NCBI): domain Eukaryota; kingdom Metazoa; phylum Chordata; class Mammalia; order Chiroptera; family Vespertilionidae; genus Myotis; species Myotis brandtii. The sequence goes on from NW_005366214.1 coordinate 3,089,016, forward strand.
GTGCATTTTTGCCTTTTACCTCAAGTAGACCAAAGATTTCTTGGCGGCTAGAGCTAAGTTTTACAGTTTTGTATCCTCCAGGGATATGTCATAATTAATGTGTAGCGCCCATTAGTGGTATCCTTGAGAATTTATACTAACAAGCAACTGAAATTTACAAGATGCAAGTTAAAGATCCTTGTTCCCATTTCCTGGTCTTTAGGATGCTGGGGTTCAATGGGACTGCCTGCCTCTCAGAAGCCATTGCAATGTGGCAGCTGTGAGGTAGGTATCTGTCAAAGGGCCCGGGCTCAGAGTCATCTGGAAGCTTTAATTTAGATGCCAACACTACGTACATATATAAATTTAGGCAACTTCTTTCATTAAATCCATCATTTGCAGCATAGCAAATCCAGACTAGGCATACTGTTATAAAATACGGTTTCTAAGTAGGACTAAGAGAAAGTGTGTGGGTATACATGTGTACACATTCATGTACACACATATGCAATGCCCAGGACTCATTAAGCTCACTGTCTATTGTAGTATTTCTACTGTGGACAAAAGGGAACACATGCTAACCTGACAAGCTCAGGGAAGGCCTGCATGTCAGTCTTGCAAACTCAGAGACCTAAAGTAACCACAAAGGATGGTCTGAAATTAAACTTTAACTAAAAGCAGTTATAGTTGGTAGTTAGTTACAACCTAGGCTGGTATCTTCACTGACAAGGTCAACCTTTACCTTAACTGAGCCTATCTGTCTTTTTGCATCTATGATAACATATCCTTGAAATGTCTGGGTAACTTATAACTTCCCTTTTTCCCTTTTTCCAGACCCCTTGGGGCACAACCTAATGTGCCTGGGTGCCAGGACAGATAACACAAATTCCTTCATTGTTCTATCATGTTAATTGTTGACTGTTGGCTATCCTGCACCCACCTAAGTATGTGTCTATCATTTTACTTTTTATCCAATTCCAGGGGTCCCCCTCCCCCCCGGCTTTGCTTTCTCCCACCTCTCCAATCTATCACTAACGAATTTCATGTAACCCACCTATGTCCCCTCCTTTGATTGCAATGTATAAAAATAGATGAAAAAAACCGCCATTCTCTGGAGCATTACCCCAATCCATAGAGATACTGCTTCCTGGCAATTGTCAACAGTTTGGCTCAAATAAACTCACAAAAATTCTTTACAGGTTTGAATGTTTTTACACTACTTATTAAAAAGTGGAGATTACCAAACTCTATTTCAAACTAAATCAAAATATCTGGGGTGGGGGCCAATAATCTGCATTTTAAACTCTGAGACCCAGTGGTCTTGCAGGAAGGACACACAGTACGTAGACAGTTAAAATGCAAAAGCAGTCGTTGTCGTATCCCTAGTCTGCACATCCAGGGTGCTATGAGTCCAGAGGAGGGAGCCGGACAGTGTGGGGAGTCTGGAGCCCACGCAGAGGAGGTGATGCCTGAACTGCATCTGAAGCTGGAGCAGGACTGTTTCAGGGGGAGAAGCAGGAAGAACCAGAAATACCCAAGTAAAGCCTTTTTGAACAATTCACACCCTGCCAGGCCCCTATTTAAAAACCATTTAATGGCTGCCTTCGGGTCACAGGGGAAAGACTGACTGACTGAATGAATGAACGAATGAATAGCAGTATAAAAGAATGTGCCACATGCAGGCACGTGCAACTGGTTTACTGCTGCTGGAACTACAGTGAAAATAACAGGCCAGTGGGAGATGATATTTAAAAGGAAGGTCAATATCAGAGCTGGACAGGAAGAAGGAGCGTGAGCCTTCCCGGATCACAGAAAGGCACTGAGAAGTTTCTGTTATTAGATTCCCTAAATTCTCTCAAGATAAGGCCAAGAGAGAACCTAGGTCATAGGGCTGGTTTGTGATGATTAAACGAGAGATACATGTAAGAACACTGCAGCCCTGGCTGGTGTGGCTGAGCGTCATCCCATGCACTGAGTGGTCAGGGGTTTGATTCCCAGTCAGGGCACATGTCCGGGTTGTGGGCTCAATCCCCAGTAGGGGGTGGCAGGAGGCAACCGATCGATGTTTCTCTATATATATCTCCCTTCCTCTCTCTCTAAAGTCAATAAAAACATTTTTCAAAAGAACAATACATACATTATAAAGTATAAACGTAACAATATTACCCTAGCTGGTTTGGCTCAGTGGTTAGAGTGTCGGCCCACGGACTGAAGGGTGGCGGGTTCGATTCTGGTCAAGGGCACATACTTCAGTTGCAGGCTCAATCCCCAGACTGGTAGGGTCTCATGTGGGAGGCAACCAATTGATGTGTGTCTCTCACATTGATGTTTCTCTCTGTCCCTCCCCCTCCCTTCCACTCTCTCTAAAAATCAATGGAAAAAATCTCCTCAAGTGAGGATTAACAACAACAACAAAAATAATATTTTCTATGGTACCTGGCTATTAAATTCTTTCAGTCTTACAGTGTTTAGTTTTCGTGTCCCTATCAGCATTACCTAAAACTGGTTGCATATTTTGGTGACAAAAGGGTAGGGCTCAGGAAATGCAGTCACTTATTAGGGCACTGTGGGGAAGAAAGCATCCTGGGGACATGCCCCTTTCAGAACAAACCAACTGTATTCCTGGGTCACTCATCAAACCCCCCACATGATAATGTCAACTATAAACTAGTACATCCCTAGTAACCTTTGTTGAGCCTGTTTTCAGCTCAGTGGTTTGTATACTTATCTTGATAGCAATGATCCACACCAGAGACTTAAATAAATGGAACTGATTCCACACCTTAAGCTCGGGCTATACATCTTTTCTCCAAATATTCTTACAGCTAGCTTCTCCAACTTGGGCCAGAGGGGGATGTGGGGTCTCAGGTTCCCTCTTCAAGTCATTGCCCCGAGCTCCTCTCCTCCAGCCATGGCAGGGGCAACGGGAGAAAGGAGGGAGACAAAGGAGCATGAAGTGGCTCTTATCAGCCTCTTCCAGGAATTCTAAGCAAACCTCTGCAGGACTCCGGAGGCATTTGTGGGAGTGGTGTTTCTCAGAAGGGCTGGAGACCCACAGATGGACATACAGATACAATGAGTCTGTTCACGCCTCTGCTCCCAAGTCTAACTGCAATGGTCATGTGATTTTGGGGGGAATAAAACGTTGCTCTAAGTGCCATGCCTCTTCCTACAGCTGAGAGTAACTTACTCAGTGGTATTGTTTTTATACCAACTGACACCCACATACCTGGGGTACAGTGTCTGCCTGTAGGACAGGCTCCCACAATACTTTCATCAGCCTGGTTAGAGAGGAAACAGTAGGGGTGGCACGTGCCACGCTCCTAGAGTCCCCCATCAATGCTCAGGGTGACAGGGGAGAGGAGGCAACGTCGGGCTTCCTGAACGAGAGGCGTGCGCTCACTCACACATACATGCACAGAAGCACATGTTACTCCCTCAGGACAAAGGGCAGAAGTGTAATAATCCATCCGATGATTTCAAACGCCTATGGTTAAAACTGGGATCCAGCTGGCATCTGGCTGCAAGAGGCTGCAGGCACTGGCCCACCCTCGGAGCCCCCATGAGCAGGGCCAGTTCTGCTGAGTCTCATGGAAGCTGGGGTTCACACAGACATGGTGGGCTCTGTTATTGGGCTGAGAGCCACAAGCCTTCAGGTGGCATCTCTGGCAAAACAGGGCAAAATTGGGATAGCCAAACCCTAATGCATAAGGAGTTAGATGAACATCACCCAACCCTCTCTATTCCCTTATTCTACACATCTAAGTACTTGCACAAGTACACCTGCAAACACATACAGAACTGCTCAGTGTACATTTGGGTTCAAAAGACTAATGGGTTTATCTAATTTTAGCTGTTTTGCTATCTTTGTAACCAGTTCCCATGCTCCAGATTTTTAAAACAATACTCCCCTCCCCACCCCCACCCCACCCCATGTCCAGGATGGTGTGTCTGTGTAGCCAGAGCTCCACATCAGTTCCTCAAACACCACCAGTGAGGGAGTGAGGGTTAGGGACCTGGGAAGGAGTTTGATCCCACCTCCAAAGCATAGGTCCCTTCCTTTTAAAACCAGTTTTATATACTACCAGAGGCCCGGTGCATGAAATTCGTGCATGGAGCGGGGGGCGTTCCCTCAGCCCAGCCTGCACCCACTCCAATCGGGGACCCCTTGGGGGATCAGGCAGGCAGAGAGGTTAGGGGCGATCAGGCAGGCAGGCAGAGGCAGTTGAACACCCCTCTCACTCGCCCCAAAGTGCCTCTGCCTGCCTGCCTGATCACCCCTAACCTCTCTGTCTGCCTGCCTGATCACCCTTAACTGCCTCTGCCTGCCTTCCAGCCTGGTTGTCCCCAACTGCCCTCCCCTGCCAGCCTGATCTTGCCCCCAACGGCCCTCTCCTGCCGGCCTGATCTCGCCCCTAACTGCTCTCCCCTGCCAGCCATATTGCTCCTCACTGCCTCTCCCTGCCTGATCACCCCTAACTGCCCTCCCCTGCTGGCCTGATCTCGCCCCCAACTGCCCTCCTCTGCCAGCCAATTTTGTTCTGATTGGTCAGTTCCTATGCCAGTCAGTGTCTCTGGGCCTATCAACAGGGCCTCATCAGAAAGGCAGGGCTGATCATTAGCCCCTGTGGAGGCCTGGAAAGAAATGGAGGTGCGGCTGTTGGCCAGGCCGGGAGAGAAAGAGAGGCAAGTTCTGATCAATGGCTGCCACAGAGGCTATGGCTCAGCCCCTGCCTCTCTCTCTGCAGGCCTTTCTCTGGGCTGATCCACAGCCCCCAGGCAGTCAGTGCCGAGTCGGGTGCCCGCAGTGGCCCCAGTGACTTCTGGTCTGGTCGAGCCTTGGGTCGTTACAACCCTGGCTCTTTATTATATAGATACTAGAGGCCTGGTGCACGACATTTGTGCACTGGAGGGGGGGGTCCCCTCAACCTGGCCAATGCCCTCTCTCAGTCTGGGACCCTCACAGTCCGGGACCCCTCGGGGGATGTCCGCCTGTAGGCTTAGGATCACTCCCCACAGGCCTAAACTGGCAGGCGGACATCTCCCACTGGGTCCTTAGTGCTGCCTTGGAGGCGGGAGAGGCTCCCACCACTGCCACTGCGCTCTCCAGCCGTGAGTCCAGCTTCTGGCTGAGTGGTACTCCCCCTGTGGGAGCACACTGACCACCAGGGGGCAGCTCCTGCATTGAGCGTATACCCCCTGGTGGTGAGTGCATATCATAGCAACCAGTTGTCCCGCCATTCGGTCAATTTGCATATTAGCCTTTTATTATATAGGATTGCATTGGGTCTCATCAAGGTGATTCTGGCTCCCAGGGGATATTTGGCAATATCTGGGGACATTTTGGGTTGTCACCACTGGAGTGAGAACTGCAACTGGTATCTAGATTGTAGAGGCCAGGAATGCCGCTGAACATCCTACAACACACAGAACAGCCCCAGGACAAAGACTTCTCAGTTCTGGATAGCCATAGGACTGAAGTTGAGAAACCCTGTGGTATTTGGATTCTGTAGATTTCATTGGGGGGGGGGAGTATTTTGTTGTTTAAAAATAAATTTGAAAACTTCTGCTCTAGGACACCTGCCTGGACCCAAACTATGGAACAACATGATAAAGACTCTTTTGTATTGAGCTTCAAAGTCCTATGATAGTATAGATTTTTTAAAATGTCCATAATAGGTCTTTTGGAAAACCTCTAGCTGCTATAAAGAGCTGAGACCGTGCCCTTTTTTTTCTATTAAACATGGGGTGGGAATCAAGGTGCTGTAGCCACCTAGCAGGACATAACGCAAGACTCCTACTGAGCTGGCATAGAATCTAAATGACTCCAACCAAAGTGGGAGATCAGATGGAGGCAGAGGGCTTGTCCTGATGGGAAGCCACGGGTGTTGGCCTCACAGAGATCAACTCCATCAGTCAGGCAGAGAGCCAGACGTTAAATATATTGTTTCTTTTAGGAAGGAAAGTGAACAATGGCCTCTGCGTTTGAAACCACCATGGGAATTTAGGAAAGGGCAGAGCGTAATTCCCAGGATGGAAAATGGCCCGGGCTTCAGCATTAACATCCTTGCTCTTCTGGGACAGCCTTCAAGAGATTTTCAATCATTGCTGGAGACTCTCTATTTACTAATTCCAATGTAAAACCCAGCGACTAAGTGGTATCTTTTGATGCCAAAGGAATAATTCTGTTTCTGGGGCCAAGGGGAGAAATGCAGCTGCCCGACCTGTCACGAAGGCTTCCTGCTACTCTGAGGTTCCTGAGACATCTCTCAGAAAAAGAAACCAACACCCCGTGCTTAGGCGAATCCTTCCAGATATAAAAACAGAATCCACATCACACATCACTCTCTCTATAAGCCTAGCTTTATCTTTCATCCCCATCTTCTCTCCAGAGGCCATCAGACCTTCTTCCAGAAGGTGCCCCAGTTCCCTTGTGCATTAGTCATTCTGCGTCATGCTGCACTGTGTGTAGAGAACCACCTTCCCATTCAGACTGAGCTTTCTGCAAGCAAGGATGCTGTCACATTCACGTTTTAACAATAGGACCCAAACTAGTGCCTGGCACATGAGGGATGTAACATTTAATGAACAAGTGAATGGGCTTGACCTGTCAAATACGCAACAGGTTTCCAAGAATGACCTACCCAAACGCTGCACGACTGGCCAAATCCTCCCTCACGCTGTACGTGCAGTTTGCAGTGTGTGGACGTAGCACAGAACTCGCTTCAGTAAACACTGCCAAGGAACAGGATAGAACTGTGCAGATGTTAGATGTTTCTCCAGGAACCATTCCCCAGGTAAAACAATTGCAGGGTGGAGAAATTCAATAAACAGCTGCCTTTGAGGTGGCAAAAGACACACTCTCCCTTTTCAAGTGTAATCAGCGGGTCAGTTGACCTCGCTGCTACCCTTTCAGCAGAGAAACAACCCTGGTGTGGCTTCCTCGTCAGTCCTTCCTTAGAAGCATCCAGAAAAAAAAGCCCTCACACACAAAGGATCTGCAAACACAATGCTGCTACCCTTTCAGCGGAGAAACAACCCTGGTGTGGCTTCCTCGTTAGTCCTTCCTTAGAAGCATCCAGAAAAAAAGCCCTCACACACAAAGGATCTGCAAACACAAACACATTTTCAATCTAGTTGCTTTCATTTAAACTATCAAGTTTTGTAAGGTAAAGATTCAACCACTCTATAGGCAGTTTTTCTTTTCCTTTTTTAAAAAATGAAAACTGGCTATTGGGACCTTTCTCAAGCTGTGGGCTGGACTCCTTATAAGGGAAGATGAATCCACAATACACCAACTCCTGCCTCAGGCCACAAAATATGGCTAACATATACACAATTAGTGTTTAAATAGTTTTGTAAATTAAAAAATACAATTAGAGACGTTACTGAATTTATTAAAATTTGCCATTAAGTATATTATCAGTCCAGCCAAACATGGAGTCTAACTAGGTATATTAGGTGAGACGCTGGGAACTTCAGTAAATGCCTTTGATAACTGAAAGGGTCAGAATGCATAAAGCCAGCCCATGTAAAGAGTTTCCGCTGCTGAGCTCTACTAACAGCCCTAGAAATAAGGCCTTTTTAGTTAAACTGATAATGAGAGATCAGGAAAGACTGCCAAGAATGGGGGACCCTAACTGGGGTTCTATTTGGTGAAGAGATCTGGACACACAAACAGGAGAAAGCCCTTTCAAAGAAGTCTGCCCTGAGGACAGCCTCACCTCTACAGAGACTGAAGTATCTGTCAACGCTTAATAAAGGGGCCTTAACCCCGACCTATCCTGGACCCCAGCCCCTCCTTTACAGGTATGAAGGTTACTGAGAAGGGGAAGATAGAATTTCAGGGCCTCCATGGATGGCCCTTATAAATGTCATAGAGAACGAGGTCCCCTTTAATTGTTTAAATGCAGCAGAATGTTGGTAGGATTGTCCTGTTGTCCCAGGATTTTAGCTGAGGAAAAGGTACTAAGTACCTATCATCTGAGTTTGAAAGGCTCCTCCCATCAAGGCTTCCTAGAGACAGGACCTCTAACCCCACCACCAATGCTGCACCACTGCCCCAAAGTCAGAACGCGTCTGAGAAAGGAAGGGGTGTCCGCATGTGGGGGTGTGAGACTATTCCCTTCCCACCTGAAGCTGAGGGAGGGAAGCTCCAAGATGGTGGCTCTCAGGAGGAGAAGAGGGAAGATAGGAAGAAGGGGAGGGGATGTTGGGCCTCAGGACAAGAATTCACCCTCCCTGAAGAGAGGTACAAACTTTCGGTTATAAAATAAGTAAGTCATGAAGATGTCATGTACAGATGAACAAAGGTAGTGTTTATTCAGCCTAAAAAAGGAATAAAATTCTGACACATGCTACAACATGGATGAAATATTGAGGACATTATGCCAAGTGAAATAAGCATATAGAAGACAGCCAGAACAGTCAAGTTGATAAAGACAGAAAGCAGAATAGTGATTTTCAAGAGTTGGTGGGAGGAGGAATGGGGCTTTATTATTTAATGGGTAGAGTTTTCATTTGGCAAGAGTTCTATTAGGTTTTAAAAGAGTTCTGGAGATGGGTGGTGGTGATGGTTGCACAACAATACAAATATAATAAATACCACTGAACTGTGCACTTAAAATGGTTAAAATGCTAAATTTTTATAATATATAAATTTTCCACAATTAAAAATAAATTCATAAAACTAAAGAATGTGATGTATGTGTTAATTAACTAGTTGGTGGGAATCCTTTTGCAATGTATGTGTAAGGATCACCACATGTGCAGTTTAAGTATCTTGCGATTTTATATGTCAACTGTACCTCAATAAAGCTGTGAAAAAAACCATAAGGTAACAGGAAAGTTATGGCATTAGCCCAATACAGTGTTAACATATCTACCACCCAGCCCTAGTCGGTTTTGCTCAGTAGTTAGGGCATTGGCCATGGACCAAAGGATCTCAAGTTCGATTCCTCTTAAGGGCATATACCTCGGTTGCAGGCTCAATTCCCAGCCTGGGTCAGGGCACATGCAGAAGGCAATCAATTGATGTGTCTCTCTCACATCATTGTTTCTCTCTCTCTCTCTCTCTCTCTCTCTCTCTCTCTCTCTCCCCTTTCTTTTCTTCCCTCCCTTCCATTCTCTCTGAAAATCAATGGAAAAATATCCTTGGGTGAGTATTAAAAATAAATCCACTACCCAAAGGTAAAGACGATTCCACATAGCATAGTGTAAAGTAAATGTTATTTTTTAAAAATTCCTATAAATATCCAGAGTGAGAATCCTCATTAAACTGATTCCATATCCTCAATCGTTCAAGTGGCCAATCCTCTTCCCTAGCTCTCCTTCTAGCTAGAAATGAAAGTCTGGATGAAACCTCTTCAAAAATATCACTTCTATGTGATTACATAATGTCAAAGCTGGAGGGGGTGGAGCTCTGCAGATGCTTGTTAAAACGGGAAATGGGAGGAACCACTTCTCTTTCTATCTTCTCTGTCTCACTTTATGCTCTTTCATATCAGCATGTTGGGGTGGGGTACAGAGGTACACACAGAAGCTAACTTCAAATGGCTTTTGCTTTTATTTGAGAGATGAAAGATTTAGGTAGGGGAAATAAGTGGGTTGAAACTTAGGTGTGAGGAGAAGAGGTCGCAATGGCAGAAACTGAGTAAGCACGGGAGTTGATATGGGAGGAAAATGATGACGGGGATCTGAGTCTGAGGTGTCTGAAAGATCACGGAACTAGGGCTTATGGGAAGAACTGAGGCTGAAGGTAATAACAGATAGTCTCCCTGAAGATGACAGATACTATCAGGATGGATGCATACTTGTAAGATGTTCAAGGAGGAATGTAGGCCCATGAAGGAAACCGAGGAAGGACAAAGATATGGAGGCAGGATCAGAATACTGTAGCAGAGAGGGGTATTTTCTTTCATCATAGTCAACAGTTCATATCCAACAGGACATGGAGATAGAAGAGTGCTAATTGCAAGAATGAATGAGTGCTGAGGTGTGCTCAGCATATGACTGGATACAGAAAGCTGACAGGAGAGAGCTCTGGACTGTAGTCACAGAGGCAGGGGTAGAAAGCCACAGGGAGAGTGAAATCCCCAGACTTTCACAGATCCCCAGGGACATGAGTGAGAACAGCAGTGGACTGAGCACTGATCCCTGGATAATACAAACTGAAGGGGAGGGAGAGAAGCCCAAAGATACAAAGAAGGAAGAGTCTGGGAGGTATAAGAATGGTCAGCAGACTCCAGAATGTGGAAGTCAAAGAGTGTTAGGGCCCTGAGGTAGAGGAAGTGCTGAGCATTTTCCAAGGCAACAGAGATGTCTAGTAAGGTGAGGACTGAAAAATCCTGACTGGATTTGGCAACATGTTCTTGGTGACCCATATCAAGAGCTACTTGAGCAGAATGGTGGTGAGGGAAGCCAGAGAGCTAGAGGAGAAAACAGAAGGCAGAGAAGGAAAGGGTGTGTACAAAGTCTACGTTCTAAAGGCATCTGGATGAAAAAGAGGAAACAAATTAGAAAGTAACCAAGAAGGTGCTGAAAAGATGTTTAGGATGAGGAGGCTTAGCTATGTTTACAGATTGGAGAGAGAAACCAAGAAACAGGGAAATGGGGGATTTAGAGGTAGGGAAGCGAGGTCTTGAGAGAGCACAGATGTTCGGCAAAAGCAGACAACTACTGTCTGGGACAGAAGCTAAGGAACAGGATGGGTGGGACAATAGATTAAAGTCAGAGCAGATGTAGTTGAGGGAGGTCACACCTGATGCAATCTTCCTGATCATGTAGGAAGCAGGCCACCTGCTCAGAATGAAGGCACAGGGTACATGGGGGTGTTGAAGAGAATGATGAAGGTTGAGTTGTCATTGAAGAGAATGGACAAGGAGCTGGAGGTGCTGAGGATCACCACTCACAAGAGAGGGCACAGATTTGTGGCAGTAATTTGAGGCTCTCAAAAGGACAGTAAACGGAACAAAATACAGCAGCAAGGTCACAGTGGTGTCTGAATAAAGAGGTGTCTGAACAAAAGAAGCTCAGAGACTGAGGAGAAAGTGAGTGGGTGGTGAAGAGCAGATACAGAATATTTGTCAAGACAGTTGGCCATAAAAGGGGAAAAACAGAAGGTAGCTGAGGTTCCGGTGAAGAATTACTTTCCATCCACATCACCAAAGGAGAACCAATCAGGGGAGAGTAAGGCACTACACACAGTGTAGTCAGACTAGAGGAGTGAGCAAGCAAAGTATGTTAAGATGCCAGAGAAGATGGATCTGCCCAGGAAAACGGTGTATGTAGCCGCTGTGGCAATAGAGGCTTCCTTGGCAACTTGCAGAAAGAAAGAAAGGAGATGGCCATCTGAGAGGCAGCGGGGACATAAAGATGGAAGTCATTGCAGGATTTTTCTCAGCAGAGTATCAGAACCAGAAATTTGGGTGAGAAAAAAAAAATAGAAGATTTGCAAGTGTGAAGGTTTTGGAGTTGCTGAAAAGTCAACAAGAACATCACTCGAATTTCTGCTGGGTGCCTGATTATACACCTGCATTCACATGCCAATGGGCCAGCAGCATTCCTTGTCCCAGGAGCAGCACTGTAGGCTGACTGCTCAGTCTGGCACTGGGATGAAGGAAGGTTAAAGGGTCAACTGACTCCTGGGCATCACCGACTTAGCACTGCAGTGGTGACCCCAGAGTCTGGGTTCGAGAGAACACTGAGTGGAGCAGGAGGGGCTTAGGGGTCGATACATTAGTAGGGGCCAGGTTCAGGTCATGTGGATTTGGTGGAAGTAACATAAGGATTGAGTAACAACATAAGGAAGTAACATTAGGATTGATTGAAAGGCACACCAGGTTTGAGATCCAATTTGTCTTTTTTTCTTTAATCTTTCACCTCTGGATTTAACTTCTTAAACATATGGAATGGTTATCATAACTGTTTTACTATTTTGTCTGCTAATTCTAACATCTGTGCTAGTTCTGGGACAGTTTCAATCGATTGATTTATCTCCCATCATAGGTCATGTGAGAGTAAAACATCAATCGACTGTCTCCCACACGCCTTCTACCAGGGATCAAGCCTGCAACCTGGGCATATGCCCTGACCAGGAATCAAACTGGCAACCCTTTGGTGCACAGGACAACACCCAACCAACTGAGCCACACCAGCGAGGGCATTTCTGGTGATTTTTTAATGGATGCCACACATTGTGAATTTTACTTGTTGAGTACTGAATAGTTTTGTATTCCTGTAAATATTCTTGAACTTTGTTTGGAGACACAGTTAATTTACTTAGAAATAGTTGGATCCTATCAGATCTTGCTTTTTAGACCTTTTAGGTGGGCCAGAAAAGTGCTCAGTCAAGGGCTAGTTAGTCTGCAGTAGGGAGGCAAGAACATTCTGTGTACTCAACCCCAGTGATCCATGAGTCTTGAGGTTTTCATTTGGTTGGCAGGAACAGGCAGAATTCCTGGCCCTGTGTGAGTTATAGACAAAGTTCTCTCTAACCCTTTTGGATGGGTCTTCCCCAGGCTTCAGCTAGTTCCCTTATAATGATCAGTCCTCTGTTGAAAACTCAAGGGGAATACTTTGCATAATTCTGGAGTTCTCTCTCTGGGCAGCTGATTCCTCTCTGATACTCTATCCTGTGATCTCCAGCTGCCTTAGTTTCCCTGGGTGTTCAGACCCATCTTATCAATTCAGGGAGTGCACTGGGCTCCATCTGCGAGGGAAAGGGAAAGCATCCAAGAATACAGTGGGGATTGCGGAAGGAGAAACTTAGCCACAACAGTCCCCACTGTCACACTCCATTGACCAGAAATGGTGCTAGAAGCAGGAAGCAAACACCTAGATCTAGACTCGGCTCACCCTCCCAGGCAGCAGTACCTCCCCAAGACCTCTCGAGGGGAAGAGCCTTCAACATACTTTGCTGATATCTGTCAGGTGTCCCAGAAGCAGCTGAGCCTACCCTCACCCTTGAGATTCATATAACCCTACCTGTAGGCACCACGAACTAAAGAGGCTAACCCAGCCTGGCTGGTGTGGCTCATGGTTGAGCTTAGACCCATGAACCTGGAGGTTATGGTTTGATTCCTGGTCAGGGCACAATGCCTGGGTATCAGGCTCGATCCCCAGTAGGGGTTGTGCG
>NW_005366214.1:3102147-3143837 GCF_000412655.1 Myotis brandtii
TGATTCTCTCCCATCATTGATGTTTCTCTCTCTCTCTCCCTCCCTTCCTCTCTCTAAAATTAATAAAAACATATATTTTTTTTTTTAAAAAAAGAGGCTAACCCAAATCCACACAAAATGGATTTTCAGCGCAGGTTTCTCCTTCACATACAACAAACTTGTAATTTTGCCTCCAAAATACACACTGTATTTCAGTTAATAATTAAGTACTGGATTTAAAATGGATTTTCCCTTGAACATAACACCATCTTTAACTTAAGAAGGAACTGGGTAATGGTTAAGCCCTAAACAAAGCAAGCCAGCAAGCAAACAGACCTTGCCTATGGACTCAAACAAGAGACACCGTGTGATAATACAAAGGCAACCAAGCCTGTAAAATTAAAACCACAAAAGTCAACACACACTTTAATTTATAAATGAGGAACCAATTCAATAAACTAAGGAAATATTTGGGAAAGACCAAAGGCTATAAAAACCTCCACATGGAATGAACCAACTGCAATTTGTGAATAAATAACAAAGCAAACACGCAGAGTTGCTCCATGGTGATGGACAGCACTCGGTCAGGCCATCAGGCTGGTGACGAGACCTAATAGGAGAACTAGAGGACAGGGGCCTCTGTTGCCTGGCAATGTACAACGTCTGCCCGGGCACTTAAAATTCAACCCTCTACAGACAAGAAAGTAACTGCAAGTTGCACATATGATCTGCTTTTGAAACACACATTCTTTCTGGGACCTGGGAATGTCTTGTAAGCATTAATTAACATTAACATGGCTATAGGAAGAAGGTACTCATTAGACCTGTGCTACAAGAACCAGCCAGCCGTGGGGGCTGGTTTTCAATATGATCCCAAAGAGCAATCTCCTGGACTTACTGCTCCCTGGGTCAAACTAGGCAGGGGAGTAAACCCCAATTTCCTATTCTGTTGTTTTTCCAAGATTCCTATGGAGCACCCAGAGCAGTGGGGCTGCCCATGAAGAGGGCTGGTCTACACACACACACACTATATGACCCATGGCACAATTGGCACTCACAAGGAAAGGTAATGCCAGCAGCATCAACCCAAGCATTAGCCAGATCCTCAAGGAGGGACTTGGGACAAGGTGTATAATTGGCTCTGGGGGGCATATCTAAAAAGAGGGGCAACATATGTTCTCTGTGGGGCCCAGCAAGCATGAAACTGGCAAAGCAACACTCCCCACAGAGGCAGTAAATCTTTCCCACACCTTCTCTCCCAGCCATGGCATCACGGATGGTGGCTACTACCAAAAGCACATAGGCACACAGATGGGAATGTACCGTGCCCCCTCCCAGAGTGTGACACACACGTGAACTTCAGTTGCTGTCCAGGACTTGAGACAATGGCTGAGAAAGGGGGTATATGTCATCATATTTTCCCCAGTGCCTTTTAGATGATTCACCACAATGTACATGGAAATAAATTGGGTACAAATTTCCTTTCACAACGGGTGGGTGTATAATCTGCATCAGGCCTTAATATAACACTTTGTGGGTGTGTGCATGTGTGTATAACCTCATGTCACCTTCACAGCAACCCTGGGGGTAGATGCCACTAGCTCCATGTTTCACACTTGAGGCAGACATTGTTCAAGGTCACATGGCTAGGAAGTACAGGAAGCAGACACAGGTCTATCTGACCTGAAGCCGATGCCCTCCACCACCACCCTATATCTCCAGCACCATAAGAGATTCTCAAGGGCAATTCCCCAGGGGGGTTCCGCCTGTAGGGTTCTGTTAAGAGTGGGAATAATACTAACACCAGAAATTAATTGGGGGGTAGGGGGGATGGGCATTCAGAAAGCTGAAGGCATTATCTGAAAGCCTGACTTATTTTCTGGATTAAAAACAAAGAGAGATTTCTCTCCTTCCCTCCCTCCCCCCACGAAGCTCCCCATAACAATGAGACTCTGCATGACTCAAAACCAGAAGTGGGGGTGCCACTGGGGAAAGGTTGGGATGCCGAATGGTGCCAGAGAGGAACCTTTAGGGCATTCAGTGAAGGGAAAGTGTTTTCAGTTGACTCTGGCAAAGAAGTGATCCTTCTTCTTAAAGGACAATTAAAAATGCCCCCGTGGCTACCTCACACTGCCAAGTACACACACTGAACAAATACGCAGATTCAGGATTACAAACGGAGAGAGAGAGACATGAGGTGTGACGTCACAGGGAATTCAGACAACAGGGAGTGCTGGGAAAGGGGTGCCCTGGAGAACCCTGCCCTGGCTGAAGAGTTCAAGGTGAAGAACTTCTAACCATTGCACTATGCCAAATACAAAACAAAGCCAGTCTGTGGGCCACTTCAGCCCACGAGCAGTTTGCATTCCCTGATTAGAGCTGTGTATGTGTGTTTGCGTGTGTGTGTGTGGGGGGGGGGGAACAGTGGGGGTAGGGGAGATGGTAAACAGCCAGCCAGCACACAATCGATATTCTGCATATTAGAGACAGCCCATAACGACTGGACTCTGTGCCCTTCAAGCATTCATAGATGCAAAGACCAAGAAGGCAGGAATTAGAGACCTCCGGTGAGGGCCTAGAACACGTGAGGCAGAGGAGTGGAACAAGACCTGTCGGATCACAGGTGCACCTGAGCGGGACTCTGAACCTGTTCCTCCTGCATCCTGCTCAGTGTTCCCAGTGTCCTCACAGGAGCCAGCAGGAGACAACGGCGTCCTACTGAATCGTCACTTAAAATGGATGGTTCCCTCCCAGAGTTAAGCTTCAGTCTTTGCAATGAACCCCTCCTGCAGTCCACTGGTAGAAAGAACCCTCTGCGTATTGTTAGGCACTCCTTTGCCTGGGTGGATCCTAAGAGCATTAGGTAAGACAGCGGTACCCGGACAGGCAGTCCCTTCTACAGAGTGGTATCTGAACACACACACATATTTTAAAGGCCGATGCACGAAATTCGTGCAAGGGGCTCGGCCCTGGCAGCCACAGCGGCTGCCCTCAGCCCTTGCAGCCCCTACTTCATCCGGAAGGTTGTCCAGAAGAAAATTCAGCTGTCCCATCTAATTAGCATATTACGCTTTTATTATTATAGATATATGACTTGCTATACCTTTTCTAAGAAATAAGTGATTCATTTTACTGAGACACCCGACCTCATGTGAATTTTTGTAACCAAAATCCCCATAAAGGTGAGATTGATACAGGTAAGCCAAATGCTGAAAGCATAAGGAACAGCTGCCAAGGAACAGACTGACCACGTTTATATTAGGCCCTTCCTGACATTCCTCCCTGATGAAACCTGTTCCTGCCCACCGTGTGAACGGCTACTGAAATTCCTTTCTAAGAATCAGGTCTGTCCCACAATACAACTTACACAATAAAAATCGGGTGCAGGGTAAAAGTGAAATCGTGCAGCTGATGCAGGTCATGAAATTGACCAGCCGCTACACTCACAGCAAAGCCCTGACTCAGTAAATTGGGGCCTCAGGTCCATTACCAGTGAAATCACCGGTGAAAACGAGACCACCCCTGGCGGAGCCGTGCCCGGCCTCTGGAAAATTGATGACATTTTCAAATACTTTTGCAAAAATAACCCTTTTCTTCATAAGAGTGCTGAGAAAGTCAGCGTGAAGTGGAAGATGTTATCATACCTTCAAACCAGTCAGAAAAGTCCATACCAAGTTATGTAATCTGTTCTTGGTTTTAATAATGAGCATACTGTAACTCAACCCTTTAAAAACATATATACTACAAAAAAGTGTTGGCTCCCATTGTAACCAGAGTCACATCAAATTGCCCTTTTCTGGTCCTATTTCCTTTCTCTAAGGGACGGGAAATACCTGTAACGTGTGTCCAGTCCAATAGCGGAGAGGCAGTAAGGCCAACATTCCTATCCTGAATTTACTCCTTTCAAGCCTGGTTTGAGTCCAGCATTAGCAGGGAGGGTTTGACACAGTGGCAAGGGCCTTAGCCTCTGAGTCTCGTTTTCTCCCCCTAAAAGTGCAAAAACGTAACCTGCCCTCCCTGTGTCCCAGCCTTTCTAATGACTCTTCAAAGAAGCCATTTGGGGTTTTGTCAATTCTTAAAAGACAACACCAAAGTGATACACTCTGCTTTGCGGGTTGTTATTTTTTCTGTGTTTTCTTTAACTATCAAACCTCCCAATCGCCAAAACTTTCCACTCATCAAATTAGATGTGACTTAGGATACTCAGCAGTGTTCAAGCGCGGCCAACCAGCCACGGCGCTTCTAAGGAATCTGTTTCCCTGGCCTCTTCCCCAGAGATTCTGGTTCAGGCGGGGGCCTCACAATCTGTATTGTTCAAATGTTTCAAGTGATTCCATTGCTCTAGCACAGATCCTCTCTTACCATCTCATGCTTTCTGAAGGCCCTGCTTTTAGAACTTGGCAAATTCCAATCTAAGGACTCAGATAATGGAAGCGTCCTTAACAGGAAGTAGTACCAAGACTCAGTAAGATTAACCTCCAGTGTGCCCCGACTGAGCTCCAACTGATTTACTCCTCCAGGTGTTCAGCAGACATGTCGCTGACATTTATTAAAACGTCACAACCATGGTAGTTCCCACCACATTCAAGAACGGAAGATTCCAGCTCAACCTATACTTTCTGACTGTGTTTAAGATGGGTGAGGTGCGCAAATAAGGATAATTTCTTAATAACCTGTAACTAGAATGGAATTACGGCTAATTATATTTAGCAGTGCATGGACATGTTATATATCTCCAGACAGACAATTTGAACTTTTAATGCTTATTAAGCTGTGTAATGGATCCTTAATTTAGCTCAGCACAATAAGAAGTCACGATGGAATTCACAGACCTTGGGAAAGTCTTCATGATAAACTTAGAATAGTTTGTGTTTTAGCAACGTATATTAAATCATTGTAAATGGGAATAATATTGTGCTCTCCAGGCTCCTAGCCAAAGGGAGAAAGAAGATTATGCTCAATCAGACAAATGGTAACCAGCATCAACTATAGGTGAATTTCACTTATGTAACAAAGGCATGTTCCTGAAAAGGAAAGTGACATTAACAGGGTGCTGACCCTGTGCCAGCGCTGCTGGGCACCTCCCCAGGAGCTCAGGGCTCAGCCGTGGTCCTCTCCCTGCTGCAAACTCTCACTCACCAACCATGCTCCCCCTTCAGGTCTTTTACTTCTTTTCTCTTCCCCTAGACAACCCTGTGGCTCACCCTCTGCCTTTCAGATCTTCGGCTCAAACATTTGCACAGAACACACACACAGCCCTCATCTCTGTCCCCTTAGCCCAGTGGTCGGCAAACTGCGGCTCGCGAGCCACATGCGGCTCTTTGGCCCCTTGAGTGTGGCTCTTCCACAAAATACCATGTGCGGGCGCACACGTACAGTATGACTGAAACTTCGTGGCCCATGCGCAGAAGTTGGTATTTTGTGGAAGAGCCACACTCAAGGGGCCAAAGAGCCGCATGTGGCTCGCAAGCCGCAGTTTGCCGACCACTGCCTTAGCCTGTCTTATTTTTTTCCATAGCATTTATCACTTAGCATATTATGTTAATTTGTCTAATTGAACCTCCAGCCACACACCAAATTTTGAGTTCCGTGAGAATAAACCAGTGTCATTAGTAAGTGCATGCATACACACACACATGTATACACACACACACACATACACACACACACACATTCATCATACATACATTACATAATGCCATACATAAGTATTCTGTGTGTGTATACATACAGAGTTCTCTTGATTCCCTGGGCCCTAGTGGTGATAATTTAGAGGTATTGCTCAACCTAGTATATTTTTGTTACTGAATATAAGTTCATGGAGGAAGCAACTGAGTTTTTCCAAAACGGTGTGAAAAGTTTACAAAACCTAAGGCAATTCCTGACATACGCAAAGAATGTGCCTGCAACCCTAGGGCACTATGCACCCCACACCCCAAACACACACTCTCAACCTCTTGCAAGGAGTCATCCAGCACTGACGTGAGACCCAGAACAGAAATCTCAGACACCAGGATGAAATCGTGATGCTGAAGACAAGCTGCAGGGGCGAAGGGAAGAAACAGGTCTGCCCACCTCTCTAGCTGTCCACTGACCCAGGGTGTTATTGGAGAAAACCTAACATCACTATAACTAGCCTGAAAACAGAACCTCGGCTGCTTTGTTCATTTTTTTGGAGGGGAGGGGGAAGCAAAGAGATCAGGAGTTGCTGGAAGTGAGATTGAAGCATAATGAAAATAGACTCTGAAGCAATTAATTTTTCTATCAAAAAATTAAATCACTTTTGTTTTACCCAAATCTCAGTTCCACCGAGAGACTACCACATTAGTGTCATTTCAATGATATACCTGAGAAAATTAAGAAAAGTCAGATTCTGCATTTTGCAAGAATTTTGACTTCAAAGCGAGTGCCACACGCAGTGGATCTGCTGATGCTCTGTCCACAGATCTTGCAGCTGAGTTTCAGCTTTGAATGCTTATGGCTCTGACCACTTGCTCAGAAGTATTGCCATGACCTCGTTCTGCTCAAATAAAGCAAAGGTTTAGCATACAGCGACCAGCAGCAGGCGATCTCTAAAGTTAGAAACCACCATCGCTTCTGGGTTGTTCTGCTGTCACTTCCTGACCTTCCTCTTTTTATGAGAAAGGCTTATAACAAAAACTGGCTGAGAAAGTACCTTGCACAGTAAAAATGATTAGAAACAAAAAAGCGTTACAGTTTTTTTAAAAAAGGATTACAGTTTCTGTCACCTGTATCACCTGCCACCTACATAATAATCAGTCCCCAACATGACATACACTGATATTTGTCCGTTCCTTCTCTCTGTGGTCACTAGGATGAAAAATGCTGGATTTCTGGAAGAAAGATAAAGGGAAAGGTCAACCTAAAAATACTAAAAGTCATTTGGTCTCAGGACCCTTTTATAGTCTTAAAAATTGAGAACTCAAAATTTTGGTTTATGTGGGTTTTTCTCTATTGATATTTGCCATTATTAGAAATTAAAATTGAGGTATTTAATTTTTTCATTTAAAAAAATAACAAATCCATTGTATGTTAACATAAATAACATTTTTATGAAAGATAACTATATTTTCCAAAACAAAAATCTTAATGAGAAGAGTGGTAATTTTTATGATTTTGCAAATCTTTCATCTTAGAGTCAGCTGGATTCTTTTTTATTTTTTTTGTCAATTCTCACTTGAGGATTTTTTTTCCATTGATTATTTTCAGAGAGAGTGGAAGGGAAGAGAAGGGAGAGAGAGAAAGAGACATTTCTGTGAGCATCGATTGGTGGCATCCTGTACATGCCCAAATCGAACCTGCAACCCAGGTACAATGCCCTTGACCAGGAATTGAACCTTGGACCCTTTGGTGTTCCGGCTAATACTCTAACTACTGAACAACACTGGCCAAGGCCCAGCTGGATTCTTAATATCTGCTTCTGTATTCAATTTGTTGCAACTTTGTTTTAGTTGAAGTATACGAATAAAATCTAGCCCTAGCTGGTTTGCCTCAATGGGTAGAGCATCAGCCCAAGGACTGAAGGGTCCCTGGTTCGATTCTGGTCAAGGGCAGGTACCCCGGCTGCAGCATCCCTGGTCCTGTTCTGGATGCATACAGGAGGCAACCAATCATTATGTCTCTCTCACATCAATGTTTCCCTCTCCCTGTCTCTCCCCTCCCTTCCACTCTCTCTCTTAAAAAAGGGGGGGGAAAAATCAATGGAAAAATATTCCCGGGTGAGGATTAACAACAACAAAAAAAGAATAAAATCTAGCTGCACACATAGAGTAATTGAAAAAGAGTGTTTTAATAGCTTATAATTATGAGTATTTGTTGATACTACATCAAAACTTAAGCAAGTGGTAGCTTCTTAAAAGTTAGTTGCAATGTGGATTCCAAACCCATCATCAATGAGCTATTCAAACTCTACCACATTAAGTCCATTAGCCTATTTTATTATTTCAATGGACCCTTGACTCGTAGATGTTTTTGTAACATCTTGTATGGGTCATTTCAAAAACACAGGCTCACTGAGTTATGTAGATCTTCCAACCATTGACATATTTTACTATACAGATTAAAATATCACACTGTTCACTAGCATCAACAACAGATGCACTGAGAAAATCTTTGTTAAGCATTGGAAGCTGAAAAGCTAGTAATGGTGGATATAAATTTTCCAAAATGGAAGGGTCCAATTGTATCATTGGCATCAAATAGCCAGAGTTGTTTTCCTTGAAATAACAGACTTGCTACATTCACCTTTAGGAAAATACCTGACAAGTTGCCAAGTCTCCATAACTATAGTTTGTCATTTTTTTTCAAGTAAAAATGGTGTTACATGGAAAAAATGGCTAGCTCAGCTAACAACTCCATCACACAAGTGTTTTTCCTTGAGACATGATCGTTTTTCAGTATGTGGAAGTGCTTTATGCATAGCTCCCACTTTGTCACACAGCATATTATAAAGTAACAGCATTGAAATTGTTTCCTGCTTCAGCAAATATATTCTTAAGTGAAACTGTGTTCTTTTTTTCTTTCCCTGCAATTATATGGCAATGAAGATTACACTGGTACACTGATGACTGTACATTTGGTGCCTTAATTGGTTCTAAGGTGTTAACAGTTTTACCCACCATTCCTTTTGCACCATTGGTGCAAATGTCAACACATTTGAAAAGGCAAACAACATCTTAGTATAATAAGAAAAATAGTTTTGAACTACAGACCTCCTGAAAACATCTCTAGAACCTCCAAAGGTCTGCAGGGCCATACTTTGAGAACCAACTAAATTCTGAACAAAACACCACTTAAGAGTTTTTTATCAATAGTCAATGAAAGTAAGAAAAGTAGTCAGGATGAACTTGGGGTTTAACTAGGCAAATATAGCTGTCATGTCCGAAACAAAACTCATTTATTTAATTTTTAATTTCTTCTGAGTTCTAGCTGAAGGTCTGCATTAAGAAACCCTACTGATGACCAGCAGGTGTGGTTCCGTGGTTGAGCATCGACTCATGAATCCAGAAGTCACGGTTCGATTCCTGGTCAGGGCACATGTGACGGTTGTGGGCTTGATCCCCAGTGAGATCAGGAGGCAGTCAATCGATGTTGATGTTTCTCTCTCATCAATGTTTCTGTCTCTCTCTCCCTCTCTCTCTCAAATCAATAAAAATATAATTTTTTTAAAAAAGAAATCCTACTGACAATTGCAATTAAACCTCAGCAAATCTCAAGCTCACTCCTCCCAGAGCTCTGATCCATGCCTGATATCTGAGAAGGTGGCACCTTTCCCAGGTGAATGTCAACCTTTAGGTTTAAGAAGGAGGGGCCCAAGGGGAGCCTTGCAAAAATACATCATCCCCAAAGATGACAACACTCTGTGGAGGGTGGGATTATACCATGGAGCAGACAGTTTTCTTCCAAGGTAGAACAAAGAGAAAACACAAAAAAGCCTCCCAGAGAGATGGATGGCTTAGAAAGATCTTGGACCTCAGCATCCCCATCTGAGCTTGTGTCTGGGTCCAGCACAGACAGCAGCAAATCAGTGTCTCTGAGCTGCACTCACCACATGCAGACGGAGCACTGCATGAGCCTCGGAAGGTTGTTGTGAGAACAAAGGAAATCCTAGACAGGATTCCATAACCACAAAGAGAGAATCAGTGACCAGCCCAGGAGCCTACCAGCAGGAAAATAGAACAAGACTGCTGTTGTCATTTGCTGAATTACAGGCCCAGCACAGTCTCTGGTCCTCAGGCGGCTTTAAATAAATGAGCTGGCTGTGGCAGAGAAGAGGAGCAAGTGTACTATGACAGGGGACAATTAGCCTCAATCCTTTAAAATGATCGTTTCTTCTTTTTTCCAAGAAACCAAGTCATTTCCCCTTCCCTTAATGCCTCTTTCTCTCTCTCCTATCCTGTCTTCAACCTGGCTATCATTTCCAATGGTAGCCACTGAACTGCTTGGACCATAAGGAAAACTGAAGTGGTCACTCATTCCTTAGGCTGAATATATCAAAGGAACATATTTAAAAAATAAAGTAAATTAAAAAATTAAATCAGCAAACTGTCACCAGGCTTGAAACATGAGAAGGGGCACTGGAAATGAACTGCCATCAGAGATTGCTTTCCCCCTGCTCTGTGAGTGTGAGGTACCGTGAGAAACTGTGGGTGCAGTTTTCAAGCAGTGACACGTTTCCTGCGCCTCGGTGCATGTGTGGCCACAACGATTTAGCAGAGAACATAATTATTTGTAGACCAGGGGTTTGACGCAGGAAGTCTGAGCTAAAAACTGAGGCAATGGTATCAAAAACAAACCAACCAAAAAAGGATCAGAATCTTACTCTATGCTCTTATGCCTGCCTTGGCAGAGAGAATGAGCAGATACCAAAGTTCAAGTGCACGTTCCACCTTCTCCCTGGGAGAAACGTGTATCGGCTTCACTAATGCAATAAGACAAGGTGGGCAATGCAAAGTTTGAGCCAAGTTTTCTAGACATGCTGCAAAATCCACAAATGACAGGTGCGTCGTCATGTTGTGTTTTTGTTTGCGTTTTAAGAAATCCCTCCCCCACCCCAAAAAAAAACCCCACAAAAAACAACAACACAAACTGGTATGGAATATCTTCACGTTTGCCTTGGGAACTAGGGAAAAAAGCACGGGCACACAGAACGTTTGTCTTACTATCTTCATAAAGATACTTCTACCGTGAATTCTTTTGATTTACTTTATTCTTTTAGGAAACTATCCTAAACTTTGCAAGTGCAAAGCGTTATGTAATTGTTAGTAGGAGATGAGTACTTGTCATTCATTGTAAGTGGGCACTTGATGCTGGAATGAAGGGAACTGTCTTACTCAGCCCTTCCTACCTGCAGCTTTTGACTCACTGCTTAGTATTCATCTGGAACTTTTAAAAATCTTCCTGAAGTCCTTTAGTCATTTACAATGTTTAACTTGCCTCTTTGTAAGATTTAAAAACTGGGAATTAAGGATAAAATATATACAGACAGAAAAAAAACAGCTTTAAATTATAAATGAAGATAAATAACAGGGGTTCAAAGTTAAAGGATCATTTTGATGTCATAGAGGCAACCCAGATTCTGTGTTTTATCTGGGAAATAGACATGTTTAAAATGTGTAGTTTATTTTTTAAAATTTCACTTCTTAATAAGGACAATTTCCAACATGTGCAAAAGTAAATAGAACGGTACAATAAACCCACATGTCACCCATTTTCAAAAATCAACTCATGGCTAATCTGCCTTTCCATGTACCCCACAGACAGTGTGGTGTGCTCCCGTGAGGAGGAACATAATGTCTGGTTTGCTCTCTGTGAGCCAACCATTTGAGTTGGAGGTTCCCTAAGTCCAGGCAAAGTTCACTTACGCAAACTACATCCTCTTCGAATCGTAAAATCTTACACCATATTTCTTAACAGCATAATGCACCAATATAATTTCTGATTTGTTCTCACATGAGGAGATAACACGACCTGACCTCATTTCTGTTGTTTCCCTTCCAATGTATAGCAGCTATGAATTTAGTTCGATGCATTTTTTATCAGTTTCATTTATTTCAACCTTTTTATCGCCACTCCACTCTTCCAGGTAAAAACTAGTCCAACATAGTGACCACCATAAACAGGGCCAGATTCTGACATTCCCACAGCGTCAAGAGGTTGCCTTAAAATCCAGGTCTGTTTCATCACCATAATAAATTTCAGCTCGATTGGGCGGCAGATCCAGTTGTTTGCTCCAGAAAGGCTTAGCCAGAATGAAACACACAGTGGCATGAGACAGCGCTTTCAAAATAATAAATCACTTCGATGGTGTCTACTTCAGCAGCAGTGCTTGGGGGAATTCTGCCTCCGATCAAGAGTGATAACACATTTCTCAAAATGAACAATGGTCATGGGTTTCTGATCCAGTTGATAACACAATGCCTTCAGCTCTCTGAGGGATTTCCACAAAGAGTTTGGCTTGTTCTATCATAGCTCAATGGAGAGCCCCTCCCCCAGTTTTAGAGCTGTTGTGCCTGTTCACCTGCTAAACCTGCACACAGCGCACTATATACCCAACTTTGAAAATACTACAGTTAACAACAATGCAAACATTACTTTTCAAAGGGTTTTATGTTCTGTTCTTTAAACTTCACTACAAAACGTTTGATGACAATTTGGAAGGTATTATGCCTTCTGGTGAAATAGCCCCTGGCATGCAGTAAGCACTCAAACATTATTGAATGAGTAATGAATACATTAGCAAGATGGGTGTTAAGTAAACCTTCAACATAGTTTGGTGAGTTTGACAAATCATAATCCATGGCCCAGAGTCCTTAAATGCCGGTGTTCCATAGAGTTCTGCGATTGGTCACCTGGGTTTTCTCTCTAAATCTTTCCACTGGGTGCCTTCATCCATGTGCCTGGTTCCCACGAACACCTAGGGCACTATCTTGGGCTCACCTCTCTTGCCAAACGACGGACTCTTATTTTCAATTCCTCCTAGACATGTCCACTTGGGTTTCCACAAGCACCTCAAACTCTACTTGCCTAAAGCTGAATTCATCATCTTCCATCCCTATATTTCTATCCTGGTGAATGATTCCACAAAGTCATCTGAGACTCATCTTCCATATCCCTAACATCCAATGAACTGACAATTCCTGTTGGTTTCACTACATATACATCTCTCATAGCTGTCCCCTCTTCCCCATCTATCCTCACAGATTCCAACTTAACTGAAGCTCTACTAATCTCAACCTTAGACAACTTTAATGGTCTCTTAACGGCTTTCACACCCTTGTCTCCTCTTATGTTTTAACAACCCCTCCTTGAACCTACTGCTATCAAATCAGATCTTTTTTTTTTTCTGCTTAAAACCCTTCACTGCCCCGCTCCCCGCCCCCACCTCAAAGTAGAAATGTGTCATCTAATCCGGGACCCTTCTGAGGGCGAGATGGTATTACTCATTGTTATGCTGGTATGGCAGGCAGACTGCCCTGGGCACATGTCCCATGTCTCTGGCCACATCTCCTTGCCACTCCCCCACCTTCGTCACCTCCCCACTACTTTCAGTTTCTGGAACCTGTTCCTGCTCTCTCACCTCTGTGACTTTGTACGAACTAGCTTCCCCTCCTGGCATATTTCTATTTATCATCAAACTTGCTTTGAACTGCACCTCCTCTGTGAAGCTCTCACTAAAACCTTCTGCTGATCTGATTCCATATCCCCAAGGGCCAACACCTGGTCTTGGACTTATTCCCACCTGGAGACGTCAGCTCTACACTGCACACCGCTCCCTCCTGCTCTGTCAGGAAAACGTCTCTGTCTTGTTCATTTTATCTCCCCAGCATCCATGATGACTCAAAGGTCTGCGCCCAACAGGCATTTCTTATGTTATTTCTCAGTCATGTCTTATGGTTAAGAAAAACTTTCTGCCTTGGCTGCTGTTTCAGCATAATTAATAAAAGATAAGAATATGAGACAGGATAAAATAAGTAGTTATCAGTAGTTCCAAATGTCAGTCCTATATATCATAGACCACAGCCCCAGTAAGCAATTTCTTTTTTAAAAGAGAGCTTGGGGATTACAGAATCTGAGCTAATGGCAGAACTCTTATAGGAGGCCACGAAAGAAAAACAGGCATAGATATAAGCCCACATTATACTAGTAACTGTCCACTAAATTCCTGAGGTGTCCTATCCTATATAATAAAACCCTAATATGCAAATCAACTGAACTGTGGAATGACCGGTCACTATGACGTGCACTGACCACCAGGGGGCAGATGCTCAATGCAGGAGCTGCCCCTTGGTGGTCCAGTGCATTCCCACTGGGAGAGTGCTGCTCAGCCAGAAGCTGGGCTCACGGCTGATGAGTGCAGCTACAGGGGCCGGAGCCTCTCCCAGCTCTGCAGCAGTGCTAAGGACCCCTCGGTGGACATCCCCTGAGGGGTCCCGGACTGTGAGAGGGCACAGGCTGGTCTGAGGGACCACCGCCCCCCCCCCCAATGCACAAATGTCACGCACCAGGCCTCTAGTATAAAATAAAGGTGGTGCCAAAATGAAACAAACATGCTGAATACACATGGGATCCCAGACGGGGGTAGGGAGAATGTATCTTCAGAGTGCACTCTACAATTTGCAAAGCATTTTCTTACACATTATATCACCTGACCTTTGAAACAATCCTGTGAGATAGATTAGATGCATCCTGAGGCTCAACCAACATTTCTTGAGCTCTGACAATCCCTCTGGGATCCCAGGCCAATGTCCCTTTTGTAGCCCCAGACACACCAGGCAGGCCTGACCTCATAGTGCTCTTTATGTAAAGCCCTTCAGCATCCAAAATGGGAACTAGAGCTCCACATGTTCTATCAGCCAACCTGTCGGTTATGGCTGGGGATGTTCTAGAGTGGCTGACAGAGTGAAACCAAGCCAGGGACATTCTCACAGTGCCAGGCCTGGGCTGCTGCTACAGCTGCGGCTGGCATGATGGAGGGACCCCATTCCTCCCTCCTCTAACACACACAGAGGAGCCGTCACATCGTCTGTATTTGAAGAGAAAGCAGTGCTCTAAGGCAGCAGCAGTGTGCAGGCTCACAGTGAACTATAGCCTCGGAGCCAAACAGATGAGACAAAGTTCCCACAGAGAGAACAGATCTGAGGTTCTAAAATATATCCCACTCAGAGACGCTATAGCTCCTGAAATTTCAACATTAAAAAAATCTATGTCTTGTGGATAAAACAGCTCTTTTAGTATCTTTTAAAATCTGCAATACACCTAAAAGGGGAGAGGAGTAAGATATCAATCACTATAACTTTAGTATGAATTGGTCCATGAATTCACTATCTTCCTTATTCATAACTGTTCCTGGAGAGAGGAGAACACTGAGCATCTTACTGAAGTAAGAGACAGTTAAAGGCAGAGAGCAGGAAAAACTGACTTGAACAGGAGGGGGAATTACTAAAGATGAACTCAGCCTGCCTCTCAATTATATCCAGGGTCACCTCTAAAAGAAATACGATTTCAATGACCTGGTAAAAACTCATCCCTATTAAGATTTGACATTCCTTTCTTTCTATCAATCACTAAAACTGTAATCAATGAATACAATGAGAACATCCAGGAGGATTCTGGTGCCAGTGTTCTGATGTTTCTAGTGTACAATTAAGGAAGAAAGAACCTACCGCTGGCCGGTGGGTTAAATGGTTAGAGGATTGGTCCATGCACTGGGGGGTTGTGGGTTTGATTCCCAGTCAAGGGCATGATCTTGGGTTGCAGGTTCGATGCCTGCCCTGGTCGGGGAGTGTGCGGGAGGTAACCAATTGATGTGTCTCACATCAATGTTTCTTTCTCTCCCCGTCCCTTCCACTCTCTAGAAATCATTGGGGGAAAAATATCCTTGGGTGAGGTGATGCCTTCCCTGGTCGGGGAGTGTGCGGGAGGTAACCAATCGATGTGTCTCATATCAATGTTTCTTTCTCTCCCCCTCCCTTCCACTCTCTAGAAATCATTGGGGAAAAAATATCCTTGGGTGAGGGTTAACAAAAAAAAGGGGGGGAAGAGAGGACCTAAATAAAACTTAGTTCTAGAAAGCTGGTGTAGCTCTAAAAAAAAAAAAAAGAAATCATGTAATGACTACAGCATAACCAGACTTGGTCTACCATGCATGGGTTTACTCTGTCGATCCCTTGTAACTTAATGCAGAAAGATACATCAGCACACCTAGGAGCTCACCTCTCCTCACTCTTGTCTCACTTCTCGCTGCTGGGTTTGCTTATAGAATGACTGTGCCCATGTTCCATATGCTGGGAGAATGTTCTATCAATAGTGCTCTGTAATACATTACATTTTATTCAACTGAGCAGTGAGCAGACTATTTTTCTCGCAAGTTCTGTTACGCACAAGACACCAAACGAAACAAAAAGACCTCTGAGCAGACAGAAGACCCCCAAACTGTAACCTGGATAGTTTTTCATGTTCAAGTACCCTAGGTTCTGCTAATTTCATTATTAGAGCAATGAGATTGTGTGCAACAATTAAGACAACAGATAGAAAAATGTTACCATTAAAACAATTCATCTTCATGAATAAGAACGGTTGGCTGAGAGGAGAGAAAACCATTTCTCAAAGAAGATGAATTGTCACCAGCAGCAAAATGTGACAACCAAACAGACAAACCATGGAGTCACATGTTTAAAAATCTTCACCAGGATTTTAGTAATGGAGTAGCTTATAAGGGACTACCCTCCAACAACAAAAACAAAAATGAAAATCACTAGAAAAATATTTTTAAACAATTAATTGAAAACTCTGGAGAGAAACCAAAAAAGCAGAAATCAGAGAGAATTTGACACTGGAAGGGAATTTAATGGGGCAAGATATGAATCTGGAGAGTGTGATACTAAGTAGAATAAGTGAGATGGAAAAAGACAAGAACTGTATAATTTCACTCATATGTGGAATACAAAACAAAAAGCAAAAGATGAACAAAACAAAAAATTCACACATATAGATAACATAATGGTGGACAAAGAGGGCAAAAGGAGGTCAAATCCATAGTGACAGAAGGAGACTAGCCTTTGGGTGGTGAGACACAATAGAGTCTCCAGATGTTTTATAAAGTTGTACATCTGAAACTTATATAATGTTATTAACCAATGTTACCCAATAAATTTAATTTAAAAATCCACATTGCCAGGCCATTTCCCAAGACTATTCCAGGCTGCACGGGGTAGGATGAATAGACTTCAAACAGAAAGCTACCTCTTCATCGGCTTGAAGAGTGACATGACGAGATTCAGGGCTGCCACGCTAACTGGAAAATGAGCAGAGAAATTCTGAAAGGATGGGCCCACAGAGAAAAGAATTCCCAAACCCATTAACTCCTCAAATCTGTGGTCCTCCTGAACTGTGCATGTGCAAGGGTGGCTTGGAGAGGTCCAGGAAAGAGCAAGAGCTAGAACCCTGAACAAAACGAGCTCAGATTTCAGCTATTTCCCACTTGAAACCCCACCTTTCCACTGAAACCCCAAACTGACTCTACTTTATGAGTAAAGACCATCCCAGGACTATGGAATTTCCCAAAGAACTTAGAAAAAATTAAGACTAAAAATCCTAAAAGCCTTCATAATTTTAAAGTAATAGTAACGTAGCTGTCTGCTAGAAATAAAGGGGAAAAAAACACGTGATCATCTCAATAGATAAGGAAAAAGCATTTGCCAAAATTTAACTCACTCTTGATTAAAAAACAAAAAAACAAAAACAAAAAACTATCAGAAAACTAGGGCCAGAAAGGAACTTCCCCAATTGTGATAAAGGACATCTACAAAATGCATAGAGCTGACGCCATACTTAATGGGAAGAGACTAAATTCCTTCCTCCCAGGATTGGTTATGAGACCAGGAGATCTGTCCTGGAGGCCTTCAAGCACAATAAAAAACAAAAATGAAATAAAAGCCATAAATATTAGAAAAGAGAAAGAAAACTGTCCTTCTTTATAGACAACATGATTGCTGACAGAGAAAATCCTAAGGTAGCTACAAAAAACAATACAAAAAAACCTAGAACTAACAGATGAATTTTTCAAGGTCACAGAATACAAAATCAAGATACAAAAATTTTTTTTCACTTCTATAGGATGGTAATAAACAACTTCAAAATGAAATTTCCATCACTCTGAAAGTTCCCTCGTGACCTTTCCCAGTCAGTCCCCTGCTTCCAGAGGCAATAAACAAAATGTTTTGTTTGATTTTTTCACCAGTAGATAAGTTTTATCTATTCTGGAAGTTCATTTAAATGGATCTATATAGCACATTCTCTCGTGTGTCTGATACTTCCCCTCAGCATGATTTCAATGAGATCCATTCAAGTCATTTTGAATAACAGTATCCTATTTCTCTTTATTGCTGAGTAGTCCTTCCATTATATAAATGTAAAACAATTTGTTTAACTCCTCTCCTCTTGATGGACACTTGAGTTTTCCCTGATTTGGGGTATTATGAATAATGCTTCTATAAAGTTCTTGTACATGAATTTTTGTAGATATACACTTTCATCTCTCTAGGGCAAAAACCTATCAATGGAATTGTTGGGTAATAGAGTAAATAGTACATATATGGTATATCTAACTATATAAGAAACTCTCAAATGGATTTCCAAAGTGGTTGTGTTCTTATACTCACTCCCACCAGCAATGTAGGAGAGGTCCAATTATTCCATATCCTCACCAACACTAGGTATGGTCAATCTCTTTAATTTTAGACATTCTGGTGAGTATAAAATAATACCTTCTGGTTTTAATTTGCATTTCCCTGATGTTAAAAAATGTTTTCATGTGCTTATTGGGGTGGGTGCAGGTTACAGGGTTGTAGCATTTATCAAAATTCAAACTTTTCACTTCTGATCTGTTCATTTTATTGTATAATAGAGACAAAAGTTATACACACATTTTGACTGTGGGGGGTGGAGATGGGCTGTTGGCACCCCTTACACCCATGTTGCTCAAGGGTCAACTCACTATAAATTTTGCCTCAATTAAAAAAAAACAACAAAACAAAACTGGGGAGTGAGAGCTGGGGGTGGTACCAAGGGAAGAGAAACAGAATCACTTCAAGGACAGAACGAGGTATAAGATTATAAGGAAAAGAACACAATGCCTAAATTTTTAACACATTCAGGAGCAAACTGAATATTGGCCCCAAACAAAACTCTAAAGAACAATTTAATATTCATGAACTAAAACAGACAAAAAACAATTCAGCTAAGATGATGATGAATAAAAACAAAACTCAGCATGTTACATAAAACAGGTGATTGCCAGACTCAGCAAATATATTTAATCTGGCAACTCCAACCAACAGACCATTAGACAACAAAATACCCGCCAGCCTAACTTAAAACAGTGAATTTTTTTTAAAGTGTCTTTTACAAAATGCTCTTTTTATAATTTCCATGATAGAAATTCCTACTGAGTATGAACCAAGATACACATATAGCAGAAACGATCCAAATCTTGTTCTTACCTTCAGTGAAACTCCCTGTTAGGGTTATTACTACAAACACTTTTCCTTCTGGCTCCAGATCCACCTAGAAAGAGAGAAAAAAAATTGTATATTATATTCTAATTTTAACATACATTTTATGGGCCTCAAATAGTCTTACAGAGAGGGCTAAACGTGCAGAGCACAGCCATAAATCAGACCTAAGTCTTTCATTAAACAGTAGAGGGGCAAGAATCAAGTAAAAACACAAGAAACCATCATGGTTGAAAAGCGAATCTAAAAGTGACGGTTCTTTCGATGTTTCTCTTCTCTTGAATTTTAGTATCTTCCATTTGGGCTCTTCATGATATCAAGAGGCTCCCATAAACTTGGCCATTGTGTCTGAGATGTCCTTATCTTTTGCACCCCATTATAAGAGCAGCGTTTTATTCAACCACATGGTAAGTATAGGGAATAGAGAAATAATGGCAACAGATAAGGTAATGAACAAATGTGACCTGGTCAACTGCTAACCTTTAGTTTTTAGGAAGTAAAACGCCTAAGGAGAGGGGTGCCATCTCTGTCTATACACTTCCACCTGAGTGTAGGAAATCTCCAGGGAGCACCAGGGAAGGCAGCTCAGGGGCTTTGCATTCGCTACTGTTCACAGGAGTCTCAACGTGC
Organism: Myotis brandtii; assembly: GCF_000412655.1. Classification (NCBI taxonomy): domain Eukaryota; kingdom Metazoa; phylum Chordata; class Mammalia; order Chiroptera; family Vespertilionidae; genus Myotis; species Myotis brandtii. Next base: position 3,121,791 of record NW_005366214.1, read on the forward strand.
CTTATGGTTCTTGTCTATCACTGAGATATCAAGACACACATTCTGCAAGAGAGGCAGCGTCAAGTCTTCTCAGTAGGTTCCATCCTCCGCATGTGCTCCAGCTTCCCAACGACCTTCACACCGCACGGCCCCGGGATGGGGCAGCGCCCTCCACACCTGCTCTGATCACACTAGCCTGGTAGGCAGTCTCTGCCCTCTTCGTGCCAGTGCTAACCTTCAACTACCCATCAACACCTCTAAGCCTTGGATTGTAAGAGCCAAGGTTTTTGGACCCAAATACATGAATTTACAATTGTCTTTAAATAAAAGTCTGTCAGGTTCAGCCCCTTTCTGCTCTTGGCCTTTCATCTAAGAGAGGGAGAGAGAGGTGCAGAGAAGCTGAGTGTGGATACGGATGGCCATTTCTGATAGAATATGAACTTAAATAAGTGGCTGATCACACGGGATGGTAGAAAGAGCCCTGAACTAGATCAGCACAGACTCTAGCCCAGTGGTTCTCAACCTTCTGGCCCTTTAAATACAGTTCCTCATGTTGTGACCCAACCATAAAATTATTTTTGTTGCTACTTCATAACTGTAATGTTGCTACTGTTATGAATCGTAATGTAAATATCTGATATGCAGGATGGTCTTAGGGGACCCTGTGAAAGGGTCGTTCGACCGCCAAAGGGGTGGTGACCCACAGGTTGAGAACTGCTGCGTCTAGCCGGACAGCCATAGCTGGCTCTGGGCAAGTTCCCTCACCACCCCAAGCTTCACCACTGTCATCTGAATGTCCGTGATGTCATTATTCAGCATTTCTGACATGGCCGCTGTCAGGTTATCTCAAAGAGCATGAGCAGTACTAACTATTCACTGCACCCGTAGGTGGCGAAGACTGGGGGGAAAGCACTGACCTCACCCTCGCTCACCACCACACACTTTTTAACACCACATCCTGATCACATACTTTGCAAAATAAAAGATGCCTATTTTGTACTGACTCAGAAAGCTTCATCTATTCAGCAGCCTATTCGTATAGTAAACTCTCCCTTTCTCTGCATAAAGTCTGCCATCAATGTGGTTACCACCCCTTAAATCACCCCCGTGTTCAAAATGGCTAGTTGCATTACAACTGCTGCTAACTATACCCCCTTTAACTACCTTCCTACCTCATGCAGTTCTGAAAATAGAGCTCCCTGGAGAGATGACTAAACAGGATGTCAGGCTCTAATTGTCTCACTCTCTGCCTTGACTTGTTTCAAGGCAAAAATATGTTATTCTTAAAAGCCACTCCCTCGTCTTCAATATTAAAGGCCTGGCAGCGCTACACACATTTGACCTCACAAGATAAACTGCTACAGGCACAGAAGGAGCTGCTGCCAGCCCCCCAGATGGACAGACAGACTGCCAAGACCCCAGCTCTGTGATTCCCCAGCCCATGGCCAGTCCATAAACTCCCTCCAACATGCTGTCAGGGCTGGCAAGGAAGGCCGCCCCACCCTGACCGTCAGGGGCTGCACTGACAGGAGCAGGGCATTCCGCCACTTAGAACCAGGACCTTTCACAAGTAGAACAGGCTTGCTTCCACATTCTTCTTTTATTGTTGTTTGGTTGGCTGTGTGTGTTGTTTGTGTCCACGTTTTGACCCCTGCCACCATTGTGGAGGAAAGCCAGACTCGAATGCCATCTTCAAGCCTTGTCCATCTACGATCTCTGACCTTAGAACAGCGTTCTACAAACTGCAGGCTGAGACTCACCGGTGGGACATGACAACAATGGAGTGGGTTGCACACCACAGGAATTTTAAATAGAATAAAATGGAACAGGAAATATGAACCCATCAAGTAGTAAAATAATAATAATAATTATAATAATAATGAAGTAATGAAGTACTACATCAAACCATTTGCAGTTTTGTATGTAAATATAAGGGTTAACTGGGTTTCAATGTATAAATGTATTCATACCTGTCACAGAGAAACAATTTGAAAAATGTGGCCTTAGAGGTTATCCGTTTCCTCTACACAGTGCTGATGGGCTACAATGATCTTTTCATAGTGGCTGCTTGGATACCCCCAGTGACAGCCAACTCACTACCCCACAAATGACGCCCTTTGTTCCTTTATGTCATAGAAAGATATTTCTCTTACAGCAGAAGTGCAGCCACTAATAGTTTTCACTCACTGACCCCAGTTCTGTCCTCTACGGTTGTAGGAGATAGTTTCTCCCCAGCTAGATCATCCATTCCGGTCAAGGGCCTATAACTTGGTTGTAGGTTCGATCCCTAGCCCAGGTTGAGGCACATGCCAGAGGCAACCAGTTGATGTGTCTCTCTCACATCAATGTTTCTCTCTCTCTCTCTCCCCAACTTCCTCCTTCCATTTCAGTCTCTCTAAAAGTCAATGTAAATAATATCTTTGAGTGAGGATTAAAAAATAAAAGTAAGACAAGTGGTAGGGAGGGATACAAAAGGGGCATGTGGGTCCCAAGACAATTACATGGAGGAAGAAAACTCTTTCTAACAAATGGTGCTAGGACAACGGGCCTTCCACATGCAAAAGAATCAAGGCAGGCTCCCACCTCATACCATATATAAACATGAACTCAAAATGGACCACAGATCTAAATAGAAAAGCTAAAAGTATACAACTCTTAGAAGAAAACACAAGGGAAAATTTTCCTGACCTTGGGGTAGGCGATGGCTTTTTAGATATGACATCAAAATTTCAAATGACAAAAATTTGACAAATTAGACTACATTAAAACTTAAAACGTTTGTGGTAAAAAGCAAACACACAGAAAGTGCCTGTACCTCACTGCCCAAATACCCTTTCCAGTGCCACTCTCATCAACATTTCCTGTGAAGCCTTCAGTGGTTTCCCAGTGCCTTTACACTCAATACTCCACCTGGCTTTCTGGGCCACCCGGACACCCCTCTGACTGCCTCCCCATTAATTTATCCAAACCTCATTTTCAAATATCCATTCCATAAAGCTGCTTGTCTAGTCGGGCCCGTCTCCTCACTATCTCACAGCCAAACCGTTGCTCATGCTGTGGTCTCTGCTTGGAAAAACTTTCTCTCTTCACTTCACCTGTTCATTCGTTCAAACGTTAATTGAATTACTCCTAGGGTTGGGATCACTGCCAAGGGCTCAGGATGCCCAGAGCAGCTCCCTGGGGCTGCAGGTGGACGGGGAACAGCTGCACCTGGCGAAGATGATGCAGCCACAGGAGCTGAATGAAGGAACTTTTGCCAGGAAGATCTTAACATGCACACTGATCCCCCCAGCCTCAAAATTCCTCTCTCAATTATTATCTCACCACTCATCTGTGCCCTTGAACAATTAGCTAAAATTTCATATCCTCATAAAATTTCATCTCCTCACCTGCAATAAGCTCCATTCCAACGAGATCTGACAATTTTATATTCCCCAAAGGCCCTGGCAGAGGTCTTTGAACCAAGTAAACACTCAACAAACTTTTATTGATTTGGTCTAATGAGTTGAACTGGAAGGTCATTTGACCTCCTCAACTGCATCACCTATAACATAGGAATGACAGTATTTTCTCACATAATAAATATTATGTGACAGCACTTTATGTAATAAAGCACGTCAAGATGGCCCCAAGGCATACCAGGAGTATATGGACTACACAGCCCCACTGCCTAAGAATCATATGCTATGTTTGACCTGCCCAGCAGGTCTCCACCAACCCCTTCCTCCCCACATCACCCCCTTAGCCAATGTTGGCTTTCCCTTGGCATTACTTTGCAGAAGTTGGGCAAATCACTTATATCCCTGACTCAGTCTCTTTGCCCATGAAATGAGAGGGTTGCTCAAAAACTTTTCTGATTCTGATGTTGTATGATTCTAAACAGGCTTGGATAAAAGCCTGTACATGGGACTCAACGGAAACCCTCATTTGATTAATTTCCCTTCGCAAAAGGCATTAGAATTGATCACAGACAGGAAACTTCTGGATACTTAACATTCATTTCAGCCTGAGGTACGCAGGGGGATTTAGCATGTTAAGAGAAAAAAAAACCAATCCTTTATTTGGGCAAAGGTTAACATTTCACCTAGACTCCATGGGCTTTGAGCCAGACATCTGTGATGGTGAGGTGGCTGGACTCTATAGCATTTCTAAGCCTTGCTCTAGGGTTAGATCACAAAGGAACCTAAAACATGATGAAGCATTTCACAATTCTCTTCCAGCTGAAACCATCAGGTTTAAAAATGAGAGTTCAAATTTCTAGAGGAAAAACATTCTTACAAAAGTTATACCAATAAATCAGCAAGGAAGCATGGGCCTGGGTCCTTTAATAATAGAAACAACAGCTACTATGTCTTAAGCTCATCACCATGCAGGAACCCTGCCTGACTTACACCACTTCTCACCTTCACCACCTGCAAGGTAAGTCTCACCGCCACCATTACACAGACAGGAAGATGGAGGCCCAGGGAGGTGATGGAATGGACTGAGGACACCCAGCAGTGAAGGCCAAGCCAAGACCCAGACTCAGGGAAAGTCCTTTCAGGCTGCTTGACTGCACTTGCCTGTGGATTGCTGCAGGTTTGCCCGCCTCTTTCTGCTCCACCCGCAGCCAGCCTCAGCAAGGAAGCATGGGCCTGGGTCCTTTAATAACAGAAACAACAGCTACTATGTCTTGAGCTCATCACCATGCAGGAACCCTGCCTGACTTACACTACTTCTCAACTTCACCACCTGCAAGGTAAGTCTCACTGCCACCATTACACAGACAGGAAGATGGAGGCCCAGGGAGGTGATGGAATGGACTGAGGACACCCAGCAGTGAAGGCCAAGCCAAGACCCAGACTCAGGGAAAGTCCTTTCAGGCTGCTTGACTGCACTTGCCTGTGGATTGCTGCAGGTTTGCCCGCCTCTTTCTGCTCCACCCGCAGCCAGCCTGCCTGGCTTCTGGCACATCTCCCGTCTCCCCCGGGAACTCGGATAAGACTCGTGCCATCAGCACCTGAGGGTGCTCCCTGCCAAATACCAGCCCTGTGTTCCAGCCTCGCCTTCTCAGGGCCAAGGCCAGTCGGAGTGGCACCAGGCTGACAGTGTCACCTGACAGCTCTCAATAGGGGCGAGAGGCAGGAGCTGCTAATCGTGGCAAGTGTGTGCTGGGGCTGGTGAAACCCAGCGGGCAGCTTGGACCCCATTAGTCATCTGCCTGTGGGACCCAAGTCAGTGTCATGTGCTGCAGACACACGACACATCCCCTCGCTGTTGGGAAAGCATTTAAAGGAAAAGGGGTAAGTGACGCAAACCCTACATCCCTGCTAATTGTTTTTTCATTTCTACAACATCCGAAGTTTTATGTGTTAAAAGCACACTACTTCTTAAGCATGTGCAGCAAATTAAAACCTATCCGAAAAAGATGATCAGGCAGAAACTTAACAAAAAAAGTGAGGCTGATCAAATCTGACTGAGGTTTAAAGTGAAGGAAAACACTCTCATTGTTTTAGGGATTAAATTCTCATTTTGCTAAATCTGGACCCAGTGTGTGGTGAGAGAGGAAGGCGGGGAAAGAGGCTGTGACCACAGCTCAGGTGGCAGGTCATCTGGCTCTTACACCTGGAAAATGAAGGAGGACTAAGCCTTTAACTAATTTTTATATCTAAACTCTATAACTCCAAATCAGAAAGTTTCTGAACTCCACAGAGGCAGGAAAGACATTTGGAGACTACTAAAGAGTCTTTCTCTAAAATGCTCACAACTCTTCCCCATCCTAGTTCAACATACACACAAAACCACTATAAATTTAAAATTATTTCAACCCAGAGCCCACTACACCTATATTCTAGCATTAAAAAGGTGTATCATTGCCCAGCCAGCGTGGCTCAGTGATTGAGCGTCGACCTATGGACCAGGTGGTCATAGTTTGTTTGATTCCCGATCAGGGCACATGCCTGCATGGTCACCCTCCTGCTCAGCAGCCTCATAGCCCCCTTCCTTCTTCACAGCCTCTGCGGGTTGCCTGGTGAGAGCTCCTCTGAGGGGAAATTCCCATAAGAAAGGAGAAATACTAGGAGATGGAGAGTCTAGTAAGTTTTGCCAGGGATGCGAAGTTACTTTTCTCAGGGAAACACAGGTACATATCAAATATTTGCAATGAAATAATTATTCCGTCTGACTCTGCCCTCATCCTAACCTTTTAAACTAAAGATGTCAGCTTAAACAAAACAAACAAAAACAGGACATAGCTTCCTCTTCCACCAAGTGGCCTAAGATAACCTCTGAAAATGGATTGCTATTCACTTGATCCCACAAATCATGCAAGTCAAGAGGCTACATCTTCGTGTTCACTTGAAGAACACATGTGAAAATGCCCAGGCCATCAAGGGTAAGCATAGCTGAAAAACCACCAAGTACCTGAAAGATGTCACTTTGCAGAAGCAATGTGTGCCATTCCGTCATTACAATGGCAGAGTGGGTAGGTGAGCCCAGGCTAAACAGTGGGACTGGACACAGGGTCGGTGGCCCAAAAGAATGCTGAATTTTTGCTGCACATGCTTAAAAATGCAGAAAGTAGTGCTGAACTTCAGGGTTTGGAAAGATTCTCTGGTCACTGAGCACATCCAGGTGAACAAAGCTCCCAAGATGTGGCACAGAACTTACAGAGCTCATGGGCGGATTAACCCACACATGAGCCCTCCCTGCTCCATGGAGATGATACTACCTAAAAAGTGCAGATTGTTTCTGAACCGGAAGAGGAGGTTGCCCAGAAGAAAAAAATATCTCAGAAGAAACTGAAGGAAAAAAATACATATGCCCTAGGAGTAAATAGGATTAAAATAAATGCTAATAAAAATTTTAAAAGGAAGGATATAAATAAACCTAGAATTATTCTACCTTGTTGATTTTTATTATTTACTGTAATGGAAGGAGAAGGCAAAGTTCTAGCAAACTCAAAACAAGGGATACGTTTAAACTACATATTTCGTATACTTAAGCATTCAAGATGTTTTATAGACTTGTCTACTTAGTCATTGCTCAGGCTCTAGGTTAACTTTAGAATTTGGAGGGAATTAGAAAATACATCTGGGGAGGTAGAAGAGACTAAAGGGTGTCGAATATATGACGAAGAAAGGAGACTTGAACTTCCATCTTTTGGGTGTAAACACACAATGTATTATAGAATTGTACACTTACAACCTATGTAATTTTATTATCCAATGTCATCCCAATAAATTTAATAAAATTTTAAAAAATTCATCAAACCCAAGTGTCTCTCCCACTGGTTATCTTACAGTAACACTTTTACTCCTTTTGGTCTTCTGTGGGGAAGGAAAAATGAAAGCTCTGCAGAAGAAAGGACATTCGTGCCCTGCTTAGAGATTCAGGTGGCAGTTTTCCAGGTGGGCCAGGGAAAGGGAGACAGAGAGGAAATATGTTCAAATGTACAGAACCTATTAGGGGTTTCATATGGTTGAATGTAGGCTATGTAATGACATGGGTCAGAAATGGGCCTGGAGAGTACAGGGTATCAGATTAATAATGGTCTCATGGCACACTGGGAGGCTAGACCTTACCCCAGGGCAATGGGGAGCCATTGAAGGGTTTCAATCTGAGAAGTTACAGATAGATCATGCCAGCATGTCAGATCCCTACAGATAAGAAGTTGGGGTTCTAAGGGATAGAAGCTGGTGGAAGGGACACACGTTCAAAGGCTATTTCAATGGTCTCAGTGAAGGATGGAGGTGACCTGAGCTCAGCCAGCAGCAGAGGGAATGGGGAGGAGGAGGCAGACAGGAAAAGACAATGGAGGGAGCAGCAGCTGGACTTTGCAATCAGAGGTAGAGTGGAAGGTGAAAGAAAGGGGATCAGAGAGAGACCCCAAGGCTGATGATCCCTGGGGCCATTCACTGAGACAGAGACTCTAAAGCAGTGGTTCTCAACCTGTGGGTCGAGACCCCTTTGGGGGTCAAATGACCCTTTCACAGGGGTCGCCTAAATACATCCTGCATATCAGATATTTACATTATGATTCATAACAGTAGCAACATTACAGTTATGAAGTAGCAACAAAAATAATTTTATGGTTGGGGGTCACCACAACATGAGGAACTGTATTAAAGCATCGCAGCATTAGGAAGGTTGAGAACCACTGCAAGGGATAAACAGATCTGGAGGAAAGATGTAAAGTTCAATGTGTGTGTTACCCACATTAGCTGAGCATATACTGGGCTGCCCTTAACCGCTTTGTAAAGTTGAGATGGGAAAGTAAGAACACCATGAGGATATAAGCCAATGCAGTCTCAACTGAACAGGTAAGTGACAACATCCAAAGCACTATTCAGATCAAGAGAAGGAGTAATCACTGGGCTGGGGCAGAGCTTCACATGGGAATGAGACCCCAGTGAGGCCCAAAGGCAAGTCAGTAAGCAGAAGGGGAGGCCATTGTGAGTCAGGAGCACATGGTGAGCAGAGATAGAACCAATAGCAGAACACACACCAGACTAGCGCTGATGGAGGAGTGTCCATACAGAGGAGTGAGAGAAGGTTGGAGGCAAAACTATGGAAGGAGCTGCACCTAGAAAATTTTAACTACATAATGCAGGCAAAGGGGAATCACTAGAGGGTTTTGATTATATAAACTGATGGAAAGTAGCATGTCAAAGGACAGTTTGTCTACTAGACCAGTGGTCGGCAAACCGTGGCTTATGAGCCACATGCAGCTCTTTGGCCCCGTGGCATGGGCCACGAAGATTCAATTGCACTGTATGTGCGCGCCCGCACGTGGTATTTTGTGGAAGAGCCACACTCAAGGGGCCAGTTTGCCGACCACTATACTAGACCAATGAATGGGGGAAAGCTATGGTCTAGCAATATGAGTTTTCATAAGGGTGGAAGCAGTGGAAATTAAAAATCAAACACAAATTCTAGAAAGGTAAAAGGAATTGAATTTGGGGCCTAGGTGACCTAGATCATGCTTGGGTGCGCAAACTAGGGCCCAGTGGCCCATTTCAGCCCACTGCCTGTTTTGGTGAGTTAACTTTTACTGAAACAGCCATTCCTATTTTTGTTTACATATTACCTACAGCTGCTTTTGTGCTACAAAGGCAGAGATGAGTAGTTGTGACTGAGACCTTATGGCCCACAGAGCCAAAAATACTTACTGTCTGGCCCTTTACAGGAAAAGTCTGCCAACCTCTGTTGCCATTATCAACCAGGGAACTTGGGGAGGGAAGGAACATGTTTCAGAAGGAAGGAAATGAGCTCAAATTTGGACACAAAGGTACCCAAATAGAAACATCTGTCAAAAAGTTGGGGAAAAAAATACAAACTATGAAGACAGGGCTGGGGTTCTTATTTGGGAATCTTTCTCAAAAGGTGATTACTAAGAGCCTGAAACTTTTCAAGAAAGAACATAGGAAATGGAGAAAAAAGACAGGAAGGAAGTTCATTTAGGAGTTGGATGAAAGAACTAGATATGCAATCCGAGAGATGGGAGGATGCATCCAAGGGCAGTGTTGTGGGGTATGGAAGAAAACAACTTCACAAAAGAGAAGCCACACACTGCAGTGGTGGAGGAAGATGAGGACTTTAATGGGGCCCCTAGGCTTGGGAACCGGGAGGAAACAGGTGGGCTTCCTCCATGGTACCCATTCCATCGTCAACAGTTCTGTTGGAAAGGTCTTCTTCATGCTAAGCTAAAGCTGATCCACAGCTCTATACCTTTCCCAGTAAGTTTGATCCTACCTCTAAAATTTATCCTGACGAGAGAGAGAGAGAGAGAGAGAGAGAGAGAGAGAGAGACACGCAGGAGTAGGAACATGTAGCTTAAACTATATGTAGTTTATATACATTGGGTTAGAAGGTAAAGCTAGATATGCAAGTTGGGCTTTGAATGCCAAGTTAAGAATTTAAATTTAAGTTCAAAAAATTATTCTAAAAACAGTAAAGGATAGGTTGGAAGATAAACTGTGTATGTGTGTGTGGGTAGACTAGACTGAGAGTAGTGGGCACAGTTAAGAATCTACTCCAGCCCTGGCTGGTTTGGCTCAGTGGATAAAGTGTCAGTCTGGGGACTGAAGGGTCCTGGGTTTGATTCCGGTGGGGGGCACACGCCCAGGTGGCGGGCTCGATCCCCAGTAGGGGGCTTACAGGAGGCAGCCAATCATCATCATTCTCTCTCATCATTGATGTTTCTATCTCTCTCTCCTTCTCCCTTCCTCTCTGAAGTCAATAAAAATGTATTTTTTAAAAGAATCGAAAGAGTTGTCCATGCTCGGAGAAACCAAGATGGCGGCATAGGTAAACACCTGAAATTGCTGCCTCGCACAACCACTTCAAAAATACAACTAAAAGACAAAACGGACATCATCCAGAACCACAGGAAGGCTGGCTGAGTGGAAATTCTACAACTAGAAGGAAAGAGAAAAGCACACTGAGACTCAGGAGGTGCGGAAGTAAAGTGCAGAGGTACGGAGGTGCGCACGGAAAGGGCTGGCAACTGAGAAATTGATTCCAATGGTGCAGGTCAGCGGTGGAGGAGACGGGAGGGAAACATTACAAACGGAGCTCCAGATGACTTGGGGGCTGGGGGTTAGGGATGAGGAAAAGCCGAAGGGCTCCAGTATCGGCAAGCCTGGAAGAGTTATCCTGGAAAACGTAAGAGAATCTAGAAGGGCAGTTGGTTTGAGATGGTTCTAATTTTTAAACAGACTGATTTTGTAGGGAGACATTCAGGTGGAAATGTTTGGCCAAAAGATAGATGGGGTCTGAAACTTAAAACAAAGGGCTGGGCAGCGTTGTAGGAGTCATCCACACAACAAGGACAACTAAACCACAAGGCACTTGACCCTAGGGCAGAGGGTACAGTTCAAAGAGCAGAGTCAAGCACCAAAGCCAAGTTTAGAGAATGGGAGAAAGTCCCAGCAAAAGAGAAAGAAGGGAGTGCACTATATTCACCTGAGCAGTTTCACATTTTTTGGCCCCATTTATCTTCACAACCACCTTCTGAGTGAGGAAAAGTACAGCACCATGATCCCCACTGTAGTGAACAGGCACCCCGAGGTAAAGGACTTAATAAGTTGCCGGCAGGTTGAACTAGGTTTGAATTTGGGGGGTCTTAATTCCCATTCCCACAGTCCTGTAAACAGAATCCGAATACATTTATGGCTTTTAAAAAAATAAACCTGATGAATATTTGCTACACAAAGGGGTTTCATAAAGCAGATTTGGGGGGGGGGGGTCTTAATTCCCATTCCCACAATCCTGTGAACAGAATCCGAATACATTTATGGCTGATGAATATTTGCTACACAAAGGGGTTTCATAAAGCTCACCTGTTCCATTCTCTCACTTCTTCTGAAATTAAATTTGCCTGCTCTCAGAAATGAGTTTCCATCCACAGCTGCAACCCAACTAAAGCACCAGCAGGGACAGCCTGACAGCAGACCAGTTTTGAAACATCAGTTGGAATGAAAAGCAGAACTGCTTTCAGAAGCAACTGGTTGGCAGGACTTGCAGAAGGATGTTAAACCGAATGCTGAGTTCAGGCCATCGCAGGGCTTGGGAAGTGAAGAGGAGGTGCCTGAGACAGTAGGTCCACCACCCACCTCAGATCTAAATCAGAGATTTTAAAACATGGTAAATCGGGGCTTTTGGGGGAATTTCCTCTGTCACTTCACTGTAACCCAAACACATTCTCTGGCCCTCAGGTCCTGCCTTCCCCCAAAGCATCAAACAACAAGGGGGCCCCTCCAGCCCTTGACTTTACTATAGGAAACGGTTTTCTAATATTTATTCCTATTTCTCCCACCTAGCAGTACTTTAAAGCTCTCAATAATGCCTTCCTTTGCACAGGGAACTTTTTAGGACATGAAACTATTCCGTATGATGCTGCAAGGGTAGAAGCATTTGTCAAAACCCATGGAACCTTACAGCATAGTGGAACTGAATTTATGACACATTTTTTAAAAAGCATTTAGGGAGTCGAGAGATCCCAAGATGGAATGAAGACTGCAACCTGAGAATCAACTGTATTAAAATTACGAAATGACCTCACTCTAAGGAGTGAGGGAAAAGGCACTGACCTAAGTAACTCTGGGAGTGAGTGGAGACTAAGATGAAAGGCAAAAGGAACTTCACATAAGCACGGAACCTCATCTGGAAAAGCTGAGGACTGGTGGGTAGTACCAGTAACCATTCGGAAACCACTGTATGTGTAAGTAAGTGAATGGCAGATGGTGGGAGCCCATTTTTTTTATTGTTAGAATGGGAGTTTGAAGACAAGTACGGGAGAAAGATCTGCATTGGAATTGAAGACATCAGTATGAGCTCCTGTTTGGTTTGTTATAGATACATATGATATATATAGACATACTTGTAGAATATATATATATGTTAGTATACATATATCTATTCCCTTGTCTGTCACCTAAGAGGACCCAGAAGCAATGACACCCCAGTGTCTAGAACTTGGTTTCTAATCTCATTCCTCAGTAAAAGAACTAGGGCTCCTTGAGAAAATGGCTAATTCTAGGAATGGAGCAAATAATATATATAATGAAACTGTAGCATCTTACAGTGCCAGAATGAGTAAGAAAGGGCAAGCAAACAGAAACGCAATGATGCGGTATGCCCCAAAGGGACATGGGAGCCGCCTGAAGGAGTTCCAACTGGAAGACTCTAAGCAACAAAATAACGGATTATAAGCTGACGTATAAAATAAATATCCATGAGTCTGTACTAATCTAAATAAATAACTGAGTGAATGAATAAGTGGAGGAGGGACGAATCTCTCAAGCAGAAGAATACCAAGTAAATGTGTGCATATTGCCCCTCTCCGGGAGGTGGGCTATGCGTAGTGACTTCCCTCCCCCAGCACGGAAAAGGGGGAAAGAGTAACGTTATGGGAGAAACCTGATACACTCTTGCTCAGCCACATGATCGAGGTTCACATCACCAGTCCGAAGTCGTGTTGATAGTATGTACGTACACACTGTGTAATGATGTCATTGATGGGATGTGATGAAATGAGGCACTTTACCAAAACCCCATAACCCATGTCTAACCACAGAGAAACACCAGACAATCCCAAATTAAAGGAAATTCCACACAACACCTGACAAGTACTCCCCACGCTTTTAAGCTCACCCAAAACAAGGAGAGTCTGAGAAACTGTCACAACCTCAAGGAGCCTAAGGAGACATGACAACTAAATATAATGTAGGGTCCTGGTGGGATGCTGAGACAGAAAAAAACAGTAGGTAAACACTAAAGGAGTGTGGAAAACGATGCCCCTGGCTTCCCCTACCCCCCAGTGTCTTATGTCCATTGGTTATGCTCATATGCATGCATACAAGTCCTTCGGTTGATCTCTTACCCCCCTCCCTCCTGCCTCAAGTCGCTCCAGAAGGTAAGGTCTAAGTCAGTAATGGCGAACCTCTTGAGCTCGGCCTGTCAGCATTTTGGAAAACCCTAATTTAACTCTGGTGCCGTGTCACATAGAGAAATTTTTTGATATTTGCAACCATAGTAAAACAAAGACTTATATTTTTGATATTTATTTTATATATTTAAATGCCATTTAACAAAGAAAAATCAACCAAAAAAATGAGTTCGCGTGTCACCTCTGACACGCGTGTCATAGGTTCGCCATCACTGCTCTATACTATCTTCACAAATTTTCAGTAAATCTGAAACTCTCCTAAATTTAAACATCTCTTTAAGAAAAATGACTTTTAACTAAAAACTGCCTCCACTGAGCCCTAAATCCAGGTAATCGAGAAATTAAAATTTGAATTAGCAACAATATGACAGGGGATAAATTTGATTCTAAATGGATGTGGGAGAGGGGAGGGAGCCAGAGGCATCAGTGCAAAAAAATACTTGACCTTTTAGCTTATGTATGTAACATTAGCATATTAATGTTAAGTTATCCAGTTCCCAAGTTTCCCCATCTGGTGCGAAGTTAGCACATCCCAAGCTGAGCCAAAGTTCCTACTGCAGCATTTAGTGTTACTCCACACTCCTGGAGAAGGCCCATGAGGAGAACTTCAAACTTTTTTTTTAAGTATTCACATTTCCCTTTTTCCAAATTGCTTTCAGACAAGCTGTTGAAGTGTCTTTCCTTAAGCTGAAAGTGGAAGAAGAGAAAGAGACAGGCAAAGAGAGGGGAGAGAGAAAGGACAGAGGGAGGGGAGGGAAAGGAAAGAGAGGGGCAGAGAAATCAGCTACAAACCACTTCCAAATACCGTCCACCATAATGAGTGTTTTTTGGAGCTAAGGCTGTGTAATGCGAATGACATCATGCCTATTACACTATCTGATTTCACAGAGTCGCAGAAAATCTGAACAGGAACGCCCCATCCTAAAAATGGATAGACTTGGAGCAGGTTTTCAGGACAGCCCAGCATTTCATTTTCCTCCCCAGTGCTAAGGGAGGAAGAGCTTCAAGAATTCTCCCAGCACCCACCCTCTCTCCCATCCCATCAGGGATCTCCGGATACACTCAGTACAAAAGCAGGCCCCAAGCCCATCAGCATCCAACTTAACAAACTCCTGGGTAACTGACTCTGATGTCCACTAAAGTGGGCTACCACTATAATTAGTTCTTCCTTCACTATTGTCACCACTCCATCCCTTCTCTGTTTGTCAAACAACCTAAGAAACTGTACAGCTTGCTTTTATATACAGTCATGCACTGCTTAACAAGGGGCACTATGTTCTGAGAAATGCATCGTTAGATGATTTCGCAGATGTGAGAACATCATAGAGTGTACTTACACAAACCTGGATGGTATATAGCCTACTACACACCTAGGCTATATAGTATAGCCTATTGCTCCTAGGCTACAAGACTGCACAGCACATGACTGTACAAAACAATGTGAGATTAAGTCAAGAGCAGTAGAAAATGATGCAATCAAGAGATTAGGTAAACACGGGTGTATGAAGCCCCTGCCAGTGTAATACAATGTACTGTTTTACAGCAAGAAGACTACACACTAAAATAATGATAAAAAGTACAGTGAATACATAAACCAGTAACATAGTTTATTATCATGATCAAGTATTATGTACTGTACATTATTGTACGTGCTATACTTTTATAGGACTGGCAGCGCAATAGGTTTGTTTACACCAGCATGACCACAAACACGTGAGTCATGCATTGTGCTACAGCTTTAAGATGGTTATGACATCACTAGACAATGGAAATTTTTAAGCTCCATTATAAACCTATGGGACCACCGTCATATATATGCAGTTCCTATTGACCAAACCATCCCTATGTGGCACATGACTAGAGTAGTATTTCAATAAATCCTATATAATAAAAGGCTAATATGCAAATTGACAGAATGACCTGTCACTAAGATGTTCACTGACCAATGGGGGCAGACGCCAGTGTGCTCCCGTAGGGGAAGTGCCGCTCAGCCAGAAGCTGGGCTCACATCTGGGGAGTGCAGTGGTGGCAGGAGCTTCTCCTGCCTCTGTGGCAGCGCTAAGGATGTCTGACTGATGGTTTAGGCCCGTTCCCTAGGAGCGGGCCTAAGCCGTCGGTTGGACATCCCCTGAGGACTCCTGGACTGCGAGAGGGTGCAGGCCAGGCTGAGGGACCCCCTCTTCCCTCCAAGTTCACAAATCTCGTGCACCAGGCCTCTAGTATAAAAATAAAAGAAAACTTAAGTATCTGCTTGCAGATCATATTAGCTATGCACCACCTTTGAAAAAAGAGTGGTATGTTTTTTACTAGAAGTTTATTTATTAGAACTCTCTCACCTACTTATCCAATTTTTTCTTTCTAATCAATTTTGGTTAGGTGCTATTCCTAATCCAACAATTCTGGAGAAACGATTCCCATAGCTAATACATTAAACAGTCAAAACATAATACTTTAGAGTTGATTTGAAAGCCAAATTTGAAAGCAACCATAGTTATTAATTAAACAATATCCCACAAAAGTCAGTTTATGGGATTTATATAATACATTTGCAAAATGTAAACAGGTAAAAATAGAATGGGGAAAATGAAAATCAAGGCTGGGGCCAAGTTTAAATGTCAACAATTTAACTTTTATTCAAGTTAAGCTGCAAATCTGAATCTGAATTTCTGAAGCAAAGCACACAGAGAACCAGGATCACTAACCCAGCGGTTCTCAACCTGTGGGTCGCGACCCCTTTGGGGGGTCGAACAACCCTTTCACAGGGGTCGCCTAAGACCATCGGAAAACACATATATAATTACATATTGTTTTTGTGATGAATCACTATACTTTAATTATGTTCAATTTATAACAATGAAAATACATCCTGCATATCAGATATTTACATTACGATTCATAACAGTAGCAAAATTACAGTTATGAAGTAGCAATGAAAATAAGTTTATGGTTGGGGGTCACGACAACATGAGGAACTGTATTAAAGGGTCGTGGCATTAGGAAGGTTGAGAACCACTGCACTAACATGACTTGCTTTAACCATAATAAAACTACACCGATTTCTCAGGAGGAGTAGAGCTTCCAAGGCCCTTAGGTCTAAAAAATGTCTTTAATACATTTGTTCTCAAAGTGTGGTCCCCAGGCCAACAGCATCAGTATGGCATGGGAATTTCTTAGAAATGAAAATATCAAGCCTCCCTCTTAACTAGCCAATCAGAAACTCTGGGACAGGGCTCAATGTCTGTGTTAACAGACCCTCCAGGTGATTCTGCTCCAGGCTACAGTTTGAGAACCACTGTTTTAGTGTGTATTCACACAGGGTGCATTCAAAGTGGTTACAAACCTGCTCAGAAATACCCCAATGATCAGTCAGTGGTGTATTTCACAGAGCAAATTCCTGTAGTGTTCTTCAGAGTAAAAACACATCCACAAAACTGGAAACCATGTGGCCAGGTATATAGTTTGGGTGTCAAAAGGAAGCATGGGCTGAAGTATGTTTCCCAGGGTCTAGCACATAGAGACATCTACACATTTTCTGAATAAATGAATAGTGAATAAATGCATGGATGCCTGCACTGTTGAATATCCTTCAAATAATTCTGCCTAAGTACCAATTATTATCAACTGTGTTTCGGATGTCTACATCAACTATATCATTTCCAAAGGCTACAAAATTTTTAATGAGTTTATATTAGGAGGAGAAATTACTATTAATCATCAAATATATTTCTATTAAAAAAAATTTAAGTGCAAAAACATTCACACCTGTACAGCACACTCCAGCTATCAGCCCATGTTCACTCTACAGCCAGGAGATAATTAGCCCTAGTTTTACAGATGGCAGAGAACCTACAGGAGAGCTACATGGTTTGCCAAAGGGCACTTCAGCGTTAAGTTCTCTGGCCTCTGGCCTAATTGGTCATCCTTTGTTATTTCATAAACATCCATGTGTCTGCTGAGCAGTGACTCCACAGTGCCGCTGGCTCTGTCTGTAAGGGCTCTCCTTGCTAATCAGCCTGGAGGAGTCTTCTCATCTTGGGCATTAGGTAGAAGGGTCAGAAGCTGGAGGGGAGCAGAGTGCTGACCTTCTCCCCATCAGGACACACAAGGCTCAAAGCCAAGATGTCTCCTTTTTTCATAATGAGGGGTAATAGCCAGGGAGGAGTGAAGGGTGAGCATGTCAGAAGCCTATAGCAGATGTCGGAATTAGAGGGCCGTGCCCAAGGAGGATGAGGTGAGTATAAGCACTGCTGCTCAGCCTCTTTGGGTCATAGACTCCTCTGACTCTCTCCCTAGAAAGTCTTAAGTTAGGATCCCATTTCACGACACCTGATGGCTCCACCACGGGCCCCAGTAAGAGCCTGAAGGCACAAGAAAGTCTAAAGCAGAACACAAATCTGCTGAGCTGTCTCATTTCTTCTAGAATGATTCAGGTCACAGAACTTCCAACAGGGGACACAGCCAGCACCCATTCGTCCAGTTAGTCATTCAGTGAACATTTACTGAGCATCTACTATGTGTCAGGTACCAAACTGGGTGCTGGAAATAGGGAATCATGGGAGGAGAGCAGCACTAAGGGCAGCTTAGACGTGTTGTGCCTCTTGCACGTGACCTCACCCAGTGGCCTCACCCACCATGACCTAGGTCAGTGATGGCGAACCTTTTGAGCTCAGCGTGTAAGCATTTTGAAAAACCCTAACTTAACTCTGGTGCCGTGTCACATATAGAAATTTTTTGATATTTGCAACCATAGTAAAACAAAGACATATATTTTTGATATTTATTTTATATATTTAAATGCCATTTAACAAAGAAAAATCAACCAAAAAAATGAGTTCACGTGTCACCTCTGACACGCGTGTCATAGGTTCGCCATCACTGACCTAGGTGGAGATTACATCAGGGCTGACCTCTGACACACTGACTGATACACACACACACACACACACACACACACACACACACACACACTTGCATATTGGTGGTCCTGGGTGTGTGTCCTCTGAGGACATTGAATCACAGTTAGACATGACTTTGAGAATTACTAGCCGACTCTACCCTGTCTCTGTGCTTGCAATGCATGCTTTCTTCATCTTCCTGTCTCTCTCCTCTTCTCCTGTTGTTCTTTGTCACATCTTTCTGTCACACCTCTGCCTTCTCTTAGCTCTAGGTCCCCACTCTGCCAAAGAAGGAAAAGTCCTGCTTTTGACCCTGGAGTCACCAATTCCAGGAGCGGTAAAGTGGGGGAGCAATAGGATATGTCGGGAAGTGGGTGCGGTCAGGAAAATAGAGTTCCCTACTCAAAATATCTGCTTCAGAAATTTCACGGTTAGTGCATATTGCTGCTGTTACCATGGAGAAGGAAAGACCGCAGCAGGAGGAGACACCTCCCTAGACAGACAGGCACGCTCAGTGGATGTAAGGCTAATGTTGTAGGGTCCAATTTTCATCATAATTACACTAAGAGCCCCAGGAGCCCTGAATGCCTCCAAGGCTTTGGCAATTGAGACAAGTACAAACATACACATAAACATGGAATGTAGAGATGTTGAAGGATGGCTGGTTGTATCAGAAGAGTCCACATTAGTTACAGTCAGGGTAGAGCTTCCTTGCCTACTGCATGCCATTCATAATCCCAAACCAATGAACAATAAGGTTGACATGACTGCCATGTCCTTAATATTTAGGAAACCCATGAACTCTGAGGCTACAGTCTCCAAAATGCCAGGGGCCAGGCTGGGTTCACCCAAAGTGGCCACCCACCAGCCTGCAACCTCCAGGGAACGGAACATCCTTACGGATACCAGGTGAACAGGTGAATGACGGAAAATTTTGCTCCTAACTTGGGAGCTGGCCCCTCTCCTGTTTTGCTTCCTTATTAATCATTATCTTGTTTCAAAAGAAATAAAGAAATAAAAGATAATGTATATGGCCATGGAAACAACTTTCTT
Organism: Myotis brandtii; assembly: GCF_000412655.1. NCBI lineage: Eukaryota > Metazoa > Chordata > Mammalia > Chiroptera > Vespertilionidae > Myotis > Myotis brandtii. The sequence goes on from NW_005366214.1 coordinate 3,141,147, forward strand.
TCCAAAGTAGTAATTTGTCTAGTAGTTTGATTAAAATGCCTTCAGAGTTTTATGAGACATTTTTTACTGGGAATGAGGGGAGGGCAAATTTTTGGCAAAATGCTAATTCTTTTCACCTTACTTGGTAAATTTAAAACAACAGAAATTGACACCCTAGTTTACAACCTCACATACCTTCCAAAGGGTGTAATTTGCACCTCCTACGCAGTAAGGAAGGACCAGGCCTTATTTGCAAGGAGCTTTGCAATCACTGTCTGGCCTGACAGTCTGAGAGGCAACACATGATCATTCCCTTTTACAGATTGGGAAATTGAGGCAAGAGTCAGGCAGAAGTTGAAGAACAAGATTTCAGTAACTCCCAAGTTTCAGTCCCTTTCCTTCTTTCTCTCCATTTTTTAAGTCACTGCTTCCTTCCCTTCCCACCACAGCCTGAAATGACCTTTCCTCTGCACTCCTGTGGAATTGCTGCCCGAACAATGCATTTGCCCATTAGTCATGGAATGCCTTGCCAGTCAAATGCTGCACAATTATCTAACATTTCCTCTGTTTATGTCTTGTTTCTCCAACTGAATCTGAAGCTCTTTGGAGGCAAAAATCAAGTCTTCCGCATCTTTGTGTCCTCACACCACCCAGCACAGAGGAGACCAGAAAATACATATGCTCCTGTGATTTGTTTGGATGTCTTCTCATCTCAGAAGACATAGATGCCTGCAAGGTTTTTTTTAATCAAATACATAAATATATAAAGTTGAAAATGAAACCTAAGGTGGGAGTGCACAGAAGTGCATATAATTTGGCATCAACCTATTGCTTTCCTTAGCCTGAGAAAACACTTAAATTTACTTTAGAACTTTAATGTTTTCTTTTTTAATAACACATTCTCCTACTGAGAAACACATAGGTTATGTATTCCCTCCTATCCTCTCTGCACCAAGTAACATATTAAAATTGATTTTTAATAGAGCACCTAGAACCACCAAACTAAACTGATAGCAAACAATGAAATAACTTTGAAAAGTATAATATATATAAGTAGTATCATAAACTATACTCATTGTCAAAGCTTTCTCCTATTTTCCTCCTTAAAGAGACACAAATTCAGACTTTTTCCCACACCCTAGGACTCTGTCCTCTGTCCTCTGTCCACTGCTTTCTTCATTCCATGTTCACCTGAGGTATGAGACTACTCATGGTTCTTACCACCACCTTTAAGTGGATGATTCCCAGAGGCATATCTCCAGCCACTCATCTTCCCAGAGCTTCAGACTCACAGTCAATTGGCTGCTGGCCCCTTTAAAATCAATATATCACCTTGGCCTCCATGCTAAATTCTTCCTCCTGCACTTCCTAGATCCACAATGACACCAGAACTATAGGAGTCATTCTCACGCCCTAAGAAACTATTTTCTATTATCTCCCTGTCGTGGCATTCATCATCTGATACTGACATCGCCTCTGCTCATATCCATATCCCCTTCTAAATGATATCCATCTCAAAGGTTGAGATTATACTTAAACTTCTGGAGATTAATACAATATCAGATGCAAAAAGGGTCAACACATGTGACTTCAACAGAACACACATCTTCAGTAATGCTGGCCCAAGCAGCCCAGGCACTAAAGAAAAGGGAACTTCATTTCCTCCTGTGATGATCACTGCACAGTGTTCCAGAAAGGAACACTTGATTATTCCACCTCCTCTGTGTCAGAGTCACATGAAACCTGACTTTTACAAACCTGAAATAATGTATGTGATCAGCCAAAACTGAGTAGTCTGTCCTCAAAAACTCACTAGAAGATAAGTTGTATTAGTTATCTCTCTTAGGCTAGATTGAAATCAGTGAACAATGATACTACTCAAAGCAGCAAAAATGCAAATAATCAAGGATTTTTTCATGAATATTTTTTAATTTCATAGTTTCCCCATTTCCCTCGCCCCCATTGTTTTCTTTTAAACACAGTGATTTGTCCCAAAAAGGAATTTTCTATTAAGACAGATTCTTTTGATCTTATTCAACTTTGTTTGATTAATTCCCTAACAGTAGCACACTCTGTGACTGTCTCACAGATCTCACCACGAGCCCTTTCTCTTTATAGTTTTATAACACTAAGTGGCTATGTGTGATACAACTAAAATATATGCCCAAATGTAATCATAAAAGTGATCAAGGAATATAGCATGTTTATTAATTTTTAAAGGTCTTTCTGAAAAGGAGTCAATTACTTAGTTTTTTAACCCATGCATGGAAATGTCCTCCTCTTGTCTCTGAGGTAAGCATTATCATTCCCATTTTACAGATCATAAAATTAAGGTTCAGAAATTTAAATAACTTGTCCAAGAAATGACCATGGATTTCCATCCCCAGTATCTCTAGTCCAAAGTCCTAATTCATAACACCAGGCTGTAGTGCCTCTTCTAAAATGAAGGCAGAAAGGGTATAAAATGAGTTTCATTAAGATTAAAGAAGACAGTTAAAATTTTTGAAAAACTATGAACAAATTCCACAAATACTAGGTGTACCGGTTAATAATGCGCATTTTCTCAATAGAGTTACACATATGTTGATATATATGTGATTTGATATGTATGCTATTTTGTTGTATTGACAACAAGCTTCAAAACTTCATATGTCAAATTTGCTGACGGTGTTAACATCATAGATATTTTTACACTTAAAAATGTCGAATTTC
>NW_005366214.1:3144097-3150128 GCF_000412655.1 Myotis brandtii
ATCATTTACAAGCAATGGGAAAGATTTTAAAGGAAGGAAAATGGGTGCCACATCAACTGAACGAAAGACAAATGGAAAACTGAAAAGTCATCAGTAAAATGTTGCTTCAACGGCACGAAAGTCTTTTTTGCATCGAATTGTGACTGGTGATGAAAACTGGATTTATTTTGAGAATCCAAGATGCACAAAATCATGGGTTGGTCCAGGTCAACCATCAACATGGACTGCAAGGCCAAATCGCTTCGGAAAGAAGACAATGCTCTGCATTTTGGTGGGATCAGGAAGGTGTAGTATGAGCTTCTAAAACCAGGTGAAACCATTAATACTGATCACTACCAACAACAAATAATCAATTTGAACCCTGCCTTGATCGTGAAATGACCAGAATGTTCCAGAAGACACGGCAAAGTAATTTTGCTTCATGATGATGCACCATCACACACTTCAAAACCAGTTAAAGACACCTTAAAAGATCTTGCCTGGGAAGTATTAACCCACCCACTGTATTCACCAGACCTTGCTCCTTCAGATTACCACTTGTTCCGATCGATGGCACATGCAGTTTCTGAGCAGCACTTCAAAGCATACGAAGAAGTGGAAAATTGGGTCTCTAAATGGTTTGCCTCAAAACAAGAAAAATTCCATTGGGGCGGTATCCATAAATTACCTGAAAGATGGGGAAATGTGTAGCTAGCGATGGACATTACTTTGAATAAAGCACTTTTGATGTTTCTCTTGAAGTTATCATGTTTTCTTTGATTACAAAATCTGCTATTATTAACCAGTACACCTAGTAATTACCTTTCTAAAATTTTAATGTTTCACTGGTAACCCGAAGTTTCATTGGTAAAATAAACTTTCATGTTCGTCAGGAATCCATTTTGCCTACACTATAACAAACACTGCAATTATAAAACAGATACCCTTTGTTCTTTACTCTCCTTTTAAAAGATTGTTGAAAGTATTAAAAATGTTTCTCATTCCCTCCCAATGATCTCCTCCACCACAGCCACGGCCCCCTTACAAACTTTTCCACACTACACTCCAACTTACAGGTCCTCTATTTTGTTCCTTAATAAAGAGGAACCCTAAGAGGAAAAAGGCACAGGAGATAAAAGTAGGATTCAATTCCTTTCATCCTCAAGCTCACATCCCTCCATTCAATAAAAGTTAAACCTAAGAACTTCCCCAGACACTGTTCTGAACAGGCTGGGGAAATGCTGCTGATATGAAACCAAACAGCATTTTAAAAAAATAAAAATAAAATTCACCTGCTGCAAAACTCTGACCTGGGTTTCAGAAGCCATCCAGGTGGGAATCACCTGTGGTCTCCCCGAGTCTTTAATTCTGGAATGACTCATACTTCCTCATGCATGGCAACTGTGGGTAAACCAACTGTGTATGTGTGAGATGGACTGCACAGGTCTGTCATTCTTATTCTTTCTGGATGGCTGTTCCAATCCCTTCCTTCCCTCTATAGCTTTGGTATCTAAGTTATTGAGTGTAAACACATGCTGATCCACAATAAATATTCTAGTGAGTTCAGTGATATTAAAAAATATCTAGAGCAGTGGTTCCCAAACTTATTTGGCCTACCGCCCCCTTTCCAGAAAAAATATTACTCAGCGCCCCCTGGAAATTAATTTTTTTAAAATTTTAATAGCAATTAAACAGAAAGATATATGTATTAATGTTTCTACCTTTTTCGTAAAATATAGTAAAGAAAGGTGTAAATTAGAAACATTGAAGTTTGAAATTATGAAACTATTTATTGAACTCAGAATAGAAAGGTAATACAAAAAAAGTTAAAACAAATGCACCTGTGGCCATCACCGCCCGCCTGGATCGCTGCAGCGCCCACTTTGGGAATCACTGATCTAGAGCGTCCAAGCATGGTTCCAGTCGAACTAACCCATGTGCTTAGTTCTTAAATTCCTCAGGCCACTGGAGCCAAGGAGATTAGGCAACTGAAGAGAAAAATAAAAGAAAGTGGAAGGACCAGCTGGTGTTGCTCAGTGGTTGAGCATCAACCTATGAACCAGGAGGTCACGGTTCGATCCTGGTCTGGGTACATGCCCGGGTTGCAGGCTTGATCCCCAATAGGGGATCAAGTGATTCTCTCTCATCATTGATGTTTCTAGCTCTTTCTCCCTTTCCCTTCCTCTCTCTGAAATAAAAATATATTTTTAATTAAAAATAAAAGAAAGTGGAAAATTTTCCCTTTCTTTTGCTTTTAAATTAAAAAGTATTTTTCAACAATACAAATTCTTGTTTCCCTTTCATCAAAAAATGAACATAAAAATAAACCCACACACACTTTCTTTAAGAAATGTAAATATTTAGTTCCAGGATACATTTTAGCCTCTGAGTTTTTCTTATAATGTGAGGCAAAGAAAAAAATAATAATTTACTTAACCCACATTCTTCCTGTTCACTTTTGAGTTGTATAAGAAAACACTGCCAGACAAACAATATAACATTATTTGGTGTGTGAATGTTGTTGTCCCCAAATAGTAAGGTGATGTAACACAATATTCACCATATATAAAATGATAGAGCAATTATATGTGTTTCCAGTAAGAATTCTTATTTCTTCATTCTGTAAAATTCCCTCTGTAGTAAGGTGGTTTTCATATTATCCAAGACTCTTGCGTTATTTACAATAACCAAGACATGGAAACAACCTATGTGTCCTTTGATGATAATTGGATAAAGAAGATGAGTCATGGGGAATAAAAAATGGTGGTCGAATAGGCAGCAATGTCATGTAGCTCCTCCTAGGGCCAGGCCAGAAAAGCAACTAAATCAGAGAACAGCCACCCTGAATTAACAAATTAGACACAGCTAAAGAGACAATTTTCAGTAAGGAAGGGCAGAGGATGCCTAGAGAACGCTGCTTGCCAGCTATAAACCAAGTAGGACCACCACTGTGACTGGCAGTGAGTGGCACAGTACCTCCTATCAGACTCCCACAGGTCTGCAGGAAGTGCACGCCACCAGAGTGAGCTCCCACACCAGGCCTCCTCACCAGCACACTGGGACCCAATATCCTAGGATCTGGCTACCAAGACCCTGCAGTGAGTGCAAGCCAGGGGGAACTCTGTGCTCCACCCCCACCCTGGACCCTAGAACCATGCTGCTAGCCTGACCTGTTCAGTAAGGAAGGGCAGAGGATGCCTAGAGAACGCTGCTTGCCAGCTATAAACCAAGTAGGACCACCACTGTGCCCTGGCAGTGTGTGGCACAGTACCTCCTATCAGACTCTCACAGGTCTGCAGGAAGTGCATGCCACCAGAGTGAGCTCCCGCACCAGGCCTCCTCACCAAGGCTGAGCAACCCAGGGCAACCCACCCCCACTTCACACTGAGGAGGGGTGAACTGGAGCAACCCAGCATGCATCTCACTCCAGGCTATAAGAAAGCAAGGACTGTGTGACCCAGAGCAACCTGCACACTCTTCTCCCTGGCCCTGGGACAGTCCTGCAGGGGCTACCCGGAGCAACCCAGCACACGCCTCACTCTGGGCCACAGGAAAGAGTGCTGCCGGGGCACCCAGAGCAAGCCAGTGTGCCCAGCCAGGGGCCACACGCTTCACTCTGGGCCACAGAGGAGCGTGGACTGTGAGACCCAGAGCAACCTGTGTGACCCAGAGTAACCAGTGCCCACTCCACCCCGGCCCGGGAGGGGCGACCCAGAGAAACCCAGTGCACACCTCACTCGGCCACAGGGTAGCTCTGACTGTGCAATTCAGAGCAACCTGCACCCACTCCACCCCAGCCCCAGGGATGCTTCACTCCGGGCTACAGAGGAGCGTGGACTGTGAGACCCAGAGCAACCTCTGTGACCCAGAGTAACCAGTGCTCACTCCACCCCGTCCCGGGAGGGGCGATCCAGAGAAACCCAGTGCACACCTCACTCAGGGCCACAGGGGAGCTCTGACTGTGCAATCCAGAGCAACCTGCACCCACTCCACCCCAGCCCCAGGGACAGTTCTGCCAGGGCCATTTGGAGCAACCCAACACACACCTCACTCCAGGCAACAGGAGAGCACAGACTGAGCAACCCAGGGCAACTCACCCCCACTTCACACTGAGGAGGGGTGAACTGGAGCAACCCAGCATGCATCTCACTCCAGGCTATAAGAAAGCAAGGACTGTGTGACCCAGAGCAACCTGCACACTCTTCTCCCTGGCCCTGGGACAGTCCTGCAGGGGCTACCCGGAGCAACCCAGCACACGCCTCACTCTGGGCCACAGGAAAGAGCGCTGCCGGGCGACCCAGAGCAAGCCAGTGTGCCCAGCCAGGGGCCACAAGGACCACTCTGCAAGTGCGCTGCCAGAGGAACCTAGGGTGCCCCCTTCCAAGGGCTCCAGGGATGCACAGTGAACTGCATGCCAGAGGGCTCTGGGTCCTCACAGGGAGTTGCAAGCCAGAGGAACTGTGTACGCGTCCCCACCACCCTGAGCATCTGCAGCAGAGAACTGAGGGACCAGATCCCTGGGAAAAGAGGATAAAACTCAAAGCAGAGACAATAAAGGCGTAAGACTCAAGGCAGACCCAGCCTCTGGAGTAACGATTTCTGGACCATTGCCCTGATAGGGTCTTCAACCTCTCAACCCCAAGCAGAGTGCCCAGGGCCAGAAAGAGACAGCAAAAATGGGGAGACAAAGAAATAATACCCATGGGAAGAAAAAGAGGAATTGCCAGAAAAGGAACTAAATAAAATGGAGGCATGCAATATGTCAGAAAAAGAATTCAGAGTAAGGGTCATACAGTTCATAAACCAGATGGATGAGAAAGTCAACTTATGCAAGAATCAAGAGGAAATAAAGAGTGATATAGGTACAATAAAAAATACTATGGAAGCTTTTAACATTAGACTAGGAGAAGCGGAGGATGGAATTAGCGAATTAGAAGACAGGGAAGCAAAACACACCCAATCTGAACTGCAATTGGAGAAAAAAAATCAAAAGACAGGAGGAGAGCCTAAGGGAGCTTTGGGACAACATGAAATGAAGCACCATACATATACTAGAGGTACCAGCCTCTGGAGTAACAATTTCTGGACCATTGTCCTGATAGGATCTTCAACCTCTCAACCCCAAGCAGGGTGCCCAGGGCCAGAAAGAGACAGCAAAAATGGGGAGACAAAGAAACAATACCCATGGAAAGAAAAGGAGGAATCACCAGAAAAGGAACTAAATAAAATGGAGGCATGCAATATGTCAGAAAAAGAATTCAGAGTAAAGGTCATACAGGTCATCAACCGGATGGATGAGAAAATCAACTTATGCAAGAATCAAGAGGAAATAAAGAGTGATATAGGTACAATAAAAAATACTATGGAAGCTTTTAACATTAGACTAGGAGAAGCGGAGGATGGAATTAGCGAATTAGAAGACAGGGAAGCAAAACACACCCAATCTGAACTGCAATTGGAGAAAAAAAATCAAAAGACAGGAGGAGAGCCTAAGGGAGCTTTGGGACAACATGAAATGAAGCACCATACATATACTAGAGGTACCAGAACAACAAGAAGAGGGGCAAGGGTTAGAAAACACATTTGGAGAAATAATGTCAGAAATAACATACGTATAATAGGGGTGCCAGAAGGGCAAGAAGAGGAGCAAGGATTAGAAAATCTATTTGAAGAAATAATGACAGAAACTTCCTCTCTGTTTGGAGGAAGAAAAAAGTTCATCTTGAGAGTCCACCCAAAAAGACCCACATCAAGACTCGTTGTAATTACAATGGCAAACATTAATGACAAAGAGAGAATCTTAAAGGCTGCAAGAGAGAGAAGGAGTTACCTACAAAGGATCTCCCATTAGATTATCAAATGATTTCTCAACAGAAACACATCAGGCCAGAAGGGAATGGAATGAAGTATACAAAGTAATGCAAAGCAAGGGACTGAACCCAAGAATACTCTATCCAGCAAAGCTTTCATTCAAAATTGAAGGGGAAATAAGAAGCTTCACAGACAAAAAAAGGCTAAGGGAGTTTATCACCACCAAGCCAGCCATGCAAGA
>NW_005366214.1:3152471-3160077 GCF_000412655.1 Myotis brandtii
GTGGAGAGGTCAATGGGGGGAAAAGGAGACATATGTAATAATATATGTAATACTTTAAACAATAAAGAATTTTTTAAAAAGAAGATGAGTCATATATATACAATGGAATACTCAGTCATAAAAATATGAAATATTGCCATTTGCAACAATATGGATGAACCTTGAGAGTATTACGTTAAGTGAAACAAGTCAGCCGAAAAAGGGTAAGAACCATATTTCACTCATATATGTGATATAAAACAAAAAGTAACAAATAAACAAACAGAACAAACAAAAAACAAACTCATAGATACAGACACCAGAATGATGGTAACCAGGAACAAAAAGTAACAAATGAACAAATAGAACAAACAAAAAACTCATAGATACAGACACCAGAATGATGGTAACCAGACCGGAAGGGGGCAGGGAGAGGACAAAGAGGGTAGAAGGGGTCAAATATATGGTAATTGGAGGAAACTAGAATTCAAGTGGTAAGCACACAATGGAGTATACAGATGTCATATTATAATTCTGTACATCTAAAATTATATAATATTAACCAAAGTTACCCCAATAAGTTAAATAAAAATTTTAAAAGATGAAAAAATAAAAATACATCTAAAAAAAAGACTCACATTCAGATAAAGCACTCTCCAATGGAAAATTCTGCAATGATAGAAATGTTCCGTATCTGAGATGCCCAAAATGGTAGCCATTAGCCATATGTGGCAACTACTGAGATCTTGAAATGTGGCTAATGTGACTGAGGATCTGCATTTTTAATTTCATTTAACTTTAATTCAATTGAAACTTAAGTAGCCACATGTGGCTAGTGGCAGCACAGTTCTAAAATGTCTTAAGCTTCTTAGTGTTCAGTCATCATCTTTTTAAAATAGAAAATTGGGATATAGACAGCCTCTAAAATAGGTCAGTCTAGTGACATCTCTAAAGAAGTTCTGTCTCAGAGCATACATGTTCTCTCCATTTCAGTGGAAAGAAGTTCCACTGTGGTGTAACACTACTCAGAAAACTTTACACCTGCAGTATCTCCCATCAGGGAAGTTATCATGCAAATAGAAAGTGTTAACATTACCATAGGTTTTAAAATATTGAAGTGTCCTGGGGGGGGTGGGGGAGGAACCCCATAAGAATTAAACCAATAACGTGAAATATTTTATTTTATTCTTTACTGAAATAATTTTCAGGTTCTGATAATCCTGAGTTGACAGTTTCACTTCAGGGCTGTCACCTACGACTAGTGACTCAGAAGAAAGGACATTAGGATGTATGCTTCAGTTGAACTGTTGGTACTCGGCCCTGCCCCAGGTGTACACAAACAGGAAACCAAGGTCATCTGGAGGTTTGCTCATTTTTTTTAATTCAGTCATTCATTTAACAAACATTTCATGAGCACCTACTACATATCAAGCATCAAGTTAAGCACAAAAGAATATGAAGTTGACTGACATAGTTTCTGCCTTTCAGGACTTAGGATGGAATGAAAGACACACAAATAGATACTGATCCAATATGGTAAGTGCATGATGAACACGGCGAATTATAGCATTCTATGGAAGGCTACATAAATTATCCTGGGAGAGTCAAGGAAGGCTTCCTGGAGGAAGTGACACCTGAGCTGAGTCCTCAGAACAAGGAGGAGTTAGTAAGGCAAAGGCAGGGAAGAAATCATTCCCAAAAGTGTAGATAATAAAGATGACACACAGTCTAAATAGCATGGCATGCACAGGGAACATAGCAAGACAGTGTTCGTATAACATTGGAGTCAAGGTGAGGAAAGAAGCTAAAATTCCACTAAGGGCCAGGAGAGACTATGTTAAGAAGCTTGATCATTGATTTGTATGTAATGGGAATCACCAGGAGACTTCAACTAGGGGAGAGGTCATATTAGACAGAGAGAGACCACCCGGTACCATACTAGACTTATAAGAACAAAAGAAGGCAGGAGACGGTGGCTTTATCTTGGAGAGCAACAATGAGGACCTGCATGCAGGTGGTGGTCATGAGAACAAGATAAGAGGAAACTCAGAAATTTCCAGAACTAGCAAATGAACAGTAATTAGAAATCAGCCATAGTCGTTTGGATATAGGAGCTAAAGAAAACCAGCATTCAGGATGACTCAGTGGATAAGGGTAACAAAAAGGGACCACACCACCAGTAGCTAATATTACTGCACTCTTATTCTGAGCCTAGGACTGTATGGATGCGTTAGGGTCTATCTCATATGAACTTACTTTATCTCCCTTTTTAAAAAAGAAAGACATTGAGGCTTGGAAATTAAGTGACCTGTTCAGGATCAAACATCAGCAAGTGTCAGAGTCTGCCTGATTCCAGAGCTCAAATCTTCACCAATATGCAAATATATCCTCTGAAGATAGGAGCCAGGGAAGGCTTAGTAGGGAAGGTTATGCGTTCAGTCCCTGTACATTTAAGGAGCTGTTCAGGTACAGGTATAACCAGCAGATGCTGGACACCATGCTACAGTGCAAGGCAGAAACCTGGGGCGTCATGGCACATTATGAAAACCCAGTGAGCAGATGAAGCCTGAAACCAGAGTATGTCAGAAGAGAGGAGCAAAACTCCCAGAACTGAATTCCAACTGCAAGGGGTGAGTAGAGGAAGAGAAGCGGTAGGAAAACTAGAAACCCAAGACTCAGAGAAGAGAGTGAAGAAGATGCATTGAATGCTTATAAGGAGGATGAGAACAATAAGGACTATTGCACATTCACCGGATTTGATGCATAGATGATTAGTAAAAATGAGGAATGCAAAAATGGGAAACACTGAAAACATTTCACAGCCCAGGGGAAAGAGACAGTAAACATGCAAAGATGGAAAATTAGAGAGAGAGGGAGGCACAATGACTAATTGAGTAAGTCCTAGAAGGAAGCAGGAGGGGATGGAAGAAACCTGGAGACAAACAGGTAAGGGTAGCTGTGACTACACATATGTTTGCAGGCATCAGGACAGGAAATTGGTAGAGATCATTCTAGGGAGTCTTGAGTTTTTAATGAACTCAAGTACAAGGTCATCTGAGTGAGGAGAGGGGAGAGGGCTTCTGGAGAACCGTAACTGCTTGGAGTAACCGGTAGAATGGGGGAGACATGAGCAGGACCACCCTGCCCAGCTGTGACTCTCCCCTGCATGACTTGGAGGCCCAGGTGCAGGTGTGGAGAAGGCAGTCCAGACTTCAGCGTGGGCCTGGAGTGCTGCCGGCCAAGGATGTCAGAAGTACAGGTATACTGTAGTACTGGGGGTGCTGACCAGTCTTCGGATGACCCCATCATTCCCTAGAAAACCTCCTTACCGCTGGTTGTCCATTGATGTCTTCATTCTACTTCCAAGTGGGTTCTACCCATAGTAACAACGAACTAAAGAAATAATCTTTTCCCCCAAACATCTCCCAAGAAAACATTTAATAAATTACCAAAATAACACTCCTGCTGCAGTTAAATCATTTAACACTTACTATGTAAGTTTATAAATTGCGACAAAAATCAACTGACCTTTAAAACATGTCAGTGGCAAAGTAAGAAATAGCCTTTAATAAGTCTTTAGCTCTCAAATTTCTCAGAAATTTGGCACAGGAGAATCCCAGTTCTCAAAATGCTACTAGAATTATAATCAGCAGAGTCCAGGGCTCCGAGTGAGGGGGCTACCTGGGATCGGAAGCAATCTGGATTCTGGAGCAACACAAGGATAAGATAAACACAAGTTCCTCTCCTCTACAAAATGGCACAGTACATCCACTTGGGACAGCAACAATAGAAGTACATGATTCCAGCTCCTCCCCTCCCCTAACAACCTCTGCACTAGAGCCGGCAGCCTACAAAACAATGGAAATGTCAGGTCACCCTCCGGTTCCTTGCCCCGCCCCCTCACTTCCTCTTTCACCCTGGATGAGTTATCATCTTTCCATGAAAGAATGCCAAGCGTTTCAGTCAGTCTGACTGGCAGTTCCTGCTCTTCAGGTTCTCTGGATGCTTCAAAAGGGTGGCGATGTGTTACCGGAAAGACTACCCTCCTCAGCAAGCTGTTCTCCAGGCTTCCACCCCTGGTGAGTCACCTGCCAGTTTCTATCATGTACAAGGAGATCTATGATTAAAGGAGACTTCATCTGAGTCTCCTGGGCCTGAGATCGCCTCTCTTGCAAGTAACACTTAGAAATTCAGACTGGATTATACAGATGTTTTGGCGGAGATCTTCCAGGTCCCAGGTCAGCTAAAATGTGGAAGTGGCAACAAAGTCACGCTAACAGCATCGGCCCTGAGTAGTAACCCGCCAAGACAGCGGTTCTCAACCTGTGGGTCGCGACCCCTTTGGCGGTCGAACGACCCTTTCACAGGGGTCGCCTAAGACCATCCTGCATATCAGATATTTACATTACAATTCATAACAGTAGCAACATTACAGTTATGAAGTAGCAACGAAAATAATTTTGTGGTTGGGTTACAACATGAGGAACTGTATTTAAAGGGCCAGAAGGTTGAGAACCACTGCTACAAGAAATAAATTCAGAAGTCACCCATGAAGCAAACAATTAAGGCAAAGCGATAGTTTTCAAGAGATTTCAATCCTGAATGAGAGAATACAAAATCTTCCTTGAAAACTAGTGTATGTTTTTAATAAAAAGGTAAGATAAATATTGGACTTAAATACTTATTTGATGATTATACATTGGATAAGAATCCTCCATTTGACCTAAGGGATACCTTAAAGCAGGGGTCCTCAAACTACGGCCCGCGGGCCACATGCAAATACAAATATTGTATTTGTTCCCGTTTTGTTTTTTTACTTCAAAATAAGATATGTGCAGTGTGCATAGGAATTTGTTCATAGGTTTTTTTTAAACTATAGTCCGGCCCTCCAACAGTCTGAGGGACAGTGAACTGGCCCCCTGTTTAAAAAGTTTGAGGACCCCTGCCTTAAAGCATACATAAGAAAAGGGAGCTCCTAAAGCAGGGGCGGGGAGGGACCTTTTTTCTTCCAAAGGAAATCTGGATATTTATAACAACATTCGAGGGCCCTGCAAAATTATCTACTTAAAAATCAGCCTGCTATATTTGGTCAAACATTTAATTAACCCACCCCTAATGCCTTGGCAAGGCCAGACCAAATGATTTCACACACCTTATGGGGCCTACTGGCTGGACGTTCCCCACCCCTGTTAAAGGCGCCTACCAACGTTTTATTAGCAAGCCTCTTCCACATGAATCTGTACAAGACACCATTGGAACTAACACTTTTTAAAAGGGCATAAAGACCAAAATAGGTATAGCTATCAGATAAGACCAGTAAAATGAGATCCAAAAAAGCAGATATTTTTTAAAAAACAAGAAAACAAAGATGTCAAAATAAATCCAAAAAGTAAATGCTAATGATGTACAATGCAATGACAGATAATGACAGATAACAGAAAAATAATAGCATTAGCAGAAAAGAATTTAAGATGAACCCACTCCTATTGCAGAATATGGGCAAATGTCACCATATAAGACACTGAATAAGATGTTGGCATTGAGTTCTCCTCCAAGTTCTTTGCAAAGGGGAAAAATGTTTATTTTCTATAAAACACTACTGTTGAAATTATCGATCCAATCATTGTTCACTTCTAATGTTCTAAGTTTCTCACAGCAGGGAACACATTTGAACATATGTTCATTGAATTCATTTATTCAAACACTTATTTATTAAAGATATTTGAGCATCTAGCACATGCCAGTATAAGGTACTGGGTATAGAGAATAAATCAGACATGAGACCTGTCCTGAGACTTTATGAGAAAAACACAAATGAAACAATCCCTGAATAACTGTGTATTTACAACTGAGATTAAAGAAGAGGGAAAAGTGCAGAAAGTTTAAACTACTTTGGGGGACTCACAGAAGGCTCCTAGTGAAGTGGAATTTAAATGAAGAATTAACCAGTGATAGGGAGAGAGCCCCAGGCAATGAACACAGTTCATGCCTAAGTCCTAAAACTTTATTTTTGTATCTTCAGAGTCTCATACATAGTAGGTGCTCAATAAATGCTTATGGAATAAAATTTGCCCTAACTGCATTCCAAAAACCTTTCCTCAGGAAACAACCCCTTGATATGGGGGGTTGGGGTGAGGTGAGGAGGAAGAGCTACAAGCACACAGAGGTATTATATGTAACAAAGTAAAATCAGCAATGGTAATAGGAAGACAGCAAATTATGTAAAGCAGTGAGTGAAATATTATGCAGCTATTATGCATGAACATACAAACTATTATATAAGTGGGAAAAGATAATAAATGAATATATTTTTATCAGAAATATGGAAAAGTATGAAAATAATATAGGCCCTTATGGATTGACTGATAAAATTAAACAATCACCTATCAATCATCCTATTTCATTGCATATGTAACAATGCAAGTTCTTTCTATTTTGAAAAAAAACCTTCCAGCCAATTTCCTGACAAAACCCATTCCCAGCAACTCCATTCATTCTGGGGTCCCTAAGAATTACAATGTTACTTTAATAACACCTCATATTTCTATAAGCCTTGAGTTTTCATAAAGTGCTTTCCCATACATTATATTTTGGCTATCATCATTTACTTCCTCCATGTGACCATTGCTATATAATAGTCATGTAATGTGCTTTACAAAGCCGTAAGAAAGAAGTGGCTCCTGATTGCCCACATGGGACTCCATGGGACTATTTCCACCACTGAATTTTTAATTACTATCACATATATTTTTTCTAATAATATTATCTAGTAAAAATCTTAAGTATATGTGAAATATGATCACATTACCAAAGTTTGTAAAATCAAGAAAAGAAGTCGTTCAAGTCTCAATGTCCTAGCATAAACACTGCTACAGATTTGTTAAATGTGTTACTAGCTATGTTATGCCTATTTTAAATCTTTTTTCCTGATTATTAATTATACATATTTACTAGAAAAAATACGTAATTTGGAAAATAAAGTATTCCATAATCCCACTCCATTCTCTACCCAAGAAAACTATCGCTAAGAATTTGGTGCATAATATTCCATATTTTTTTCCCTTTGGCTCTACAGGTCCACAATCCTTCATAACCCTAATATTCAAAAAGCTCCAAAATCTCCCCAAATTTTTATAACATTTGTTGTCAAAATCTGACCTAAACTGACGTCAGGCAATTTGTAACCTTTATCCCACTTAGCATGACTATTCATGTTTCACTACGGAAGCATTAATGTTTCTGATTACAGGGTACCATCCCAGTGTCTAGTAGAGGTACCATTGAATAGATGATACATGGCTTTATTTAAAATTGAAAAAATCCTGAACTCAAAAACCCATCTGGCCCCAACAGTTCAAATAATAGAAGCTGTGGACTTGTACTAATGTTGCTATCATGATCGTTATTATTTCAGAAGTCGATCATACCATGCATACTTCACTGCAGGTAGATTTTCTTAATCAGGGCCATCATCCCACATCAATTTGCTGCGTTCTTTAAGAGCCCTGGGTCATGGGTGAAGAGGTAAAAGGACCAGAAGAATGAGGAGAACACTGATTTTAAGGACGGGGTAAATAACTGAACAAACAGACCTACAAAAGTGGTTCATGAGGCAGCATACACATGA